>NC_084756.1:19284231-19549231 GCF_033978785.1 Entelurus aequoreus
AATTAATGGGGTAATCGTCGCTTTCTCGGTCCGAATCTCTCTCGCTGCATTGAAAACAATGGGGAAATGTGAGCAGCCCTTCAACCTGTGACGTCAAGCTACTTCCGGTAGGGGCAAGGCTTTTTTTTATCAGAGACCAAAAGTTGCGAACTTTATCGTCGTCGTTCTCTACTAAATCCTTTCAGCAAAAATATGGCAATATCACGAAATGATCAAGTACGACACATAGAATGGATCTGCTATCCCTGTTTAAATAAAAAAAAATTCATTTCAGTAGGCCTTTAAAACTGACTTCTAAACAACAATCCAAAATAGTTGTATTTGTAAATGGAGACAACATTGGTGTCCAACGTTGGATCCACGTTGTTGATCAAAATGACCAAATTTTAATGGTCAAATCAACATCGCAACCTGACATTGAATAAACATTGTCGAAAAGCATGTTGTTCCAACGTTAGGACCTAATTAAACAAGTTCTCAACATTGTTTCAATGTCTTGTGCCTGCTGTGTACACACTTTTGAGACAGTATTATAATGTACTATATAACAGGGAACGTAAGCATGCATTTGAATTGAACTGTCTAATATTAATAATTTTAAAATTTTCACCAAAAAAAGTAGGGGTGCAACAATCAATTCGAGAACATCTAGAAAGTGTATTTAAATCCAAGTACAATAACATTTCAATGAATAAAATTGATCGTACCTATATGTTAAATCCAACATTCATCCAAGTAATATAAACCGTACTGTATCATACAAAACGACCCTAAAATAAAGGACTCTTTTTCTCATATTTCCCACAGCAAACCCTTCCAAATAAATATTGTTTATCAAATCATCATCATAAAAATATGTACCGTATTTTCCGGACTATAAGGCGCACTTAAAATCTTTTTTTTTTCTCAAAACTCGACAGTGCGCCTTATAACCTCCTAATGTAAGGAATAATTCTGGTTTTGCTTACCCACCTCGAAGCAATTTTATTTGGTACATGTTGTAATGATAAGTGTGACAAGTAGATGGCAGTCAAACATAAGAAATAAGTGTAAGCTGCACTATGATGGAAATATGAGTCAAGTAAACAACACCAACATTTAAAATGTTCCATTGAAAATATAGAACATTACACACGGCGCTCAAAAATCCATCAAAATGTTTTAGTACGACTTTGGTAAGCTATGAAGCCGCACCGCTTGAAGGATTGTCGGCGCATTAACCATACAAGTATTATTATGTTGTGTGTATAAGGCAAGACATTTTATCTGGCGTTTTGTTTCGCAATATTATGCAAAAGAAACTTTTCTTACCTTCTCGTACCCGCTGATCTGGATTTGGGATCTGCATAAATCCTGAAAAATTGCGAGCATCCGCCTTTGTAGTCCGTGGCGACACCGTAGTCGATAAGCTTCTTCTTTTTCTCTATCTTCTTGTTATGTGACATTCATCCTCCGCTGTTGCCATTTCTAATATAAAGTAGTGTAAAGTTCTTACTTATATCTGTCAGTAAACTCGCCATGAAAGCGTTAAAACATACCGGTGTAGTGAGTTTACATTATCCACCCAAGGAACTTTAGTTATTAGAGTTCCAGTCGGACGGTTTTTCACGGGACACATTTCCGGTGCTGTTGTTTCCGGATGAGGAGATGCTGCTCAGTTATTGATTGAAGTAAAGTGTGAATGTCATTAAAACAGTTAGCTCCAGGAGTATACCCACAACAACAAAAGTACCACTGATTAGATAAGCAGCGCTTTTGCAGCAGCTGTGTTTATCATCAAAATCATAATCTATTTTAAAACATGTATTGTTGGATAACACAAATATAAAACAGGCCGAATAACAAATCACCTGTAATCATTCTGCCTTTAAATATGATGAAGCTCAGTTTGATTGTCACAGTTGTTGAACTAAAGTGTATGTTTATAATTCAGTCCCTCCGGCAGTTTGCGATATAGCGATCGCGCGACTTCCCCGCATAATTCGGCTAATCAGCATCAAATATGTCTCAGACGTGCATGTCAACTGTCTAATCAAAACCTATGTTTGTTTCTTGTGTAGACAATGCAGGACCAGCAACACGTAATAATAAATTGACTCTTTATTGCTCAAATTGCGCAATTGCCGTCCTCCAACGTAGCATAGACATACTTTTTAAAATACTTTTTTAACTCATTTGTTTCTTCATGTGCCAAAGAACCATTAAAAAATAGCTACTAAAAAAATCTGAAGTTACTCACAAGTTACTCAACACTTGAGTAGTTTTTTCACGGAATATATATAATATACTTACTCTTACTCAAGTGATTATTTTGATGACTGTGTGACGGTCTCAAGCCGTCGTGTGGGTTCCAAGGACCACCAAGCACAGACATTACTTCGAGCAGAGTTTTGACTTCGTTTATTTGTCAATAAACCTTCAGTCCCGTCGGACCGCTTTCACTGCTCACTCCTCGGTTCGCTTTTCAGCCTTCCGCGTCGTCTGCGTCTTCCTCTCGCTCTCTTCCGCGCTGCATGCGTTGCTGTTCGCTCTCCAACTCCTTCTGCCCCGTCGTTCTCGGCTGCCGCCCTTTTACACACTGAGAGGGGATTACTCAATTGTGCCCAGGTGCGCGATCCACGCACCTGATCTTGTTTGCGGCGTCGAACCCGGCGCGCCCCGCCTCGCTGCTCGCTCGCCGTCCACGCCTCCTCGCCGCCATCTTGGAGCGGGCTCCGGTGTGCCCTGCCTCGCTGTCGGACTGCCGGCCCCGCCTCTCCACAGACTGTTTTTTTTACTTTTACTCGAGTAATTTTATTCTCAATTAACGGTACTCTTACTTGAGTACAATTTTTGGGTAATTTATCCACTTTTGTATTTAGGCTGATTGGTTGCAGCTTGCTACAACCACACAGACTCCTTCTCCTGCTTCATGCTTCCCCCATTTAAGGCTCACACTCCAACTGTTACCGGCATCTCCCCTTGCATGGTACGCCCAGACTTTTCCTTTCGTTACCACCAGTTCAGTTTTGGGGTTTTTCATGGGGTGCTTCCTTCTTCGCCCCTATCGTCTTTTGTTATCGTCTGCTATTAAAGACTGCTGAACTTCCACTTCTTCATTCTTCACCACATGAGCTCCTGTTAAAGACAACAGGTGATTCGACAACTCGTACCACCTGGGAAATCTAATCACCTGTTCAGCTGTGTCTCGCCGTTGGCACTGCCACGCCCCCGTCTTTTGGTGCTCTGTCCTCAGCACCATGGACAGAGGCGGTGACTCCACACGCACTAAAAATCCTTTCCTTTTCCTAAAAATCGACAGTGCGCCTTATAACCCGGTGTAGGGAATCATTCTGGTTGTGCTTACTGACCTCGAAGCTATTTTATTTGGTACATGGTGTAATGATAAGTGTGACCAGTAGATGGCAGTCACACATAAGAGGTATGTGTAGACCGCAAGATGACGCCAGTAAACAACACAAACTTTGAATGTTCCATTGAGAATATAGAACATTACACACAGCACTCAAAAATCCGTCAAAATGTTTTAGTGCGACTTTGGTCAGCTATGAAGCCGCACCACTTGATGGATTGTCGGAGAATTACGGCTACTGTAGTCAGACGTACTGTGCTTCAACATACGGGTTGTATTATGGTGTGTGTGTATAAGGATCGCAAAATGGCACCTATTAGAAGACATTATCTGGTGTTTTGTTTTCGCAAAATTATGCAGAACCAACTTTTCTTACCTTCTGGTACCTGCTGAATGCTGATGTGTATTTGGGATCTGCTTAAGTCCTAAAATGTGCGCGCGTCCGCCATTGTAGTCCGTGCTGACACCGTAGTTTTTAAGCTTCTTCGTTTTCTCTATCTTCTTGTTATGGTGCATTCCTTCACTCTTTTAATGCGCCTTATAATCCGGTGCGCCTTTTGTATGAAAATAGACCTGAATAGACCCGCCATATGATCTGGAAAATACGGTACAGCAAATTGACAATAAGCTTTGTGCTTTTTTTGCCATCTAGTGTATAATGTTCAGTACGTGTGATATAAAACAAGTAAAACATCCATACAGATATTTCAATTTTTGTTGAAATCCTGTGCTTTTTGACATTAAAGGCCTACTAAAACCCACTACTACCGACCACGCAGTCTGATAGTTTGTATATCAATGATGAAATCTTAACATTGCAACACATGCTAATACGGCCGGGTTAGATTAGTAAAGTAAAATTTTTTATTTCCCGCGAAATATCCTGCTGAAAACATCTCGGTATGATGACGTTTGCGCGTGACGTCACGGATTGTAGCGGACATTTTGGGACACCATTGTGGCCAGCTATTAAGTCGTCTGTTTTCATCGCAAAATTCCACAGTATTCTGGACATCTGTGTTGGTAAATCTTTTGCAATTTGTTTAATGAACAATGGAGACAGCAAAGAAGAAAGCTGTAGGTGGGAAGCGGTGTATTAGCGGCCGGCTGCAGCAACACAAACACGTAGCCGGTGTTTCATTGTTTACATTCCCGAAAGATGACAGTCAAGCTTTACCATTGGCCTGTGGAGAACTGGGACAACAGAGATTCTTACCAGGAGGACTTTGAGTTGGATACGCGCTACCCTGAGTACGCAGCTGCGGCTTCCAAACATTTGATCGCTTGCCCGTATGTGCGTGCCGCTATGTGCATGTCACGTACGTAACTTTGGGGACTTTGGGGAAATATATGTGCTGTATGAACTTTGCGGAGGTGAACGGTACTTTGGGCTGTGGGATTGAGTGTGTTGTGCGGGTGTTTGATTTGTATTGGCGGGTCATATGGACGGGAGGGGGGAGGTGTTTGTTATGCGGGATTAATTTGTGGCATAGTAAATATAAGCCTGGTTGTGTTGTGGCTAATAGAGAATATATATGTCTTGTGTTTATTTACTGTTTTAGTCATTCCCAGCTGAATATCAGGTCCCACCCGCCTCTCACAGCATCTTCCCTATCTGAATCGCTTTCACTGCCCTCTAGTCCTTCACTCTCACTTTTCTCATCCACAAATCTTTCATCCTCGCTCAAATTAATGGGGTAATTGTCGCTTTCTCGGTCCGAATCGCTCTCGCTGCTTGTGGCCATGATTGTAAACAATGTGCAGATGTGAGGAGCTCCACAACCTGTGACGTCACGCTACTTCCGGTACAGGCAAGGCTTTTTTATCAGCGACCAAAAGTTGCGAACTTTATCGTCGATGTTTTCTACTAAATCCTTTCAGCAAAAATATGGCAATATCGCGAAATGATCAAGTATGACACATAGAATGGATCTGCTATCCCCGTTTAAATAAGAACATTTCATTTCAGTAGGCCTTTAAGGTCACAAGGAAGACTTAAAACATTGATAACAAATGAATAAAATCACAAGTTGATTCAATATTGTTGAAAAAATAAGCCTCAAACGTTGCAACTTCTGCTTCGATTTACAAAAAAAAAACCTGCCCTAAATTTGAGCATTTTAAGTCGCAATGATCACAAAAAAGACTGTGAGATCCTGGAGAAGCTGATGATAATACTGTAAAACTGATAATAATAATGCTGTACATAAAAGTAAATTGATTTTGAAGTCATATTCAAAATGGCCCAAAAGCCAATTCTGCTCACGTTTACCAGGAGGAAGAGGAGGAGGACTGTAAATTGAATTCCAGGAAGGACATAATTGCCTGATGAGCCTCCGTCTTATCTCTTTGACTCAGTATCACCTCCGTGCTTCCATTCCTCCACGTCGGAGCGCTTTAAAAGATGCTTACGCTCCGCCGTTACTGCTTCATCATCATGAGTGAGGAGGCTGAGGTTTGCTTGGGAATTTGTCTTCAAAGGAAACTTTTTTATTTTAATTGAAGCTGGAAGCATTTTTAATATACACATGCCTCGGTTGCTCATATTTCAGGTTCTGCAATATTGTGCAACAAATTTGCTTTCTTGTTTTAATTGCATTTTTTTTCATTTGAAAAATTATATAAACTTGAATGTCTCAAATATCTACAATTTACGTTTTAAGTCTTTTTTGTGTGGTGAAACTAGAGAAACTTTGTTTCTTTTACACTTTTACTACAATTTAAAAAATATTGCTTAAAACATTGCTTGTAGGTATGATAAGTTTTGTTTTTGTTTTAATCATAGCCAGGGTTGAAAGTTGGATTAGACTATTTCAAATGTCATTGTTTAAGAGTTATTAGACAATGATTTACTTATTTACACACTTGTAGGACAGGTTAAAGGCCTACTGAAATGAATTTGTTTTATTTAAACGGGGATAGCAGATCTATTCTATGTGTCATACTTGATCATTTCGCAATATTGCCATATTTTTGCTGAAAGGATTTAGTATAGAACAACGACGATAAAGATTGCAACTTTTGGTATCTGATAAAAAAAAGGCTTGCCCCTACCGGAAGTAGCGTGACGTAGTCGGGTGAACATATACGCAAAGTTCCCTATTGTTTACAATGATGGCCGCATGAAGTGAGAGAGATTCGGACCGAGAAAGCGACAATTTCCCCATTAATTTGAGCGAGGATGAAAGATTTGTGGATGAGTAAAGTGCAAGTGAAGGACTAGTGGGGAGTTGAAGCTATTCAGATAGGGAAGATGCTGTGAGAGCCGGGGGTGACCTGATATTCAGCTGGGAATGACTACAACAGTAAATAAACACAAGACATATATATACTCTATTAGCCACAACACAACCAGGCTTATATTTAATATGCCACAAATTAATCCTGCATAAAAACACCTGCGTGTTTGTTATGCTAGCTCCTAGCTCCTCTGCTAGCTCCTAGCTCCATAGAACACGCCAATACAATTCAAACACCTGATCAACACACACAATCACTCAGCCCAAAAGACCGTTCACCTAACCCAAGGTTCATAAAGCTTATATATTTTTAAAAAGTTACGTACGTGACGCGCACATACGGTCAAGCTATCAAATGTTTAGCAGCCAAGGCTGCATACTCACGGTACCTGATATTCAGCTGGGAATGACTACAACAGTAAATAAACACAAGACATATATATACTCTATTAGCCACAACACAACCAGGCTTATATTTAATATGCCACAAATTAATCCTGCATAAAAACACCTGCGTGTTTGTTATGCTAGCTCCTAGCTCCTATGCTAGCTCCTAGCTCCATAGAACACGCCAATACAATTCAAACACCTGATCAACACACACAATCACTCAGCCCAAAAGACCGTTCACCTAACCCAAGGTTCATAAAGCTTATATATTTTAAAAAAGTTACGTACATACGCAAAAAAAAGTTGCGCACATACGGTCAAGCGATCAAATGTTTAGAAGCCAAAGCTGCATACTCACAGTAGCACGTCTGCGTCTTTGTCATCCAAATCAAAGTAATCCTGGTAAGAGTCTGTGTTGTCCCAGTTCTCTACAGGCGTCTGTGAATCGAAGTCAAAAGTCCTCCTGGTTAGAGTCTCTGTTATCCGAGTTCTTCCATCTTGACTGCATCTTTCGGGAATGTAAACAAAGAAGCGCCGGCTGTGTACTGTTGTTGCTGACTACGTTCGAAAAATACGTCCATTTCACACCGACAACTTTCTTCTTTGCTTGCTCAGCTTCCTTCTCCATAATGCAATGAACATGATTGCAACAGATTCACGAACACAGATGTCCAGAATACTGTGGAATTATGAAATGAAAACAGAGCTTTTTCGTATTGGCTTCAATGTGGAAGGCATACCCGTGTTCCCCGGTCTACGTCACGCGCATACGTCATCCTCAGAGGCGTTTCGAACCGGAAGTTTAGCGGCAAATTTAAAATGTCACTTTATAAGTTAAACCGGCCGTATTGGCATGTGTTATAATGTTAAGATTTCATCATTGATATATAAACTATCAGACTGCGTGGTCGGTAGTAGTGGGTTTCAGTAGGCCTTTAAAGCATTGCCAAATGTAGAGGGGGGGGGGGTAGTAAAAAAAAAAAAAAAAAAAAAATTGGTATTTTTTTTGTCATAAAGAAATACAATCATGTGTGCTTACGGACTGTCTCCCTGCAGACTGTATTGATTTATATTGATATATAATGTATATATTGTGTTTTTTATGTTGATTTAATTTTTTTTTTTAAATAATAATAATTTTTTTAAAAAATTAATTTCTTGTGCGGTCCACGGACCGGTAACGGGCCGCGGCCCGGTGGTTGGGGACCACTGATGTAGACCACAAGGAAGTGTTTTCCATTCAGAAAATAATAATAATAATATGACTCCTTTAATGCGCCATATAATCGGGTCGCCTTATATATGAAAAAATATTTTTTTTAAATATACCATTCATCGGCAGTGCGCCTTATAATCTGGTTTGCCCTATGGTCCGGAAAATAGGGTAAATAAGACCCCCCACAAAACGGGGCACCCTGTGTAGACCGCAAGAAAGCGGCTTGAAAAGGGTCTATAAAACATATTGCAAAAGTTTGACCAAAGAACCACCATAACATGTTGTGTAGACCACAGGGAAGTGTTAAATGTAGGAAGAAAATTATAATATGACCTTTTATGGGACTGGCGAGTACACGTGTGCAAAATTTGAGTTTAAGCAAAACATTTTTGGAGGGGCAATTAATTGTCCAAAACTCATTGACTATTGTCCAACTTAAATGTGCCATATGTAGGAATCTGGCCAGAAATGCTACTGCAATCACAGTCAAAATGTGACGACCTGGGCGCATAGTGATGCGGGGGTCGTTCTCCCAAGATGCAGACGGACTCCGGACACAGCGTGCAAGTAGGAAATTATTTATTGGGATAAATCATACAGGGAAAGACAAAGGTGTGCTTATAGCACGGGAGGCAAAGCTAAGGAGGCTAGCGCGGGAGCCAGCATACACAAACAGGAATCAGAGTCTTCGTCAACTGTTGCGGGTAGCAAATTAGGAAGCCAGACTGACTGACCGGAAAAGGCGGTATTAAATAGCGCTCTGATCAGTGCTCGGGAAAAAGGTGAGCGTCCCGAACACCGATCAGAGACAGGTGAAAACAATAAGCACTCATGGTAACTGAAAACAAACCCAGGGGAGCACAAAACAGGAACTGAGGGAGTCCAAAAACCAAACCGAACATGATCCGGGCAGCGGATCATAACACAAAAATCTGTAGTCACCTCCCCCTCTCCCTGACTGGGGTTGCCAGGTACGCAGCCGAATCCAGCTCGATCGACTGGGACATTCACCCTCAGCTGTTGCCATTTCTAATATAAAGTAGTGTAAAGTTCTTACTTATATCTGTCAGTAAACTCGCCATGAAAGCGCTAAAACATACCGGTGTAGTGAGTTTACATTATTCACCCAAGGAACTTTAGTTAATAGAGAACATTGCATCATATTGGACCGCATTATATCGAACTTTGAGTGTACTTAATTGATTTCCAGGACTTCGCGGACCCGGCGATTCCTGGCCTTGACTTTGACACCTGTGTTCTATGGAGAAAATTACAAACCCCGTTTCCATATGAGTTGGGAAATTGTGTTGGATGCAAATATAAACGGAATACAATGATTTGCAAATCCTTTTCAACCCATATTCAATTGAATGCACTACAAAGACAAGATATAAACTCATAAACTTTATTTTTTTTTTGCAAATAATAATTAACTTAGAATTTCATGGCTGCAACACGTGCCAAAGTAGTTGGGAAAGGGCATGTTCACCACTGTGTTACATGGCCTTTCCTTTTAACAACACTCAGTAAACGTTTGGGAACTGAGGAGACACATTTTTGAAGCTTTTCAGGTGGAATTCTTTCCCATTCTTGCTTGATGTACAGCTTAAGTTGTTCAACAGTCCGGGGGTCTCCGTTGTGGTATTTTAGGCTTCATAATGCGCCACACATTTTCAATGGGAGACAGGTCTGGACTACAGGCAGGCCAGTCTAGTACCCGCACTCTTTTACTATGAAGCCACGTTGATGTAACACGTGGCTTGGCATTGTCTTGCTGAAATAAGCAGGGGCGTCCATGGTAACGTTGCTTGGATGGCAACATATGTTGCTCCAAAACCTGTATGTACCTTTCAGCATTAATGGCGCCTTCACAGATGTGTAAGTTACCCATGCCTTGGGCACTAATACACCCCCATACCATCACAGATGCTGGCTTTTCAACTTTGCGCCTATAACAATCCGGATTGTTCTTTTCCTCTTTGGTCCGGACGACACCACGTCCAGAGTTTCCAAAAACAATTTCAAATGTGGACTCATCAGACCACAGAACACTTTTCCACTTTGCATCAGTCCATCTTAGATTAGCTCAGGCCCAGCGAAGCCGACGGCGTCTCTGGGTGTTGTTGATAAACGGTTTTCGCCTTGCATAGGAGAGTTTTAACTTGCACTTACAGATGTAGCGACCAACTGTAGTTACTGACAGTGGGTTTCTGAATTGTTCCTGAGCCCATGTGGTGATATCCTTTACACACTGATGTCGCTTGTTGATGCAGTACATCCTGAGGGATCGAAGGTCACGGGCTTAGCTGCTTACGTGCAGTGATTTCCCCAGATTCTCTGAACCCTTTGATGATATTACAGACCGTAGATGGTGAAATCCCTAAATTCCTTGCAATAGCTGGCTGAGAAAGGTTTTTCTTAAACTGTTCAACAATTTGCTCACGCATTTGTTGACAAAGTGGTGACCCTCGCCCCATCCTTGTTTGTGAAAGACTGAGCATTTCATGGAAGCTGCTTTTATACCCAATCATGGCACCCACCTGTTCCCAATTTGCCTGTGGGATGTTCCAAATATGTGTTTGATGAGCATTACTCAACTTTATCAGTATTTATTGCCACCTTTCCCAACTTCTTTGTCACGTGTTGCTGGCATCAAATTATAGAGTTAATGATTATTTGCAAAAAAGAAAATGTTTATCAGTTTGAACATCAAATATGTTGCCTTTGTAGCATATTCAACTGAATATGGGTTGAAAATGATTTACAAATCATTGTATTCCGTTTATATTTACATCTAACACAATTTCCCAACACATATGGAAACAGGGTTTGTACTTTTGTGGTCTACCTTTTAATGTTCCACTCTATTAGTCGAGGAGACAAAAGGCTCTGTAATTATATGCATAATGGTTCTATTCTTTATAGTTGGAAAATCAAAGCTATTTTTTCTTAGCTGCGGTCCTCCAGATGGCCGTTTGGACCGGACTTGGAACACACCTATTTTTTGCTCAGTCCCGTACAACCCACCTCTGTAATTTGTATGCAAAACGCAACACAGCGGCATGTAATTAACTGGCCCAAATTGGTGGAGTTCTGCGCGAGTCGTATTAATCCTCCGCCCGCTGGAAGAGTGGCGACGCCGGCCTGTCAGTTAATTGTCAAATTAGCAGCAGCCAGCGAGAGAGGAGGCCGACATGAAGGGACTGCAGAGCAGATTACATAAGGCCTTTATTCACTTCACATGCCTGACTGTGTGACCGCAACACGCCCATGGGGTAGGAAATTGTAGAAAACCGAGTGGAAGAAGGACGAAAGGAGGAGAGGCCAGCGGATTTTGAGGAAGAGGATAAAGGAGGGGGATGTTGTGCGCCATGCCAAGGAGAGAGAAGATGGTGTAAATGTGTCGTTGGGATGCCAATAGAGCAGCTTTGTCCAAACACAAACATCTGCATACAGACAAATGGTATGTCTCCTCTACAGCCGTGTTTTTCAACCACACTAGTGTGCCGTGAGATACAGTCTGGTGTGCCGTGGGAGATTATGTCATTTCAGCTATTTGGGTTAAAAATATTTTTTGCAAACCAGTAATTATAATCCGCAAATAACGTGCCGTTGTTGAGTGTTGGTGCTGTCTCGAGCTCTGCAGAGTAACCGTGTTATTCACTTAGGTTAGGTAGCTAATTGTTTTGTAGACGTCGGGAGCATGGTTTGTCATGATCACAATATACCAGGGGTCGGCAACCTTTACCACTCAAAGAGCCATTTTGGCAGGTTTCACAAATTAAAGAAAATAATGGGAGCCACAAAAAAAAAATTTAAATTTAAAATGAAAAACACCGCATACAAAGCTTAAATGCTTTGTGCTATGTTAACCAGGGGTCTCAGACACACGCACTGGCACGCACTATAATGTGGAAATTTGATGTTAGTGCGGCCCGCGAGTTTTGAATGAATGGCGCTGGATAGCGTCATACTTGCCAACCCTCTCACTTTTCCCGGGAGACTACCGGATATCAGGGCGTGATGGCACTGCTTTTGGCGCCCTCTTCAGTCTGCCCAAACAGTGTACCTGCTCGACCACATGTACAATGCAGTTTCGGCTTGCTCACGTAAGTGACAGCAAGGCGTACTAGCTCAGCAGCCACACAGCTTACACTGACGGTACCAATACCCAGAATCCCATGCAACCCTAACTCTTCCGCGCAACCAACGCACGGAGAGGGGGGGGGGGGTTGATGTGTGGGGGGATTTGGTGGTAGCGGGGGTGTATAATGTAGACCGGAAGAGTTAGGGCTGCATGGGATTCTGGGTATTGGGTGTGTTGTGTTTATGTTGTTACGGTGGGATGTTCTCCAGAAATGTGTTTTTCATTCTTTTTTGGTGTGGGTTCACAGTGTGGCGCATATTTGTAACGTAACAATGTTAAAGTTGTTTGATACGGCTACCGTCAGTGTAAGCTGTGTGGCTGATGAGTAAGTATGCTTTGCTGTCTCCTATGTGTGCAAGTAAAAGCTACATACAACATGTGGCCGGACTGGCACACTGTTTGTAAATGCTATAGAGGACAATTATTGCATTGCAATTAGGGCACTTCCTTTATATAGTAATTAGAGTGTAAATATGATTATATTTCCCCTGGGAGTTATCTGTGAGAGGCACTGAGATCCACAAGTCTCCTGGGAAAATCGGGGGGGTCGGCAAGTATGTAGCTGAGCCGCATCAGAGTGGTCAAAGAGCCGCATGCGGCTCCGGAGCCGCGGGTTGCCGACCCCTGCAATATACAGACAGCGGGAGGCAGGGTGCAGGTAAAAAGGTATCTAATGCTTAAACCAAAAAATAAACAAAAGGTGAGTGCCCCTAAAATTAAACGCATTGAAGCTTAGGGAAGGCTATGCAGAACGAAACTACAACTGAACTGGCAACAAAGTAAAGAAAAACAGAATGCTGGACGACAGCAAAGACTTACAGTGTGTGGAGAAGAGATGGCGTCCACAAAGTACATCCGCACATGACATGACAATAATGTCCACACAAAGAAGGATTGCAACAACTGAAATAGTCTTGATTGCTAAAACAAAGCAGGTGCGGGGAATAGCGCTCAAAGGAAGACATGAAACTGCAACAGGGAAAATACCAACAAAACAGGAAAAGCCATAGTGCAAGACACTACACACAGGAAAACAGAAAAAAACTCCAAATAAACTAGGGGGTGATGTGACAGGTCGTGACAGTACACCTACTTTGAGACAAGTATAGTGATGCATGCTTGGTTATGGTTTAAATTCCTATTCAACAATTGCAACGACGACTTTTTATTGTCAATATCGAGTTACATTTTTTAATGATTTCTGCTGGTGGTGTGCCTTTGGATTTTTCCAATGAAAAAAATGTGCTTTGGCTCAAAAAAGGTTGAAAAACACTGCTCTACAGTATGTACAGTGCTGAACACATTTGTCATAACAAATAAAAATCTTTACAAAACATAGTAAAACCATAAAATAAAAAATTTTTATTTGCCAAATAGGAAACTGAAACAACTAATTAGTAAATTTAAAAAATATATTTTAGCAACTTACCAAAATAGAAGTAAATAATGGGATATTCAACACTGTCAGCAAATACATATTAGAATAGAATAGAATAGAAACTAGTTTATTGATCCCTGGGGGAAGTTCATTAGTATTAGTCTCTATTACTAGTACAAAACCCAAAACCAGTGAAGAAAATGTACAAATCATAATGTTGTTGGGGTTTTTTTACACTTACATGTTGCGGTTCATAGTATTCTATCTTTATTTGTCGTTATTCATACTTTCTGAATAAATTATGTGATAATGTTCATCAGTCAACTCATTGGTGGTAATTTTCAATCTATCAAGATCCAAAAATTCTATCAAAATCAAATTACAGGATGTTATTCATAAAGTTTGCTAGTTTTCCTCAACTGGTGCACTAACATCACGTGGTTTATTTATTTTGTACATATGTAGCATCATCTACAAAGATACAAAGAATTGCTATTGCGGCATCTAGTGGACACATTTAGAACAGCAGTTTCTTTCATTCAAAAATGTCGACACATTTTTATACTTAGCAAACTCATCCCGCGGGCCGGATAAAACCTGTTCGCAGGCCTGATCCGGCCGGCGGGCCATACTTTTGACACCCCTGGTCTAAGTCTAAGTCTAAGTCTATCATTCTCTCTTTGCAGTGTGGCACTAAGCCTTATTTGCAATGTTCTAATGTGGTCTTTAAAGGCCTACTGAAACCCACTACTACCGACCACGCAGTCTGATAGTTTATATATCAATGATGAAATCTTAACATTGCAACACATGCCAATACGGCCGGGTTAACTTATAAAGTGCAATTTTAAATTTCCCGCCACACTTCCGGTTAAAAACGTTTTATTATGCTGACGTATGCGTGTGACGTCACGAGGGCAAGGGAAGTATTCGGAGCCCGTAGAAAAAGCTCTGTTTTCATTTCATAATTCCACAGTATTCTGGACATCTGTGCTGGTGAATCTTTTGCAATTTGTTTAATGAACAATGGAGGCTGCAAAGAAGAACGTTGTAGGTGGGATCGATCGGTGTATTAGCGGCTGGCTGTAGCAACACAACAAGTACTACTTACTTAGCAGACGCCTAGCCGATGCTAGCCACCAAACCCACGGATGAAGTCCTTCGTCGCGCCGTCGATCGCTGGAACGCAGGTGAGCACGGCTGTTGATGGGAAGATGAGGGCTGGCTGGCGTAGGTGGACCGCTAATGTTTTTATCATAGCTCTGTGAAGTCCGGTTGCTAAGTTGCTAAATTAGCCTTAGCGTCGTTAGCAACAGCATTGTTAAGCTTTACCAGGCTGAGAATTTTTAACCGTGTAGTTACATGTACATGGTTTAATAGTATTGTTGATCTTCTGTCTATCCTTCCAGTCAGGGGTTTATTTCTTTTGTTTCTATCTGCATTTGAGAACGATGCTATCACGTTAGCTCAGTAGCTAAGTGTGTCACCGATGTATTGTCGTGGAGATAAAAGTCACTTTGAATGTCCATTTCGCGTTCTCGACTCTCATTTTCAAGAGGATATAGTATCCGAGGTGGTTTAAAATACAAATCCGTGATCCACAATAGAAAAAGGAGAGAGTGTGGAATCCAATGAGCCAGCTTGTACCTAAGTTACGGTCAGAGCGAAAAAAGATACGTCCTGCACTGCCTCTAGTTCTTCACTCTAACGTTCCTCATCCACGAATCTTTCATCCTCGCTCAAATTAATGGGGTAATCGTCGCTTTGTCGCTCCGAATCTCTCTCGCTCCATTTTAAACAAAGGAAAATTGTGAGGAATATTACCTCCTGTGACGTCAAGCTACTTCCGGTACAGGCAAGGCTTTTTTTTATCAGCGAGCAAAAGTTGCGAACTTTATCGTCGATTTTCTCTACTAAATCCTTTCAGCAAAAATATGGCAATATCGCGAAATGATCAAGTATGACACATAGAATGGATCTGCTATCCCCGTTTAAATTTTAAAAAATCATTTCAGTAGGCCTTTAAGTCTTTAATTGTCTTTGTTTTTTACACTTATTAATAGCCCCCGCGCCGCAGTTTGGACAGCAATGCCAAAGAAGAAGGCTTGTTAAATAATATGTTTAAAAATGCTGGCGTGTTTGTCAGAGAAATGAAGCCACTGATTGGTTTATTCATCCGCTTGCATAATCCTTAGCTTGCAAAATGCTGCACATTTCCAGTGATACGACAAACAGCACAATGAGTATTTTAATTGTGTCATCCCAAATGAAAATGCTGCTTACAAATCCAAATCAGAGAGGATGAAGCATCTTGCTCAAGGACACACAGGATTAGTTTGGAAAGGAGCCCAAACATTGCTGAGCAGCGCCCTCTGCTGGCTCCATAACAACATGGCGGGCATTTAGAGAGGGTTCAGCTGTGGGTGGTGGAGGAGCAGCTGCACAAGCAAAAATGATGAAAGGATTGGACATTGCATGATTGACAGCCACTTTTGAAAAAAAAAATGATTTATTGACAACAGTCTAATACATGCTTTTTTAAATCCAACCAACGGTGTGTTCCTTTAAAGGGCCAGCCAAACAAAACCAACCACATACAATTAAATAAAACCTCTGCACATTTGACACTGCCAGGTTGTACTTTTTGGAGTGACCAGCAGAGGTCAGTGCAAGTTAAAAAAAAAATACTTTACAACACTGGTATTCAGATGTCATGTGGGGTTTGTATTATACCATGAATTGTGTAATAAATATAAGACAGCTACAATATTTAGGTAAAATACATTACAAAATAACTACATTAGAATGTCATTACTTTTCGTATTAAAATGTGATTCTTATGTATTATCAGTCATTCAAATGTCCAATGAATTATTAATAATTAAGACATTATATAATAATAAATAAATAAAATCCATCCATTTTCTACCCCATGAAAATAATGTATACAGTCGCGATCAAAAGTTTACTTGTAAAGGACATAATGTCATGGCTGTCTTGAGTTTCCAATAATTTAGAGTGATTGGAGCACATACACTACCGTTCAAAAGTTTGGGGTCACCCAAACAATTTTGTGGAATAGCCTTCATTTCTAAGAACAAGAATAGACTGTCGAGTTTCAGATGAAAGTTCTCTTTTTCTGGCCATTTTGAGCGTTTAATTGAGCCCACAAATGTGATGCTCCAGAAAGTCAATCTGCTCAAAGGAAGGTCAGTTTTGTAGCTTCTGTAACGAGCTAAAGTGTTTTCAGATGTGTGAACATGATTGCACAAGGGTTTTCTAATCATCAATTAGCCTTCTGAGCCAATGAGCAAACACATTGTACCATTAGAACACTGGAGTGATAGTTGCTGGAAATGGGCCTCTATACACCTATGCAGATATTGCACCAAAAAGCAGACATTTGCAGCTAGAATAGTCATTTACCACATTAGCAATGTATAGAGTGTATTTCTTCCAAGTTAAGACTAGTTTAAAGTTATCTTCATTGAAAAGTACAGTGCTTTTCCTTCAAAAATTAAGACATTTACATGTGACCCCAAACTTTTGAACGCTAGTGTACTTGTTGGTCACAAAAAACATTCATGAAGTTTGGTTCTTTTATGAATTTATTATGGGTCTACTGAAAATGTGACCAAATCTGCTGGGTCAAAAGTATACATACAGCAATGTTAATATTTGGTTACATTTTCCCTTGGCAAGTTTCACTGCAATAAGGCGCTTTTGGTAGCCATCCACAAGCTTCTGGTTGAATTTTTGACCACTCCTCTTGACAAAATTGGTGCAGTTCAGCTAAATGTGTTGCTTTTCTGACATGAACTTGTTTCTTCAGCATTGTCCACATGTTTTCAATGGGGTTTAAGTCAGGACTTTGGGAAGGCCATTCTAAAACCTTAATTCCTGATTTAGCCATTCCTTTACCACTTTTGACATGTTTTTGGGGTCATTGTTCTGTTGGAACGCCCAACTGCACCCCAGACCCAACCTCCGGGCTGATGATTTTAGGTTGTCCCGAAGAATTTGGAGGTAATCCTCCTTTTTCATTGTCCCATTTACTCTCTGTAAAGCACCAGTTCCATTGGCAGCAAAACAGGCCCAGAGCATAATACTACCACCAAACATATTGCTGGGTATTTTGGCCAAACAGCTCAATTTTTGTTTCATCTGACCACAGAACTTTCTTCCAGAAGGTCTTATCATTGTCCATGTGATCAGCAGCAAACTTTAGACGAGCCTTAAGGTGTCGCTTCAGGAGCAAGGGCTTCCTTCTTGCCTGGTAGCCTCTCAGTCCATGGCGATGCAAAACACGCTTGACTGTGGACACTGACACCTGTGTTCCAGCAGCTTACAATTCATTGCAGACCTGCTTTTTGGTAGTTCTCGGTTGACTCTTGATCATCCTGACCAATTTTCTCTCGGCAGCAGGTGATAGATTGCGTTTTCTCCCTGATCGTGGCAGTGACAAAACTGTGCCATGCACTTTATACTTACGAACAATTGTCTGCACAGTTGTTCTTGGGACCTTAAGCTACTTTGAAATGGCTCCAAGTGACTTTCCTGACTTGTTCAAGTCAATGATTTGTTTTTTCAGATCTGTGCTGAGTTCCTTTGACTTTCCCATTGTCGCGTTTGTAACCAAGTCTAATGACTGCATCACATGAGCCCTATTTTTTTATCTTTATTTCTTTAACATTTAAAGTTGTAAATTGGTGTTGTAAACTTGGTAGCGTGTCACTGGATATTCAGTAAATTATAACATGCATCCAGCCATTTTCTACCGCTTATCCCATTCAGGGTCACGGGGGTGCTGGAGCCTATCCCTGCTGCACTCGGGCGGATGGCGGGGTACACCCTGGACAAGTAGCCGCCTCATTGAAGGCCAACACAGATAGACAGACAACATTCACACTCACATTCACACACAAATGATGATGATAATAATAATAATAACATTAATGACAATAATACAAAATCCAAAACCAGTGAAGTTGGCACGTTGTGTAAATGGTAAATAAAATCAGAATACAAAGAGTTGCAAATCCTTTTCAACCTATATTCAATTGAATAGACTGCAAAGACAAGATACTTAACGTTCGAACTGGAAAACTTTGTTATTTTTGGCAAATATTAGCTCATTTGGAATTTGATGCCTGCAACATGTTTCAAAAAAGCTGTCACAAGTGGCAAAAAAGACTGAGAAAGTTGAGGAATGTTCCTCAAACACTTATTTGGAACATCCCACAGGTGAACAGGCTAATTGGGAACAGGTGGGTGCCATGATTGGGTATAAAAGCAGCTTCCATGAAATGCTCAGTCAGTTTAAGAACAACATTTCTCAACGAGCTATTGCAAGGAATTTAGGGATTTCACCATCTACAGTCCGTAATATCATCAAAAGGTTCAGAGAATCTGGAGAAATCACTGCACATAAGCGATGAAATTACGGACCTTCCATCCCTCAGGCGGTACTGCATCAAAAAGCGACATCCGTGTGTAAAGGATATCACCACATAGTCTCAGGAACACTTCAGAAAACCACTGTCAGTAACTACAGTTGGTCACTACATCTGTAAGTGCAAGTTAAAACTCTACTATGCCAAGCGAAAGCCATTTATCAACAACACCCAGAAACGCCGCCGAGGTCATCTAAGATGGACTGATGCAAAGTGGAAAAGTGTTCTGTGGTCTGACGAGTCCACATTTCAAATTGCTTTTGGATACTGTGGACGTCTTGTCCTCCGGAACAAAGAGGAAAAGAACCATCCTGATTGTTCTAGGCGCAAAGTTCAAAAGCCAGCATCTGTGATGGTATGGGGGTGTATGATTCTGATTCTGATTAGTGCCCAAGGCAAATCCTTGAATTCCGTTTTCCTTCACGAATTACACAACATGCCAAATTCACTGGTTTTGGGTTTTGTAATAGTTTGTAAATTCAATGTGATTAATATTTGTATTAGTATTGTACTGTTTTGATTTTTAAGGCAGTGATTACTTGATATGTGGGTAAACTTATTTTCCCCAAAGAAGCTTATTAGTAAGAAACATTGCTTTCCTCTGCAGGAGGACCCATCTGTCATTTGCTGACCCTCACCTTACTCTTTTTTTTTTTAAGAGTACTGCAAAATGACCAGACGTGCAACAGTTCATACTCAACCACTACCTGAGCTTTTGTTGTGTAAAGGAAAAAAAAACACCATTAACACATCAGTATATAAATGTCACTAATTATAGCCTGGTACTCCCACAGAGGTCCGCCAGGTCTGTACAAGCACGTCATTATTGCCGTGGTTTGTCAAACAATAGAAGTATGTTCCCAACTTTCATAAAGCATAAATCAATGTTTTGGAAATCATTGGCGAATCAATTATTCATAAGATTATCACAAAAGAGAATGTGTTTAGGTTGCCATTGTTGCAGCTTCGCTGGTGTAAAAGATGAACAATTTGCAGAATGTAGCTGGTGGATGTACAGTATTTATTATTGCAATATTATTTTTGCATCCAATGAAGCATTTTTTTCAACTCAAAACAAATTCAACTAATATTCACTTTAACTCCAAATGTGTGGAACGCTACTCAAAAGTCCGAGAGGGATACCAGAATGTAAAAACTCTGACTATCTAAACCCTGAGATAAGGGAAATGCGGGGTGAATAAACCTCAAGTTTCTATTGTCGCCTCCCTCTAGATAAACCTAATGCAAGGTGTCAGACTTTGTAAGCCAATACATGTCAAAACAGAATTAAATCCTGAAACCTTATATCCAAGGAGGATACTGAACCCATGGTTAGTTCGATATACAGTACAGTACATTCATTACTGGTATATAAGACCAGTCAGGAAAAAAAAATCCTGTTAGTCAGTAAAAAAATCTTTGACTTTAGATAAATTGGTTCAACATAAAATGTATGAGAAAAAAACTATTTTTAGCATATATATATATATATATATATATATATATATATATATATATATATATATATATATCCATCCATCTTCTTCCGCTTATCCGAGGTCGGGTCGCGGGGGCAGCAGCTTAAGCAGGGAAGCCCAGACTTCCCTCTCCCCAGCCACTTCGTCCAGCTCCTCCCGGGGGATCCCGAGGCGTTCCCAGTTCAGCCAGGAGACATAGTCTTCCCAACGTGTATATATATATATATATATATATATATATATATATATATATATATATATATATATATATACACGCACACATATATACCTACATACATATATACACAACATATATACATACATACATACACCCTTATACGTAAATGTGTATATATATATATACATGTATATATATATATACAAACCCCGTTTCCATATGAGTTGGGAAATTGTGTTAGATACCTCTTGAGATACCGAGGGACAGACAGAAGAGCTCCCACAGGGTGGTTAAAGCTGAGAGAGACAAGTTATTTGCCAGTCTCATTGCCAAAGCTCCAAACTCCAGAATTCTATTCAGAACCATAAATTCTGTTGTCTGTTGTTTTTCTCAGATAAAGTAAACACCATCAGAAGTAACATCCCACCTCCCACCCGGGACTTAGCTCTTACTCTGAGTTGCTCATCCACTTTCTCCATGTTCAGTTCCATCTCCCTTTCATCCCTCTCTAAGATGGCCGCCGCCTTGAGACCAGCCACATCCCCTCAGGACCCCCGTCCCTGCCCTCCTCCTTAAGGAGGTTTTTGATGCAGTAGGTCCCCACATCCTGTCCATCATCAACTGTTCCCTGGCCACAGGTATAGTCCCATCATGCCTAAAAGAAGCAGTGGTCCAACCCCTTCTTAAGAAAGCCAACCTAGATCCCACTCACCCCAGCAACTACAGACCCATCTCAAAATTACCATTTCTGTCTAAACTGTTAGAAAAGGCCGTCCTCAGCCAGCTGCAGCCCTATCTCCAACACAACAACATACTGGAAACATTTCAGTCCGGATTTAGGCACTGAGTCCGCCCTCTTGAAGGTGTTAAACGACCTTCTCCTCATCACTGACTCTGGGAAATGTGCTGCACTGGTTCTCCTGGACCTCAGTGCAGCGTTCGATACTATAGACCATACTGATCTCCTGGACCGCCTCCAACATGAGGTCGGCATCACTAACACAGCCCTGTCCTGGTTTACGTCCTACCTCAACAACAGAACCTTCTCTGTGAACATAGCAAACCATTCCTCCCGCTGTGCCAACCTCACCTGTGGGGTCCCTCAGGGCTCAATACTGGGTCCCATCCTGTTCTCCATCTACATGATCCCCCTGAACCAAGTCATTCATCGCCATAAAATTTCCTTTCACTGCTACGCTGACGATACTCAAATCTATCTTCAACCCATATTCAGTTGAATATGCTACAAAGACAACATATTTGATGTTCAAACTGCTAAACTTTTTTTTTTTTTGCAAATAATCATTAACTTTAGAATTTGATGCCAGCAACACGTGACAAAGAAGTTGGGAAAGGTGGCAATAAATACTGATAAAGTTGAGGAATGCTCATCAAACACTTATTTGGAACATCCCACAGGTGTGCAGGCTAATTGGGAACAGGTGGGTGCCATGATTGGGTATAAAAACAAAGCGAAAGCCATTTATCAACAACATCCAGAAACGCCGCCGGCTTCTCTGGGCCCGAGATCATCTAAGATGGACTCATGCAAAGTGGAAAAGTGTTCTGTGGTTTTTGGAAATATTCGACATCGTGTCATCCGGACCAAAGGGGAAGCGAACCATCCAGACTGTTATCGACGCAAAGTTCAAAAGCCAGCATCTGTGATGGTGTGGGGGTGCATTAGTGCCCAAAGCATGGGTAATTTACACATCTGTGAAGGCACCATTAATGCTGAAAGGTACATACAGGTTTTGGAACAACATATTTTGCCATCAAAGCGCCGTCTTTTTCGTGGACGCCTCAGCTTATTTCAGCAAGACAATGCCAAGCCACATTCAGCATGTGTTACAACAGCGTGTCTTCGTAAAAAAAGAGTGCGGGTACTTTCCTGGCCCACCTGCAGTCCAGACCTGTCTCCCATCGAAAATGTGTGGCGCATTATGAAGCATAAAATACGACGGCGGAGACCCCGGACTGTTGAACGACTGAAGCTCTACATAAAACAAGAATGGGAAAGAATTCCACTTTCAAATCTTCAACAATTAGTTTCCTCAATTCCCAATCGTTTATTGAGTGTTGATAAAAGAAAACACAGTGGTGAACATGCCCTTTCCCAACTACTTTGGCACGTGTTGCAGCCATGAAATTCTAAGTTAATTATTATTTGCAAAAAAAAAATCAAGTTTATGAGTTTAAACATCAAATATCTTGTCTTTGTAGTGCATTCAGTTAAATATGGGTTGAAAAGGATTTGCAAATCATTGTATTCCGTGTATATTTACATCAAACACAATTTCCCAAAGGTATGTGGGCTTGTATTAAGCCTCAGGGAGTTGAACGCCCCTGCCTTACATAGTTCCGGGTCACCCTTGCGCAAGGTGTAGCACCCGAATGCCCCCCCTATCAGGGTTACGATACCCCCCATGAAAAACACAAAGAGAAGATGCGTTACCCGGCCCGGAGGAAGCCCGGGGCCCTCCGCAGCAGCTAGGCCCGGAGGCAGGGCTCGCCAGCGAGCGCCTGGTGGCCAGGCTAGCCACGGAGCCTGGCCGGGCACAGTCCGAAGAAGGTACGTGGACACACCATCTCCTCCGCCACGTGGGCCCACCACCCGTGGTCGGAACCAGTGGGGTCGGGTGCGCTGCCAAGTGGATGGCAGTGAAAGTGGAGGCTCCAGACGGACCAATTCGGGGCAGCAGAGGCTGACTTTCGGGACGTGGAACGTCTCTACGCTGGTGGGGAAGGAGCCTGAGCTGGTGCGAGAGGTGGAGCGCTACCGGTTGGATCTGGTGGGGCTTACCTCTACGCATAGCAAGGGCTCTGAAACCACACTCCTGGACAAGAGATGGACCTTGTTCACTTCTGGAGTTGCTCAGGGTGTGAGGGCACAGGCGGGTGTGGGGATACTCACGAGTCCCCGGCTGAGTGCCTTTACGTTGGAGTTCACCCCAGTGGACAAGAGGGTCGCCTCCCTTCGCCTTAGGGTTGGAGGGGGGAAAACTCTGACTGTTGTTTGTGCGTACGCACCCAACAAGAGTTCAGAGTATTCGGCCTTCTTGGATACCTTGCATGGGGTCCTGTATGGGGCACCGGCAGGGGATTCCATAGTCTTGCTGGGGGACTTCAACGCCCACGTGGGCAATGACAGTGATACTTGGACTGGCGTTATTGGGAGAAACGGTCTCCCTGATCTGAACCTGAGTGGTGGATTGTTATTGGACTTCTGTGCTAGTCACGGACTTGCGATAACAAACACCATGTTCAAGCATAAGGATGCTCATAGGTGTACCTGGTACCAGAGCACCCTAGGCCAAAAATCAATGATCGATTTTGTAATCGTATCAGCTGATCTGAGGCCGTATGTTTTGGACACTCGGGTGAAGAGAGGGGCTGAACTGTCAACTGATCACCATGTGGTGGTGAGTTGGGTCAGATGGCGGGGGAAACCTCTGGACAGACCTGGCAAACCCAAGCGTGTAGTGTGGGTGAACTGGGAATGTTTGGAGGAGTCCTCTGTCTGTAAGGACTTCAACTCCCACCTCCAGCGGGACTTCTCTGCCATCCCTGTCGAAGTTGGGGACATTGAACAGGTATGGGCAATGTTCAGAATCAGAATCAAAGCCTCTATTGCTAAAGCTGCAGCTGCGAGCTGTGGCCAGAAGGTCTTAGGTGCCTCAAGGGGCGGTAACCCTCGAACACCCTGGTGGACAGTGGTGGTCAGGGAAGCCGTCCGACTGAAGAAGGAGTCCTACCGGGGTATGTTATCCCAGGGGACTCCGGAGGCAGTTGCAAGGTACTGACAGGCCCGAAGGGCAGCGGCCGTGGCTGTGGACGAGGCTAAGCAGAGGGTGTGGGAGAAGTTTGGGGAATCCATGGAGAATGACTATCAGGCTGCACCAAAGCTGTTCTGGAAGACCATACGGCACCTCAGGAGGGAGAAGCAGGGAACCATCCAAGCTGTGTACGGCAAGGATGGGACTTTGCTGACTTCAAGTGAGGAAGTCGTAGGGCGTTGGAAAGAGCACTTTGAGGAACTCCTGAACCCAATTACATCAGACACACCCTCCCTGATAGGAGCAGAGCCTGAATATTAATAAAATATATTTAAAAAAAAATCGATTTTGAATCGAATCGTGACCCCAAGAATTCACAGCCCTAATATATAAATATATATATATATATATATATATATATATATATATATATATATATATATATATATATATATATATATATATATATATATATATATATTTTTTTTTTTTTTTAATGTCCTGCCCAGCTTCTCGGGCAAATCATATAGCAGATGTAGATGCCCACATCGGCTGTTCAGATTTACTTTACAAAAGAGAAGTGTAGGATACTTCTCTTGTTGCCTTACTTGTATTTTGACTTTATTAAATGTATTTATATTATCATTTGGTGCAGCCGGGCCGGAGCAGGAGGGGATAGAAAGAGAGAAAAAGGAAGACAGAGGGGGGAATTGTGGGGACAAGAGGGGGATTAGACAGAGAGACAAAAACAACAACAGCAAACACAACAACAACAACAACAGAGCAACATCAGCAAATATGACATGTACAAATATGATGGTAAAAGTAATAGCAAATAAGCAGTTAGCGAAAATTAAAATTAAAAAAAAATACAGAAATGACAATGAGCATTATTACACTAAAAATGGAGCAATATGAATACCAATAGAAATAGTGCTATTGATAATAAACAATACCAGTACTTTACCTTTATTATCAACAATACAATTGTTCAAATGCAACAATACATATACGTAATGATAACTTGAGATACGAAAGAATGCAGAAAAATGGAGGGGAAGAAAGAGAAGCAACCTTAACCTTGTAGATTGTTATAGTAACAATAGGTTAAGCTTTGTCAGTGTGCCATGTGTTATACCCAGTTTACCCTAGGGCAACAACGTTAATATATGTTTGATGAAACGTGATTATGTGCATGAGTGTATGTGTGCATATGTACTTGTATATGTACAGTATGTGTATATGTGTGCTTGTACAGTGAATGTATATGTACAGTATGTGTATATGTGTGTACAGCGAATGTATATGTACAGTATGTGTATACAGTATGTGTGTTTGAATAGTGAATGTATATGTACAGTATGTGTAAATGTGTGTTTGTACAGTGAATGTATATGTACAGTATATGTATGTGTGTGTTTGTACAGTGAATGTATGTGTAGTATGTGTATGTGTGTGTTTGTACAGTGAATGTATATGTACAGTATGTGTATATGTATGTTTTTACAGTGAATGTATATGTACAGTATGTGTATACAGTATGTTTGTATAATGAATGTGCGTGTGGATGTACGAACTTTGAGTGTGTAAATATGTACTGTATTTATTTGTATATGTATGTGGGAGCGTAGGTACCTATGTATGTCTGTATGTATGTGTGTGAGTATATGTGAATTTGCATGTACAATACATTTGACTCCCAGTGTGTGCGGGAGCCAGAGTACGGCCCCAGCCTCCCCGAGAACTCATCCCACAAACAGTAGGTGTGGTGCCCAGGGAACCAGGGGCCACCGCCCCCACGCAGCCAAGCCGGACAGCGACAGGAACCCCAGAGCCTGGCCCACCGTGCCGCCCACAAGGGCCAGCAGCAGGCCGCAGACAGACGCACCCGGCAGAGGACAAGGCACGGGAAAAACAGGGGGCAGCCAGACCCCAAGCCAGCGAGAGACCACACCCCACACGGACAGAAAGGCGGGACGCCCCGCCCGAGGGGCCCGGAGACCCCCCGCAACCGGACGGGAAGACCGCCCCCGCCCCACCGGCAACAGGGCCCCCACGAGCCCCCCCCACCCCCGGAGAGCGCGGCGAGGCCAGCCCACGGCCACCCCACCCAAGCCGGCCGCCACAGGACCACCCAGCACGGGGCCACAGGAACCACCCACCCCACCCGCAGGGACCCCAACGATGGAGATGGAACAACCAGCAACCGCCCCGCCGAGTCCCCCCCCCGAGGTAGGGGAATAAATAAATAAAATAAATAAATACATAATAATAATAATAATAATATTAATAAAATATATTTTTTTTAAAAAGGGGAAAAAAAAAATAATAATAATAATTAAATCTATTTATTTAAAAAAATAAAAAATAAATAAATAAATAAAAAAAGAATTAAAAGAAGATCACAGACATGCTGACACACAAGGTCGCTACCCCAACAACTGGCCGACTCGCAGCACCTCGGAATACCCTGCAGCACCAAGCCACCACAGTAGACGCAGGGACCAGACCCAGCAGGCCCCAACCAAGACGGCCACCCGGAAGGGATGGACGGCGGGACCCAGGAGCTCCAGACACGCAGTCCGGATGCAGTAGCCTGAGGCGCCGACCCCTACCCGACAGGCAGGCCCAGAACGTACCCCCAGAAATATACATACATATATATATACATACACATAAACATACACATGTACACATACACGCACATACACATGCATACACATACACATATATATACATACATACATACATACATACACACACACACATACACATACATATACACAGTTTGTCAGCCCCGACAACCACCACGCGCGCGCGCTGCCACCAGTCACAACATCAGCCACCCCCCTGCACCAGACCCAGCAGCCACGGGCGCCCACACCACAAGCAAACGGCAGCAGAAACAGCAGCCACAACACCCACAGACAGCCAGCACCACCCAATCAAATCAAAGCGATCAAAAAATAAACCGCGACCGGCAACCACACGCCAACAGGATCACAGATACCAGCCAGCGCCAGCCCGCCAGCAAGCCCAAACGCCAACACGCAAACAAGAGACACCAACACCCCCCCCCCCCCCCCCCCCCCGCCAAAATACCCCACCACCCCAACTCAAACCCGCACAAACACACCACCGCCCAAACAACCGAGACACAGTATCCAGACCAGACACGGGCGCCGCGCCGCCACCACATCAAGTCGCCAACAGAGACCCCACAGCGCAAGGTCGGGCCACACGGGCACGGACCCCACCCAACAGGAAGCGAGACCCGCGCGACGCCACACACAAATAAAAAATAAAATAAAATAAAAATAAATAAATATGTATATATACATATATACATACACATACATACACATACACATACATACAAACATATATATATATATATATATATATATATATATATATATATATATATATATATATATATATATGTGTGTGTGTGTGTGTGTGTGTGTGTGTGTGTGTGTGTGTATGCATTAGTATATGCATATATGTATATATATATATGCATATATATGTACATATATGCATACATATATACACATATACCCACACACACACACACACACATATATATATATATATATATATATATATATATATATATTAGGGCTGGGCAAGTTAATGCGTTAATTTCGAGTTAACCCATCAATCTATTAACGGCGACAATTATTTTATCGCGCATTTGCGTATGTTGTTTACATGCTTTTATTTTGTTAACGCCTATTGCTGGCTCCTGCAGAAAAGGAAGGAGAACGCGGAAGAAAACAAAACAAGCATGGAGAAAAAGGGTAACTCAACAGAACTTTTACAGAGTCATTTTCATTCTAAGTACTTCCAGGCGGCGGATTTGACAGAAGCAAAGTCGTTTGTAGCCACTGCCAAGCTGAATTTTCTCATCACAGGAGTACTTCCAGTCTAAAATATCACCTTAACGCGAAGCCCACTCTTGATGCGAGCAAACCATTCAACAAAGCAGAAAGTGGAGCCAGGCTTCGGCAGACTACTTTAAATGCAGCGTGCGGGATAAGTACTGTATAGATAAACGAGAGCAAGAGAAGCTAACAAATGCCATAGCGAAGTGGATAGTTATAGACTGTTGGCCCATTAGTGTTGTGGAAGACGCCGGCCTGAGAAACATTGTGTGAATCGCAACAAGTGACAACACGTATGAGCCGCCATCAAGACGCACCATCGCACGAAGAATACACCAGTTGTATGAAAAGGAGAGGACTGTAAAAGTGACAACTTTACAACGTGCAGCTGTAGTTTCTCTCAGTGGGGACTACTGGACATCAATCGGTAACCATAATTAGCACAGAGTTACAGTGCATTAAAGGCCTACTGAAAGCCACTACTACTGACCACGCAGTCTGATAGTTTATATATGAATGATGAAATCTTAACATTGCAACACATACCAATACGGCCGGGTTAACATATAAAGTGCAATTTTAAATTTCCCGCTAAACTTCCGGTTGAAAACGTCTATGTATGATGTCGTCACGGAGTGAACGGAAGTATTGGCACACCATTGTGTCCCAATACAAACAGCTCTGTTTTCATCGCAAAATTCCACAGTATTCTGGACATCTGTGTTGGTGAATCTTTTGCAATTTGTTTAACGAACAATGAAGACTGCAAAGAAGAAAGCTGTAGGTGGGATTGGTGTATTAGCGGCGGACTACAGCAACACAACCAGGAGGACTTTGAGATGGATAGCAGACGCGCTACCGTGAGTACAGCCTTGGCTTCCAAACATTTGATCGCTTGCCCGTACGTGCGTGGCGCTACGTACGTAACTTTGGGGAAATATACACTACCGTTCAAAAGTTTGGGTTCACCCAAACAATTTTGTGGAATAGCCTTCATTTCTAAGAACAAGAATAGACTGTCGAGTTTCAGATGAAAGTTCTCTTTTTCTGGCCATTTAGAGCGTTTAATTGACCCCACAAATGTGATGCTCCAGAAACTCAATCTGCTCAAAGGAAGGTCAGTTTTGTAGCTTCTGTAACGAGCTAAACTGTTTTCAGATGTGTGAACATGATTGCACAAGGGTTTTCTAATCATCAATTAGCCTTCTGAGCCAATGAGCAAACACATTGTACCATTAGAACACTGGAGTGATAGTTGCTGGAAATGGGCCTCTATACACCTATGTAGATATTGCACCACAAACCAGACATTTGCAGCTAGAATAGTCATTTACCACATTAGCAATGTATAGAGTGTATTTCTTTAAAGTTAAGACTAGTTTAAAGTTATCTTCATTGAAAATAAGGACATTTCAATGTGACCCCAAACTTTTGAACGGTAGTGTATGTTTCTTGCCGACTCTGATGGCGGCCGAGGTGTCGTCGAAAGCTACAACGCCCGCCGCCGCACCGCTGTCCTCACCTTGACTTCCTCCGTCTCCGGGCCGCCGACCGCATCGGTGATCGGGTGAAGTCCTTCGTCGCGCCATCGATCGCTGGAACGCAGGTGAGCACGGGTCGTGATGAGCAGATGAGAGCTAATGTTTTTAGCATAGCTCTGTCGAGGTCCCGTAGCTAAGTTAGCTTCAATGGCGTCGTTAGCAACAGCATTGTTAAGCTTTGCCAGGCTGGAAAGCATTAACCGTGTATTTACATGTCCATGGTTTAATAGTATTGTTGATTTTCTGTCTATCCTTCCAGTCAGGGGTTTATTTCTTTTGTTTCTATCTGCATTTAAGCCCGATGCTATCACGTTAGCTCCGTAGCTAAAGTGTTTCGCCGATGTATTGTCGTGGGGATAAAAGTCACTGTGAATGTCCATTTCGCGTTCTCGACTCTCATTTTCAAGAGGATATAGTATCCGAGGTGGTTTAAAATACAAATCCGGGATCCACAATAGAAAAAGGAGAAAGTGTGGAATCCAATGAGCCAGCTTGTACCTAAGTTACGGTCAGAGCGAAAAAAGATACGTCCTGCACTGCACTCTAGTCCTTCACTCTCACGTTCCTCATCCACAAATCTTTCATCCTCGCTCAAATTAATGGGGTAATCGTCGCTTTCTCGGGCCGAATCTCTCTCGCTGCATTGTAAACAATGGGGAAATGTGAGGAGCCCTTCAACCTGCGACGTCACGCTACTTCCGGTAGGGCAAGGCTTTTTTTATCAGCGACCAAAAGTTGCGAACTTTATCGTCGATGTTCTCTACTAAATCCTTTCAGCAAAAATATGGCAATATCGCGAAATGATCAAGTATGACACATAGAATGGATCTGCTATCCCCGTTTAAATAAAAAAAAATCATTTCAGTAGGCCTTTAAATTGATGAAAAGTGGGTGCTGCATTCACATGCTCTGTCTTTAATGAAAACAGAGGAGATGCATTATGCTGAAATATGCGCGGGGCACTTCACTGAAGTTATACAGCAGTGGAATTTGACAGATAAAGTCACCACACTAAGCACGGATAGCACCAAGATTGCCATGCCAACTCCAGCTGAAATGGACCAGCTGCAGAGGTTGGGAACGCTACTGGAACCTTGCAGGTATGTTTTACATCAGGGGTCACTAACAAGGTGCCCGCGGGCACCAGGTCGCCCGTAAGGACCAGATGAGTCGCCCGCTGGTCTGTTCTAAAAATAGCTCAAATAGCAGCACTTACCAGTGAGCTGCCTCTATTTTTTAAATTGTATTTATTTACTAGCAAGCTGGTCTCGCTTTGCCCGACATTTTTAATTCTAAGAGAGACAAAACTCAAATAGAATCTGAAAATCCAAGAAAATATTTTAAAGACTTGGTCTTCCCTTGTTTAAATAAATTCATAATTTTTTTACTTTGCTTCTTATAACTCTCAGAAAGACAATTTTAGGGAAAAAATACAACCTTAAAAATGATTTTAGGATTTTTAAACACATATACCTTTTTACCTTTTAAATTCCTTCCTCTTCTTTCCTGACCATTTAAATCAATGTTCAAGTAAATTTATTTTTTCTATTGTAAAGAATAATAAATAGATTTTAATTTAATTCTTCATTTTAGCTTCTGTTTTTTCGACAAAGAATATTTGTGAAATAGTTCTTCAAACTTATTATTATTAAAATTCAAAAAAATTATTCTGGCAAATCTAGAAAATCTGTAGAATAAAATGTAAATCTTATTTCAAAGTCTTTTGAATTTCTTTTAAAAATGTTGTTCTGGAAAATCTAGAAGAAATAATGATTTGTGTTTGTTAGAAATATAGCTTGGTCCAATTTGTTATATATTCTAACAAAGTGCAGATTGGATTTTAACCTATTTAAAACATGTCATCAAAATTCTAAAATTAATCTTAATCAGGAAAAATTACTAAGGATGTTCCATAAATTCTTTTTTTTTTTTTTTCAAAAAGATTGGAGTTAGCTAGTTTTTCTCTTCTTTTTTTCGGTTGAATTTTGAATTTTAAAGAGTCGAAATTGAAGATAAACTGTTTAAAAATTTAATTGTCATTTTTTTTGTGTGTTTTCTCCTCTTTTAAACCATTCAATTAAGTGTAAATATCATTAATTATTAATGATAACATAGAGTTAAAGGTAAATTGAGGAAATTGGCTATTTCTGGCAATTTATCTAAGTGTGTTTCAAACTGGTAGCCCTTCGCATTAATCAGTACCCAAGAAGTAGCTCTTGGTTTCAAAAAGGTTGGTGACCCCTGTTTTACATCGTATTACTCAATATCCTGTCCGATTTCATGTAAGAGAGAAAAAATATGTAAATGCAGCATGAATATGGAGAGGATATTTTTGTGTATAAGTGAATGCAATTTATTTTTGACTGAAGTGGAGTTGATTTTCTGTTGCAGGTATTGGACTGAACTTTTGGGAGGAGAAAAGTATGTGTCTTGCTCTGTGGTTCTCCCTGCTTTTTGCCATCCCTTTCGGGTGATGGAGAGCTCAGATGATGTGACCAAGTTCAAGTTTACATTTAGAGAGGATCTGGAGACACGTAAGGGAAATGCCAACATTGCATATTTGAAGATTGCTACTGCATTGGACCCTAGGTTCAAGGACCTCAAGAGCATCCCCAGAGCTGAGAGGAGTGAGATGTGGGCCTCAATCACCAACTTACTGAAGGAAGACCGGGTTACTGCAGAGAAACCTGTGCAAGAAAAAACCTCAGAGCCACCAAAGAAAAAGTTAACCCTGTTGGCTGCTTCATCTGAGTCTGATTCTGAACATGAAGAGGACTCAATTGAGAACAGTGTGCATCGATACAGAGTAGAACCTGCCATAAATTCAGATTCCTGTCCATTAGAGTGGTAGTCCAACCATGCGGGTTCACACAGCAGGCTGGCCCCATATGCACAGAAGTACCTGGCCACACCTGCAACCTATGTCCCCTGTGAAAGGTTGTTTTCTCTGGTCATATTGTGCAGAAAAAGAGAGCTGCTTTATCTTCTGAAAATGTAAATAATCTTGTGTGCCTTAGCAACTGGCTTAGTGCAGAGGAGTAAAAAAATGAACTCCAGTATTTGACTTTACAGTCTAGTCCTCAGCACAGTAAATCCCAGCAGTGATTTTTTTTGAGCATCACCTCTCTCTAATAGGGACATTTGGTACTGAATATAGACTGGTTAAAGGCCTACTGAAATTTTTTGTTTTTTTTAAACGGGGATAGCAGATCCATTCTATGTGTCATACTTGATAATTTTGCGATATTGCCATATTTTTGCTGAAAGGATTTAGTATAGAACAACGACGATAAAGTTCGCAATTTTTGGTCTCTGATAGCCTTGCCCCTACCGGAAGTAGCGTGACGACACCGGAGGAAGGACTGCTCACATTTTCCTATTGTTTACACCAGCAGCGAGAGAGATTCGGACCGAGAAAGCGACGATTACCCCATTAATTTGAGCGAGGATGAAAGATTCGTGGATGAGGAACGTGAAAGTGAAGGACTAGCGTGCAGTGCAGAACGTATCTTTTTTCGCTCTGACCGTAACTTAGGGACAAGGGTTCATTGGATTCCACACTCTCTCCTTTTTTCTATTGTGGATCACAGATTTGTATTTTAAACCACCTCGGATACTATATCCTCTTGAAAATGAGAGTCGAGAACGTGAAATGGACATTCACAGTGACTTTTATCTCCACGACAATACATCGGTGAAGCTCTTTAGCTACTGAGCTAACGTGATAGCATCGGCCTTTACTGCATTTAGAAACAAAACAAATAAGTCCCTGACTGGAAGGATAGACAGAAGATCAACAATACTACCAAACTCTGGACATGTAAATACACGGTTAATGCTTTCCAGCTTGGCGAAGCTCAGCAATGCTGTTGGTAACGACGCCATTGAAGCTAACTTAGCTACGGAACCTCGACAGAGCTATGCTAAAAACATTAGCTCTGCACCTACGCCAGCTCTCATCTGCTCGTCACGACCCGTGCTCACCTGCATTCCAGTGATCGACGGTACGACGAAGGACTTCACCCAATCACCGATGCGGTTGGCGGCCCGGAGACAGAGGAAGTCAAGGTGAGGTCGTTCGGCTAGCGCGTCTGCTATTCTCAAAGTCCTCCTGGTTGTGTTGCTGTAGTCCGCCGCTAATACACCGATCGCACCTACAGCTTTCTTCTTTGCAGTCTCCATTGTTCATTAAACAAATTGCAAAAGATTCACCAACACAGATGTCCAAAATACTGTGGAATTTTGGCATGAAAACAGAGGTTTTTTGTATTGGATTCAATGGGTCCGAATACTTCCGTATCAAACCGTTGACGTCTCGCGCATTACGTCATCATATCTAGACGTTTTCAACCGGAAGTGTGGCGGGAAATTAAAAATTGCACTTTATAAGTTAACCCGGCCGTATTGGCATGTGTTGCAATGTTAAGATTTCATCATTGATATATAAACTATCAGACTGCGTGGTCGGTAGTAGTGGGTTTCAGTAGGCCTTTAAGCTGCTTCATGATGACCTTAAAACTTTTCTGTTGTTACCTCAGAAATTGCCTGTAGAATTTTTGTGATTGTGGCTCAGGACTTTGTTTTATTTTTCATAAGGAACAGTATAACATTAATGCCCAGGTAGTGGCAATAAGCTTTAATTTTGTATTTGCTTTGATAACATTGTTGAAGCTGAGGCTGAAGATTTACAAATATTTTGTTTAACTGCTAACTGTTTAAAAATGCTGTTAAAAGTGTGTTTGCACAGTAAATGTTATGGCACTTTAATTCATAGGGCAGTATGTAGATTATATTTATTTTCCATAACAAACAGGATAACTTAAATACCCTGGCAGTGGCAATAAGCTTGATTGTTTGTATTTACATTTTTCGAGTTGATTTTCATAAAATATGCTATTTAACTGCTACTGTTTAACAATTACTGATTTAAATTGTGTTTGCACAAAAAATGTTTTGGCGCTTTTGTTCATATGGGAGAATATTCCAATAAAGGTGCACTACACACTACTTTTGAATTCATTATTGGATTTTGCGTATACAATGCAGTTAATCATGATTAATCGGAGAAATAGTGCGATTAATTCTGATTAAAATTTTTAATCGTTGCCCAGCCCTAAAATATATATATATATAAGTGTGTGTGTGTATATACATATGTATATGCATATATGTATATATGCATATATGCATATATATGCATATATATATATATATATATATATATATATATATATATATATATATATATATATATATATATATATATATATATATATATATATATATATATATATGCATACTTATATGCATACTTATATGCATATATTATATATATATATATATATATATATATATATATATATATATATATATATATATATATATATATATATATATATATATATATATATATATATATATATATATATATATATATATATATATATATATATATATATATATATATATATAAATATATATACAGTACAGGCCAAATGTTTGGACACACCTTCTCATTCAATGGGTTTTCATTTTAATGACTATACACATTGTAGATTGTCCCTGAAGGCATCAAAACTATGAATGAACACATGTGGAGTTATGTACTTAACAAAAAAAGGTGCAATAACTGAAAACATGTTTTATATTCTAGTTTCTGGCATTCTCTCGATGAGCTTCAAAAGGTAGTCACCTGAAAGGGTTTTCACTTCCCAGGTGTCATAGTTTTGATGCCTTCAGTAACCATCTACAATGTAAATAGTCATGAAAATAAGTAAAATGCATTGAAATGAGAAGGTGTGTCCAAACTTATATCCTGTACTGTATATACACACACACATATACACACATACATATATACACACACACAGCGTATATATATATATATATATATATATATATATGTAGCTGAGATAGGCTCCAGCGCCCCCCGCAACCCCGAAGGGAATAAGCGGTAGAAAATGGATGGATGGATGGATATATATATATATATATATATATATATATATATATATATATATATATATATATATATATATATATATATATATATATATATATATATATATATATATATATAATATATATATATATATATAATATATATATATACTTAAGAAACTTCTCTATGACTTCAGCTCCAGACTTTTTCTGTTGTTTGAGGTTGTCAATATTGCCTCTAGTTGTGGAAAAGTTTTTTCCAACTAAGTACGGACCACAGCTCAGAAACACATATTTGGTGGCCCTCTATAGGGGCACTTGCTACCCAACAATGGGCCTCGGCTCTATGTTTAACAAACATTGCCCAAAGCTAGCCAAAGATCTTCTGAATGACAGGGATGTTCTGCTGTTTTTAAGAACCGATTGCAAAAATGCTGTACAACTATCCTCTTAACAACAGGAGCGTTGTGGTTTTGTTTTTTTCTGCTCTGCTGCCACCTATCTGCTTTCCTTTGCAGTACCTGTATTTGGGGTTACGAGGCAGAGGCACTCTTCCACACCTGCAACCTATTTCGGACCTGGCCTACATAAGTTCACCTGTCAGTCCTCACATTGCCAGTTGATTGCTTGATGTTCCACTTGCACCAATGATACTTGGGTGTTTCCTAAGTGCATGGCTTCTTGTTGGCTCGCAGACATCTACCTATTCCAGTGGCTCTGCCCTGGTAGTTGTACTGACGTTTTCTCCACTCCTTTTGAGTGCGCATTTTGTTATTACATTTTTAGATTTTTGGAACCTGTCTCTCTTTCTGCATTGGGATCCTCCTGCAGCTCAGCCGTTCTTAACAGAATCAACTGGCCAAACAAGGATCCAGCATAGATTGAACACTTCCGCTCTGCTTTGAAGTCTGTCGGGCAACTGGTCGGCAGTCATGATCAGCTGTTGCGGTACATGCCAGACGCCATTACCAAATTATCCACTAGTGTTGGGACTTTTGACCAGCGCTTAGAGCTGGCTTGTGCTCCTGCCAACCCAGGTGGCTCCCCTTATGCGGCGGGGGGTCATTAGTCCCACACCAGTAGCTACCCCTCTCTCTCCTTTGGAAGCCAACATTCCACAACTCCCCCCGCTTTTCTGGTGAGTTTGGCTTGTGCGAGCAGTTCCTCCATCAAGGCTCTCTAGTGTTCGACCAGCTGCTCATCAGACCAAGCCAAAATAGCCATTAGCATGAGTTTATTGTCCAATAGTGTTGCCACCTGGGTAATGGCGGCAAGGAAGACTTGGCCGGCTGTCCGCTCCTCACTACCTTTTTTTTAAGTGAGATGAAGAAAGTTTTGATCATCCTCTTAAGGGCAGCAACGCAGGCAGCCGTGTGAAGGACGTTAAACAGGGTAAGCTCTCATTTGGCTGCATTTTCCATTGACTTCTGTATTTTAGCAGCCGAGACCGGATTTGGCGACACAACACTTAGTCGTGTTTTTCGTAAAGGGCTTAATCGCCGTGTTAAAAATGTACTGGCTGCCTGTGTCAACACTGCCACACAAGATTAACTTATTGATCTAGCAGTTCGCCTGGATGATAGAGTAGATAGAAAAAAGCAAATGAGGATGGTTGATACCACCCTGCTTCACCTAAGGTGGTGATATCGACAAGTAGTCAGAGTCAACCCTGTCATGGAGCCTCATTGCACTGCAGCTAACCAGTTGATGGGTTTTACTGACGTGCCAATGCAGCTGGGAGAACAACTCACCTGCCATGGAGCGATGGCGATGAAGGAAGCTCCGCTAGTGCCGTCACTGTGGGGACCCAGAACATCACGTCTCAAAGATCACTGTCAGACCTTCTAGACGCGGCTTTCACGTCATCTGCTCTTCCTGCTTCCTCCTGCCGGCTGTGGCAAGCAAGCAGCCACCTGCTAACTCATCTTCTGAGTACGCCAACGCCTCCTCTTCAGAGAAAAGACTACAACTTAAAGGGACATTGTCTGGGGGAGGGAACAGTATCAAGATTTTGACTGTAATTGATTCAGGGCTGGACTTACAATTTAAACACTGTACAAGAAGGGTCATCGTCGCCTACACCTCTTGAGGAGACTGAGGCCCTTCGGAGTGTGTGGGTCACTGCTGCGCACCTTTTACGACACTGTGGTGGCTTCTGCGGTGTTCTATGCCGTTGTTTGTTGGGGTGGTGCAGAAGAATGCTGACATCAAGTTGACATCCATAATGTCCAATCTCTCTCACCCCATGCACGACACTGTGGAGGCTTTGACTAGCTCCTTCAGCATTAGACTGTTACATCCACAGTGCAAGAATAAAAAAAGTCTATCCTATTCTATGTTAATCCTGCCTTTAAATTTTTTGTTGAGGTTGATGCGTCGGATAAAGGGGTTGGAGCAGTACTTTCCCCAGTCGACCATAGGCTCCATTCATGCGCTTTCTTCTGGCATCACCTCATTGCTGTGCAGATAAACTTTGATGTGGGGAATAGAGAGCTGGTTGGCCATCGCTCATGCGCTTCACGAGTGGAGGCGAAAGCCGCCCCATTCATGGTTGTCACGAGTCACAAGAACCTGGCTTATATCAGAACTGCTCAGAGACTGAATTCCCACCAGGCACATTGGTCCCTGTTCCTGACACATGTAAACGTTTCCATCACCTACAGACCCGGTTCCCGCAACGTCAAGCCTGATGCCCTCTCCAGAGTACATAATCCTGCGGCTGAGGAGACTGCCCCGGAGACCATAATACCTGTGGCCCGAGTGATGGGAGCACTCCAGTGGGAGTTGGAGAGAAGGGTGTCCGACAAAACCACGGGAACTGAGGTGCCCAAGAATGTTCCTGCTGACAAACTGTTCGTCTCGGCTGAACTTAGGTCCGAAATACTTTCAGTGCGGACATGCCTCTTAGGTGTAATGCCACCCCGGTGTGAGGTGCTGCCGTTTGTGGTCGCCCAGAAATTCTAGTGGCCTGCAATGGGTCGTGATGTCAAAGAGTTTGTCACTGCCTGCTTCGTTTCTGAGCCAGAAGACGGTTTCCCATCGCCCGTCGGCCTTCTGCGCACACGGCCATTTCAGCCATGACCCTGGTCCCACACTTCATCACAGGCCTCCCAGCTTCCTGTGGCAACTGTCATTCTCAATGTGGTGGACCACTTCTCCAAGATTCATCCTCCTGTCAAAGTTGCCATCGTGCCAAGAGACTACCCAGCTACTTATCTAAGACATTTTCAGGATTCATGGCATCCCTCTGGACTTGGTTTCGGACAGGGGGCCCCAGTTCACATCTCAAGTCTAGAGGGCCTTCTTCAAGGCATCGGTTGCATCGAAGAGCCTCTCATCTAGGTATCAGCCTCAGACCAATGGCCAGACGAAGCGGGCAAACCAGGACTTGGAGGCAGTTCTTGGACGCGGCTCTCCATTGTGAATGCCCCAGGCACACTTCTTCCTGGTCCTCCCACCTCCCCTGGGTGGAATATGGCCACAACTTCCACGTATCCTTGGCCACAGGTACCTTGGTTACCAGCCCTCTTTGTTCCCTTCCCAAGAGTCAGAGGTATTCATTTCATCTGCCCAGCATAACCTTTGCCGAGCTCATCGTGTGTGGCGGCCCACCCATGCTGCCTTATCCCGCACTGCTGCTTGGAACCCCAGGCTGGTGGACCGTCATTGAATTTCAGCACCCAAATATCACCCTGGACAGAAGGTATGGCTGTCATCACGTGATCCACCTTTATGACTAGAGCTAAAGATCATCTATATAGGACCAAAGCTCTCTGCTGTTTTAGGAATTTGCTGCAAAATAGAAAGTCAATGATCGTCTTCATAACAAGCGATTTTCAGTTTTCAAGGATTTGCAGCAAAAAGTTGAGTCATAAATCTTTTATATGACAGCAGCGCTCTGCTGTTTTCAAAAATATACTACAAAAGCAATGGTCAACGATCCTCTATAAATGACAAGAATGTTCTGCTGTTTTTAAGAACTTACTGTAAAAATGCACTAACAAGATCCTCTATATCAGTGGTCCCCAACCACCGGGCCGCACATGAAATTAAAAAAAATAAATGAATACATTTTTTTTGTATTTTTTTTTAATTAAATCAACATAAAAAACACAAGATACACTTACAATTAGTGCACCAACCCAAAAAACCTCCCTCCCCTCACACTCATTCGCACAAAAGGGTTGTTTCTTTCTGTTATTAATATTTATTAATATTTCTGGTTCCTACATTATATATCAATATAGATCAATACAGTCTGCAGGGATACAGTCCGTAAGCACACATGATTGTATTTCTTTATGACAAAAAAATAATAAATTTAAAAAAATAAAAATAAATACCAACTATCTGAAGTTGTCTTTATTTTTAAGTTACCGTGCCGTGATTTTACCAGTCCGGCCCACATTGGGAGTAGATTTTTTTCAATGTGCACAAGGTGAGGTGGAAATAGTGATCTCATGATTAAAGCAGGTGAGTCAAACACATGAGACAGGGGAACTAATCAGTGGACATGGTGACCAAACAAGGGAGCGCAAAAACAGGAACTATGGAGTCTTAAACAAACAGAACATAACTAAACAAAACATGATCTAGACCACAGATCATGACAACTTCACACAAACTGCAACTACACAAAGAGAGTTTGAAATACCATACCATACCAACTTTATATATAAAGCCCTTTGAAAACAAGCACAGTTGAAGAACAAAGGGCTGTACACCACAAAGAAATAGAGGCAAAGGACAGACTAAAAAATAACATTTAAAACAGAAATAAAAATACACATTGAAAAAGCAAATACAAATTACCCTAAGAACAATTTGTTAGATAAATAGCAGCTTAAAAAGTTAAAAACAGTTTAAAAAAAAAAAAGTTAAAAGCTAAAAACAGTTTAAAGTCTCATGCTGGGTTAAAGGCCAGTGAATAAAATTGGGTTTTAAGAAGGGTCTTAAACATGACAATTAACAAAAAAACCTCCCATACCTGCTGGGGGAAGTAAAGCGATGTGCAAAAAACAACAGCAAGATGTGACAAGAAAAGGACATCCAATGGAATACAACCACCAAAAAGACTATCAACCATATGAGTATTCCTTTACTATTTGTACTATATGGATATCTTGACTTTCATGTATACATATATGCATCTATATTGAAAGGGATTGCACAATTCTCTAGTTTATTATGTTTCTATTAAGTTTGATACATTTTAATTGTTTTCGATTGTGTTTTAATGCTGGCTTTTGGCAAAGTAAACGTATGTTACCCATGTCAATAAAGCCCTTTAAATTGAATTGAATTGAATTGAATTGAGAGAGAGAGAGAGTGAGAGGAGAGAGAGAGAGAGAGAGAGAGAGATGCAGTGCTTGATACAGTGTAATAATTATTGTTACCTGTGGGTAATGCCACTATGATACAACATCTGTATAATCCTTAAACAAAGTAACAGTGGAACTCAATGTATTAATCACTGAATGGAGAACTGGGGGGTGGGATTAAATACCCCGCAACCCCGAAAGGGGTAAGCGGTAGAAAATTGGATGGATGGATGGCACTCCCTTTCAGGCAAAACTGACCATCATGCTTACATAGTGTACATTACCTTTTGCATTATATTAATTTGTATTATTATGTATTGTCTACCTTGTACTTTATTTTTATTAAATGTGAGAGAGAGAGAGAGAGAGAGAGAGAGAGAGAGAGAGAGAGAGAGAGAGAGAGAGAGAGAGAGAGAGAGAGAGAGGAGAGAGGAGAGAGAGAGGATGCTATTAATCGCAAAAAAAAATAAAAATAACCAACAACATTATGATTTGTACATTTTCAGAATGGGCTTGTTCTATTTTTAAACAAAAAAAAAAACAATCTCAAGTTGTCTTTATTTTTAAGTTATCGTGCCGTGATTTTACCAGTCTGGCCCACTTAGGAGTAGATTTTTGTCCATGTGGCCCCCGATCTAAAATGAGTTTGACACCCCTGCTCCAACATCAGAAGAGAGAGAGAGAGAGAGAGAGAGAGAGAGGATACTATTAATCGCAAAAAAAAAATAAAATAACCAACAACATTATGATTTGTACATTTCAGAATGTGCTTGTTCTATTTTAAACAAAAAAAAAACAATCTGAAGTTGTCTTTATTTTTAAGTTATCGTGCCGTGATTTTACCAGTCTGGCCCACTTGGGAGTAGATTTTTGTCCATGTGGCCCCCGATCTAAATGAGTTTGACACCCCTGCTCCAACATCAGAAGAGAGAGAGAAAGAGAGAGAGAGAGAGAGAGAGAGGATACTATTAATCGCAAAAAAGAAAAAATAACCAACAACATTATGATTTGTACATTTTCAGAATGTGCTTGTTCTATTTTTAAAACAAAAAAAACAACATTTTAGGGCACCAGTTGAAAGAAGATGAGCAAACTACATAAATAACATCCTGTAATTTGATTTTGATATACTTTTTGCTATCTTGATAGATTGAAAATTAACACCAATGAGTTGAATTATGAACATTATCACATAATTTATTCAGAAAGTATAAATAACGACAAATAAAGGTAGAATACTATTAACCGCAACATGTAAGTGTAAAAAAAAAAAACATTATGATTTGTACATTTTCCGAATGTGCTTGTTCTACTTTTTAAACCAAAAAAAAAATTATCTGAAGTTGTCTTTATTTTAAGTTATCGTGCCGGGATTTTACCAGTCTGGCCCACTTGGGAGTAGATTTTTGTCCATGTGGCCCCGATCTAAAATGAGTTTGACACCCCTGCTCCAACATCAGAAGAGAGAGAGAGAGAGAGAGAGAGAGAGAGAGAGAGAGAGAGAGAGAGAGAGAGAGAGAGAGGATACTATTAATCGCAAAAAAAAATAAAATAGCCAACAACATTATGATTTGTACATTTTCAGAATGTGCTTGTTCTATTTTTAAACAAAAAAAAAACAATCTGAAGTTGTCTTTATTTTTAAGTTATCGTGCCGTGATTTACCAGTCTGGCCACTTGGGAGTACAGTGTTTGTCCATGTGGCCCCCCGATCTAAAATGAGTTTGACACCCCTGCTCCAACATCAGAAGAGAGAGAGAGAGAGAGAGAGAGAGAGAGAGAGAAGGAGAGAGAGAGAGAGAGAGAGAGAGAGAGAGAGAGAGAGAGAGAGAGAGAGAGAGGATGACTATTAATCGCAAAAAAGAAAAAATAACCAACAACATTATGATTTGTACATTTTCAGAATGTGCGTGTTCTATTTAAAAAAAAAAAAAAAAAAAAAACATTTAGGGCACCAGTTGAAAGAAGATGAGCAAACTACATAAATAACATCCTGTAATTTGATTTTGATATACTTTTTGCTATCTTGATAGATTGAAAATTAACACCAATGAGTTGAATTATGAACATTATCACATAATTTATTCAGAAAGTTATAAATAACGACAAATAAAGGTAGAATACTATTAACCGCAACATGTAAGTGTAAAAAAAACAACAACATTATGATTTGTACATTTTCCGAATGTGCTTTGTTCTACTTTTTAAACAAAAAAAATAACAATCTGAAGTTGTCTTTATTTTTAAGTTATCGTGCCGTGATTTTACCAGTCCGGCCCACTTTGGGGGTAGATTTTTCTCCATGTGCCCTCCCCCCTCCCCCCCATCTAAAATGAGAGAGAGAGAGAGAGAGAGAGAGAGAGAGAGAGTAGAGAGAGAGAGAGAGAGAGAGAGAGAGAGAGAGAGAGAGAGAGAGAGAGAGAGAGAGAGGGACAATACTATTAATCGTAACATGTAAGTGTAAAAAAAAAAAAAAAAAAAATTATGATTTGTACATTTTCAGAATGTGCTTGTTCTATTTAAAAAAAAAAAAAAAAAAAAAAAAATCTGAAGTTGTCTTTATTTTTAAGTTATCGTGCTGTGATTTTTATAGTCCGGCCCACTTTGGGGGTAGATTTTCTCCATGTGGCCCCCGATTTAAAATTAGCTTGACACCCTGCTCCAACATCAGGAGAGAGAGAGCGAGAGTGAGTGAGTGAGTGAGTGAGTGAGTGAGTGAGTGAGTGAGGAGGCTCAATGCGTTTTGTGTTGGGGTTTTTTCCAAAATTTTTGAGAGTGAGACAGTGAGTGAGTGAGTGAGGAGAGAGGAGGATCAATGCATTTTGTTTTGTTTTCTTCCAAAATTTTGAATGAAAGAAACTGCTGTTCTAAATGTGTCCACTAGATGTCACAATAGCAATTCTTTGTATCTTTGTAGATAATGCTACATATGTAAAAAAAAAAAAAAAAAAAAAAAAAACGGTATGATTTTAGGGCACCAGTTGAAAGAAGATGAGCAAACTACATAAATAACATCCTGTAATTTGCTTTTGATATAATTTTTGTTTTATCTTGATAGATTGAAAATTACCACCAATGAGTTGACTGATGAACATTATCACATAATTTATTCAGAAAGTATAAATAACGACAAATAAGTTATCGTGCCGGGATTTTTATAGTCCGGCCCACTTTGGGGGTAGATTTTTCTCTATGTGCCCCCCCATCTAAAATGAGAGAGAGAGAGGGAGAGAGAGAGAGAGAGAGAGAGAGAGAGAGAGAGAGAGAGAGAGAGAGAGAGAGAGAGAGAGAGAGAGAGAGAGAGAGAGAGAGAGAGAGAGAGAGAGAGAGAGAGAGAGAGAGAGGGAATACTATTAATCGTAACATGTAAGTGTAAAAAAAAAAAAAAAAAAAAATTATGATTTGTACATTTTCAGAATGTGCTTGTTCTATTTAAAAAACAAAAAAAAAAAACAATCTGAAGTTGTCTTTATTTTTAAGTTATCGTGCTGTGATTTTTATAGTCCGGCCCACTTTGGGGGTAGATTTTTCTCCATGTGGCCCCGATTTAAAATTAGTTTGACACCCCTGCTCCAACATCAGGAGAGAGAGAGAGAGAGAGTGAGTGGAGTGAGTGAGTGAGTGAGATAGTGAGTGAGTGAGTGAGTGAGTGAGGAGGCTCAATGCGTTTTTGTGTTGGGTTTTTTTCCAAAATTTTTGAGAGTGAGTGAGTGAGTGAGTGAGTGAGTGAGTGAGTGAGTGAGTGAGTGAGAGAGAGGAGGATCAATGCATTTTGTTTTGTTTTTCTTCCAAAATTTTGAATGAAAGAAACTGCTGTTCTAAATGTGTCCACTAGATGTCACAATAGCTATTCTTTGTATCTTTGTAGATAATGCTACATATGTAAAAAAACAACAAAAAAAAAACGGTATGATTTTAGGGCACCAGTTGAAAGAAGATGAGCAAACTACATAAATAACATCCTGTAATTTGCTTTTGATATAACATTTTTTTTATCTTGATAGATTGAAAATGACCACCAATGAGTTGACTGATGAACATTATCACATAATTTATTCAGAAAGTATAAATAACGACAAATAAGTTATCGTGCCGGGATTTTTATAGTCCGGCCCACTTTGGGGGTAGATTTTTCTCTATGTGCCCCCCCCCCCCCCCCCCATCTAAAATGAGAGAGAGAGAGAGAGAGAGAGAGAGAGAGAGAGAGAGAGGGAATACTATTAATCGTAACATGTAAGTGTAAAAAAAATAAAAATAAAAATTATGATTTGTACATTTTCAGAATGTGCTTGTTCTATTTAAAAAAGATAATAAAATAAAACAATCTGAAGTTGTCTTTATTTTTAAGTTATCTTGCTGTGATTTTTATAGTCCGGCCCACTTTGGGGGTAGATTTTTCTCAATGTGGCCCCCGATTTAAAATTAGTTTGACACCCCTGCTCCAACATCAGGAGAGAGTGAGTGAGTGAGTGAGTGAGTGAGTGAGTGAGTGAGTGAGTGAGTGAGTGAGTGAGGAGGCTCAATGCGTTTTGTGTTGGGTTTTTTTTCCAACATTTTTGAGAGTGAGAGAGTGAGTGAGAGAGAGGAGGATCAATGCATTTTGTTTTGTTTTTCTTCCAAAATTTTGAATGAAAGAAACTGCTGTTCTAAATGTGTCCACTAGATGTCACAATAGCAATTCTTTGTATCTTTGTAGATAATGCTACATATGTAAAAAAAAACAAAAAAAAAACGGTATGATTTTAGGGCACCAGTTGAAAGAAGATGAGCAAACTACATAAAAAACATCCTGTAATTTGCTTTTAATATAATTTTTGTTTTATCTTGATAGATTGAAAATTACCACCAATGAGTTGACTGATGAACATTATCACATAATTTATTCAGAAAGTATAAATAACGACAAATAAGTTATCGTGCCGGGATTTTTATAGTCCGGCCCACTTTGGGGGTAGCCCCCCCCCCCCCCCCCCCATCTAAAATGAGAGAGAGAGAGAGAGAGAGAGAGGGGGAGAGAGAGAGAGAGAGAGAGAGAGAGAGAGAGAGAGAGAGAGAGAGAGAGAGAGAGAGAGAGAGAGAGAGAGAGAGAGAGAGAGAGAGAGAGAGAGAGAGAGAGGCGGCTCAATGCGTTTTGTTTTGTTTTTCTTCCGCGCTTCCCTCCTTGGTCACTCGCTTATTGGTCTGCCGGTGAACTGGAGCAAATGTCCGGTAAGACGTGAGCCTTCTCACTTCACATTGCATGGCAACTGTCTTGAAAAGTGCCGCTTTATATTTATTTTTATTTTATTTTATTTGTTTTCATCCATCACGAACCGCGCGTAAAAGTTGCAGTGCGCCGGCGCGGCGGGCGGCTCAAGGTGCAAAAGTGTGCGCTCGCAACATTTTCTTAATGATGTCACCCCGGGAGTCGTTAGGCGTCCCTAAATGATGCCTGTCTGATAAAACCAGGACAGGAGAAGGCGCGCGTTAATGCGCTTAATGCTTCCGCTGCTCGGTAATGGCGGGTCATTATTACGCGCGGTAATTAAGACGGGTGCTAATTGTCACTTGCGCGATTCCCCTTAAACAAAATGTTAGCCCAGGTATTGAAAATATTATGTTTAGTCGCACAAAGTGCTGACCTTCTAAATGTAATGTGGCAGGTGTGAAATGAGGTGAATGAAGCCCGCCCCTTGCGATCCACAGGAGGGGGCTGGTGTTCAATAACTGCTTGTGAAAACATGAATCTATATTTTATATATTGACTGTAGCAGCCTTCTTGGTGATGTAAGAAAAGAAAACCAGAGCAGCAGTTATTGTGTGACTCATGTTCTTGACTGCATATATTTCTTTTCCATCTCTTGTTCTTATCCTCAACCGCCCTTCACTGCCATCATTGGTGACTAAGCAGACTGGATGCTTATGCTTACTGTGCAGCTCAAAATGTTGAAAGAGCCATATTGGACCCAAAATACAAAAAACTAATCCGTCTGGAGCCGCAAAAAGTGAAAAGCCGTATATAAGTCTTGTTTCAATTTCTACAACTCTTATTTTGTTCTGATAGAGTGATTGGAGCACATACTTGTTGGTCACAAAAAACATTCATGAAGTTTGGTTCTTTAATGAATTTATTATGGGTCTACTGAAAATGTAACCAAATGTGCTGGGTCAAAAGTATACATACAGCAATGTTAATATTTGCTTACATGTCCCTTGGCAAGTTTCATTGCAATAAGGCGCTTTTGGTAGTTTGGTAGCCATCCACAAGCTTCTGGTTGAATTTTTGACAAAATTGGTGCAGTTCAGCTACATTTTTTGGTTTTCTGACATGGACTTGTTTCTTCAGCATTGTCCTCACGTTTAAGTCAGGACTTCGGGAAGGCCATTCCAAAACCTTCATTCTAGCACAAATCTGACATCACATGGACAAAGATAAGAACTTCTGGAGGAAAGTTCTGTGGTCAGACAAAACAAAAATTGAGGTGTTTGGCCACAATACCCAGCAATATGTTTGGAGGAGAAAAGGTGAGGCCTTTTATCCCAGGAACATCATGCCTACCGTAAAGCATGGTGGTGGTAGTATTGTGCTCTGGGTCTGTTTTGCTGCCAATGGAACTGGTGCTTTACAGAGAGTAAATGGGACAATGAAAAAGGAGGATTACCTCCAAATTCTTCAGGACAACCTAAAATCATCAGCCCGGAGGTTGGGTCTTGGGCGCAGTTGGGTGTTCCAACAGGACAATGGTAAATGGGTTGTACTTGTATAGCGCTTTTCTACCTTCTTTTTTTTTTTAAGAAACTCAAAGCGCTTTGACACTATTTCCACATTCACCCATTCACACACACACACATTCACACACTGATGGCGGGAGCTGCCATGCACAGCGCTAACCAGTCCCTTCAGGACGTGACTAGGACGGTAGAAGGTGGGGATTGAACCAGTAACCCCAAACACACGTCAAAAGTGGTCAAGGAATGACTAAATCAGGCTAGAATGAAGGTTTTAGAATGGCCTTCCCAAAGTCCTGACTTAAACATGTGGACAATGCTGAAGAAACAAGTCCATGTCAGAAAACCAACACATTTAGCTGAACTGCACCAATTTTGTCAAGAGGAGTGGTCAAAAATTCAAGCAGAAGCTTGTGGATGGCTACCAAAAGTGCCTTATTGCAGTGAAACTTGCCAAGGGACATGTAACCAAATATTAACATTGCTGTTTGTATACTTTTGACCCAGCAGATGTGGTCACATTTTCAGTAGACGCATAATAAATTCATAAAAGAACCAAACTTCATGAATGTTTTTTTGTGACCAACAAGTATGTGCTCCAATCACTCTATCACAAAAAAATAAGAGTTATAGAAATTATTGGAAACTGTGTATGTTTGACCGAATATGGAAAAGTGTATGTAAATGTGGGGCGGTATAGCTCGGTTGGTAGAGTGGCTGTGCCAGCAACTTGAGGGTTCCAGGTTCGATCCCCGCTTCCGCCATCCTTGTCACTGCCGTTGTGTCCTTGGGCAAGACGCTTTACCCACCTGCTCCCAGTGCCACCCACACTGGTTTAAATGTAACTTAGATAGTGGGTTTCACTATGAAAAGTGCTTTGAGTCACTAGAGAAAAGTGCTACATAAAACTAATTCACTACACTTTTGATCACGACTGTAAGTGTCTGTATTAGCTAGAATAGCCTACTATCAAAAAGACTACGTGTCGCAGGCTGAAGCAAATCTTCGTTGACAGAAATTTTGAAATGTAATATTTATTCCACACATTTTTACAACATTAGAAAACATTAGTAAATCAGAGGCTACGCAGAAGGTGAGATAACTCCTGGAAATGACTGGCTTTTAATGGCCAAAGGTATAGATGTGTGTGTCCAAGTTAAAGGAAACGGCAGGTTGTCTTCTTTTAATACATTTATTACAATCTTTAGCAAGTTAGGTAATGTTTCCTGTGGTCTGGAACAAGATGGCACACAAACAACTATTTGAAATGCAGCCAATATTACATACAGATAATGCGTCATGAGACATGCAAATATACATTAAATACAAAGAGGATAGAAGTAAAGGAAATTAAATTAGCTCAAATATACCTACAAATGAGGCATAATGATGCAATATGTACGTACATACAGCTAGCCTGATTAGCACTCCAACAAGTCAATAGAGGCTTTGCAGCTGACGTCATCAGCCACATGACATTAGCTTGGCGGCCATCTTGCCGGTCACCAGTTCACTGCCGGTCAGCGACTCACACACGCTTTCTTGTTAGATCTGCTGCTATTTGAGCTTGGAAATGCCGGAAATTGAATGTAGCAATAGACGAGGCGATAAACAAAATCTTAGCTTCGGATCGCGGCGATTTGTCGTGAACGATGGAAACCTACGATGTACACAAGGATATGCAATGAACACTTCATATCAGGTATGTAAACAAACTATTCACCCCTGATTTGTTTCACAAAATGTGAAATAATACAATATGGGATGATACAAATATGATTGTTGAAAATGCTGGGTGCATTTTTAGAAAGGCAGCAAGGGATGATTTCCTCAGTTCAATGTCTGGATATGAGAGTTCAGGCAAGTCGTGTTGTGCCAACAAGGTTCAACTTCTCTCGGTAACGTTTCTTGGACTCTTTATCCAAATGCACAACTTCATTGGATAGCAAATCAGCCATAATTCGGATGAAATCGGTGAAAATGTAGCGCAGAAATCAAACTGAATCTGTACGAACACGTAGGAACGAGCTGACCGGTTGACCGGCAAGATGGCGGCGTAACACAAAGTCACGTGATAAAACCACGTGACTGCAAAGCCTCTATAACATCAACAAAGCTCACCTTTGTGCATTCACGCACAGCATACAACTTTTGGTGGACAAAATGAGACAAAGAAGGAGTGGGATATTTTACATGTAAACAAACTGTTGCTTCACAGTCCACACAATGGTGAGTTCAAGAACCGCCAAAATTAGTAGGGCAAAACGATGTTCACCAAATACTCATATTAAACATATCAAACAGTGGGCTTTCTAACAATTGGGAAGGTTTGTGTCATGTTTGTCCTCAAACAAAAACCATACTAAAACAAAAACATTATTTTTTATCATTTTCAATAATTAAAAAAGCACCACTAGGGGGGCGCTAAAGAGCTGCAGGCGGCTCCAGAGCCTCGGGTTGAAATGTGACCTTTATCAGACTCCACTGTAAATGGCACAGGCCCCAGTGTGGCCCCAGTGTGGCCCCAGTGTGGCTTCGACGTCACTTGCATGCACAGTTTGATCAGGTAAAAAGTTGACTAGATTTCGTAAATGAACAAGGGAGTTGCTGCTACTAGTACAAAATAAAATAAAAGTTGCCACACCTTAAAAAAAAATAGTTTTTTATGTGAAAATAAATTAAAGTAAGATTATATATATATATATCTGTATATATACAGATATATATATATATATATATATATATATATATATATATATATATATATATATATATATATATATATATACAGATATATATATATATATATATACAGATATATATATATATATATATATATATATATATATATATATATATATATATATATATATATATATATATATATACAGATGTATATATATATGTATATATACAGATATATATATATATATATATATATATATATATATATATATATATATATATATATACATACACAGATATATATATATATATATGTGTGTATATATATATATATATATATATATATATATATATATATATATATATATATATATATATATATATATATATATATATATATATATATATATATATATATATATATGTAGTCGAGGTTACTGTGGTTTATCCGTTATGCAGTGCTGAATACCGTGGTACAGTGAAATATACGTTAGGTCTTGAAAAAACACAGAGGCTATTTTATCCCTACAAGCCTGTTTCGCAAGTTTCCCTGCTCTTTAGGGGATTTCAGGGAGAAAAAAATCTGACAGGTTGGCTTTTGTGTGCATTTGCTTAGCTGTCATGTTACCTTTTTACGCATATAGGCCACATTAGACTAGGCGATACCACCAATTTAGGTATTGATCCGATACTAAGTAAATACATGGGAACTACCGTCAATACTGATGCTTTTTGTCAGAATTTTTTCAAGATAATTTAATGATTTTGCCTTTAATTTGTTGATAATCACTTTAATCACAATAAAATACAGGACAATTTAGGAAAACAAATATGTATATAGTTATCAGCAATTGAATGTGCATTTGAAAAAAATATGCCCTCCTTCATGCGCTGATGGATGATTCACTGCCATGGAAGGAATACTGATAGCTCATTCAGTCGTCATGCAGCATCAGGGACTTTCCACTTGATAAACGGTCACTTTTGCACCCGGGCCAAAGGACTAACAAACACAATTTGGGTTCGGAAATTAGGAAAACTAAAAATGAATGCGTTATTTTTTTAGCTTGCTTTGCGCTCTTCTCCAAACTGTCAAGAAAATGATTTAAGTTTTTATCTTGGTAATCAGTTTAAAAATCAAAACAAAACCAGGAAATGGTACGTAACAAGAATGGTTATTATTGTGTTTTTATTTTGGTTAGTTATTCATGAGATGGGCATGTGAATATTGGACCTCCCTAAAAGACAAACCCCTTTTTCGGAAAAAAATATGTTTTAGGACAAAAATTAGTGAATTACATTTAAAAAAAAGATATATTTCTTTGTTGCTTGACAGCTGTGTGATGAGTTTGCCTCATTGAGCCACCGTGTTGTGGCAAGATCGGGGTTAGTGATGAAAGAATGCACAGACATTGGCATTTCACAGGAACTTGTTTTATTTGAGAACAGACAGAACCTAACCATCAGTGACACCACCTTGACTAATGGTGCAAAAAAGTACACCGTCACAGTTCATGCTGGTAGCTCCACCTAAACACGCTACACAACCAATACCTATTTGGTTAGCTGACCTCAGCAACTCATGGGTCCATCACAAAGTCCTTGAGGTGTTGGGGAAGCCACGGCTGCCGTTGAGCCCCCGCAGTGGTCTCTGGTGGTACAGTGCGACCCAGAGGCTGGTCTCCTGCAACCACCTCAACCGCTGAAGGAGCCAGAGGCTGCTAGGGAGCCAGCCGAGCACCACCACACGATTCTTCTTGACCGTCCTCACTCGGTACACAACATCTGACAGCTTCTGACAACATCTGACAGAAGTACCATAGACTCAAGACGACAGCCAGCAGCTCCCGACGTGTGACGCAGTAGTTCCTCTCTGGTCTAGCCTAGGGAGCGGCTGAAGTAAGCGATGACTTGTTCCCCTTCCTTCCCATAGGACAGCACTGCCCCAATGCCCACATTGCTGGGGCCGATCAACATCCAGGTAGGCCAGCACGGGGGACCCTTTACCAGTGATGACCGGAGTTGCACGAAGGCCTTGGCGCAGTCCTCACTCAACCGGAACGCCTGTCCGTTCTGAGTCAGCCGGTGCAGTGGGCTAGCAGTGTTGGCAAAGTCTTTGTCAAATCAGCGATAGGAAGCTCCACAGCTCTCCAAAGGGGTAGGCTAGTCAGTAATTGCTGCTACCTTCGATGGGTGGGTGGAAACTCCTGCTCTGCTGCCACATGGACCAGGAAATAAATCATTTTACGCAGCAGATTAAATTTATTATGGTGGAGGCGCAGACCTGACTTGCGGGTGGAGTGGAAGACTTCTTTGAAGTTGGTCAGCACACTCCTGAAGTCTGCAGCATGTACAAGAAGGTCATCCAAGTATACTACACAACGTCTCCTGGGAATGTCAGCCAACACCCTCTCCATAAGACGCTTAGGTGGCCAGGGCGTTGCAAAGGCAGAAACTGCCACAGCCTTTCGCCGATGGAAAAAGCAGTCTTTGGGTGTGCTTCCGGTGCCAGTTCCACTTGCCAGTAGCCACTCCGGAGATCAAGGGAACTGAACCAGCATGACCTGGAGATGTAATCAAGGGCCTCGTCCACCCTGTGCAGCATGTCGGAGTCCTTGCATGGGACTTTGTTGAGGCGGCAGTAGTCAACGCAGAAACGGCAGGCACTGTCCTTCTTCCGGATCAAAACCAGTGGAGCCGCCCATGGGCTGGTGGAAGGCTGAATGACGCCCGCCTCCGACATCTCCTTAGACTTTTGTTCTGCTCCATCTTTCTTGGTGAGTGGAAGACGCCGTGGCCGGAGGCGAATGGTATATGAGTTACCAATGTCAATGTCATGTTGCAGCAAACCAGTGTGCATGCAGTTCTCATCCCTTACTGCAAAGATGTTAGGAAACATGTCATGTCAAAGTTGACGTCTCTGCTCCACCTCCAGGCCGTTGCTACTTTTGCAGCACAGATTCTCAACGGCCTGCTTCGTCTCGACGGATTTCGGTTTAGGTGGCTTTTTGGCAGGAGATGATGATGCTGCGGCCCGACTGGCTCACGCAGTTGGCAAAGGAGTGGAGGACCTTTGTGCTGTTCCAGGTGCAGTGTGGCTTTGGTTACGTCCACCACAGCTTGTCACATTGCCATAAGGTCCTGCACTCTATCCTGTTCAAAACATATCAGTGATATAGTTACAAAGATGGGAAGGGCTGTTGGTATTTCCAGGAAATGCGCTGCTTTTGTTGATCCACCTCTTCTTTGTCAGATTGTTAAGAGTTTAGTCTTGTGTCATCTTGACTATTGTTCTACAGTCTGGGCGTCTGCTGCAAGTGGTGAGATCAGTAAGCTCCAGATTGTCCAGAATAGGGCAGCAAGGCTGGTTCTTGGTTGTTCACTAAGAACCAATGTATGCATGCTTCTCTTTCCTGGCTAACAGTGCAGAACAGGTTGTCAGCTAATACTATGATATTGTTCAAATCAGTAACCGGTAGTAAAACTCCTGCTTTTCTCATGGCCCAAATAGTTCAAAGTAGCACTATACATAATCATAATACCAGGGCATCCAGTGAGGGGCATTTTGTACTCCCTCGTCCCAGGAAGAATGCTTTGCGGAAATCTTTTATTTATAGATCTTTATCGCTCTGGAATAACCTGCCTCAAATTCTCACCGGCATTGAAAGTAAACAGGTTTTTAAAAAGAAAGTAATATTTTATCTGAGTCTTTAAAGGCCTACTGAAAGCCACTACTACCGACCACGCAGTCTGATAGTTTATATATCAATGATGAAATCTTAACATTGCAACACATGCCAATGCGGCCGGGTTAACTTATAAAGTGCAATTTTAAATTTCCCGCGACACTTCCGGTTGAAAACGTCTAGATATGATGACGTATGCTCGTGACGTCACGAAAAGAACGGAAGTATTCGGACCCCATTGGATCCAATACAAAAAAGCTCTGTTTTCATCCCAAAATTCCACAGTATTCTGGACATCTGTGTTGGTGAATCTTTTGCAATTTGTTTAATGAACAATGGAGACTGCAAAGAAGAAAGCTGTAGGTGGGATCGGTGTATTAGCGGCGGACTACAGCAACACAACCAGGAGGAATTTGAGATGGATAGCAGACGCGCTATCCGCCGACCTCAACTTGACTTCCTCCGTCTCCGGGCCGCCGACCGCATCGGTGATCGGGTGAAGTCCTTTGTCGCTCCGTCGATCGCTGGAACGCAGGTGAGCACGGGTGTTGATGAGCAGATGAGGGCTGGCTGGCGAAGGTGGAGAGCTAATTTTTTTAGCATAGCTCTGTGAGGTCCCGTTGCTAAGTTAGCTTCAATGGCGTCGTTAGCAAGAGCATTGTTAAGCTTCGACAGGCTGTAAAGCATTAACCGTGTATTTACATGTCCATGGTTTAATAGTATTGTTGATCTTCTGTCTATCCTTCCAGTCAGGGGTTTATTTATTTTGTTTTTATCTGCATTTGAGCAGATATCACGTTATCTCCATAGCTAAAGTGTTTCGCCGATGTATTGTCGTGGAGATAAAAGTCACTGTGAATGTCCATTTCGCGTTCTCGACTCTCATTTTCAAGAGGATATAGTATCCGAGGTGGTTTAAAATACAAATCCGTGGTCCACAATAGAAAAAGGAGAGTGTGTGGAATCCAATGAGCCAGCTTGTACCTAAGTTACGGTTAGAGCGAAAAAAGATACATCCTGCACTGCACGCTAGTCCTTCACTCTCACGTTCCTCATCCACGAATCTTTCATCCTCGCTCAAATTAATGGGGTAATCGTCGCTTTCTCGGTCCGAATCTCTCTTGCTGCATTGTAAACAATGGTCAAATGTGAGCAGCCCTTCCTCCTGTGACGTCACGCTACTTCCGGTATAGGCAAGGCTTTTTTTTTATCAGCCACCAAAAGTTGCGAACTTTATCGCCGTTGTTCTCTACTAAATCCTTTCAGCAAAAATATGGCAATATCGCGAAATGATCAAGTATGACACATAGAATGGATCTGCTATCCCCGTTTAAATTTTAAAAAATCATTTCAGTAGGCCTTTAAATTAGTTTGCTTGTTGATGATTTATTTGGTTTTATATTGTGTAGTTATATTTATATGGTAATTATTATTCTGTGACTGTAAATTGTTTGCTCGTTGTCTTATTCATGCTTTTATTTTATTTATTTTTCTGTATTGTGTAGTTATAATTATATGCTTTTACTTGTAATTGTATTGAATTGTGGACCCCAGGAAGACTAGTGGGTTGTTGAGGCAATCAGCTAATGGGGATCCTTAATAAAAATAAAAATCATATCCAGCCCTATACATACACGCATTGCTAATGTTGTTGCTTTGCGCTGGGTGGCCAAATTGTGCAATTGAGTTGGCTCTGGATATCTAAAGTCCATAAGCTTTTGCGCCTGTGATGCCCTCCAGACATAGCGTTGCATCCTGCCCTCGCACAGTTCTGTGACTGCCTGCACACGCTGGTGATTGATAGACCATAGCTCTTTTACAAACAAATGTACAGGATCTCTTCACCGCCTTCCAAATGTGCTCATTAATAACATGAGTCCAGATGCCAGGCTTCAAAATTGTATATTCCCTTTTTTTTGCTTGTCTTGGTAGTCAACCTTTTCTGGGACGAAAGAGAAGTAAATAAAAAAATCACTACATGCATAAGTAGGTCAAACTTACCAAATAAATAAATGAACTAAACTGACCTGAACTGAATGTTCATTGCTTTGCTAATGAACTTGTATCTAGGTCTGTTTTGCGTATGCAAATAAGTAAATATGAAATGTTAGCATAAATTATAAAACTAAATTGCATTTCAGCATTAGCGGACGCAGTCAACTTTGTATACAACTTAGCTGCTTAGAAATACTTACATTGGCCAGAGATGTTAAAACTTGTAAAAGCTGTTAAAACGTTTAATTCCACACTTGTACAGGCTATGTCTACCATGAGGCGTGGTTCATGATGCTCATTTGAAACAATATTATCTAATAACTCAAAAAAGTGTAGCAGCACAGTCCATAATTTTAACTGCACAAACCAGGAAAAACCGCACGAACGAATGAGACCATTTTTGGTATGTTTTGGAACACAAATTAGACCGTATTATGTCTAAAAAGAATTCCGGTGGGCTGGTGACGTCATTTCCGGAAACGTTAATTTTGTAATAACTCAAAAAGTGTAGAAGCACAATCATCATCAAAAGATTCACAGAATCTGGAGAAATCACTGCACGTAAGCGATGATATTACAGACCTTCGATCTCACAGGCGGTACTGTATCAAAAAGCAACATTAGTGTGTAAAGGAGATCACCACATGGGCTCGGGAACACTTCAGAAAACCACCAAAAAAACGACTTAGCTGCCAGTTTTTAACAGTACAATCTAAAGATGTGGTTTTGTACAGTGTACATAAAAAGACATAATAATCAAATACATAGACAATTATACACATGTTTTATATATACACATATATATTCATACTGTATATTATTTATTGTTAAAAGCGGCCCTCTGAGGGCAACCGTAACTGCGATGTGGCCCTCAATGAAAACAAGTTTGACACGCCTGCTATAGTGAATACAGTAATCTACAGTAGAACCCACTCACGGCTACAATTTTGGGTGAAACGAGTGTAAAGGTGACTATGTGGGTGTTATTTCATGTTTAGAGAGCTCTACAATGTTAAAAACAACATATTCAGTCATTTGTAAGCAGTTATGCTCTAACTATGAATATATTCATTCATCCATCCATTTTCTACCGCTTGTCCCTCTCGGGGTCGCCGGGGGGATAAACAGACAACAACTGTACAAGGTCTGCTGTCATTAGGATACCGACTGCTAGGATGTTCATATACAAAACACAAAACAAGTGAAGTTGGCATGTTGTATTAATGGTTTATAAAAACGGAATACAATGATTTGCAAATCCTTTTCAACCTATATTCAATTGAATAGACTGCAAAGACAAGATACGTAATGTTCGAACTGGTAAACTTTGTTATTTTGTGCAAATATTAGCTCATTTGGAAATTGATGCCTGCAACATGTTTCAAAAAAGCTGGCACAAGTGGCAAAAAAGACTGCGAAAGTTGAGGAATGCTCATCAAACACTTATTTGGAACATCCCACAGGTGAACAGGCTAATTGGGAACAGGTAGGTGCCATGATTGGGTGTAAAAGCAGCTTCCATGAAATGCTCAGTCATTCACAAACAAGGATGGGGCGAGGGTCACCACTTTGTGAACAAATGCGAGAGCAAATTGTCCAACAGTTTAAGAACAACATTTCTCAACCAGCTATTGCAAGGAATTTAGGGATTTCACCATCTATGGTCCGTAATATCATCAAAAGGTTCAGAGAATCTGGAGAAATCACTGCACGTAAGCGATGATATTACAGACCTTCAATCCCTCAGGCGGTACTGCATCAAAACGCGGCATCAGTGTGTAAAGGATATCACCCCATGGGCTCAGGAACTCTTCAGAAAACCATTGTCACTAACTACAGTTTGTCGCTACATCTGTAAGTGCAAGTTAAAACTCTACTATGCAAAGCCAAAGCCGTTCATCAACAACACCCAGTGTCAATGCTTATGCAATGTGTTGCTGCCATTAAAGATTGTGCCGAAAATGTAATTTCAGTTCTTATGTGTCTTGTACATGTTAAGAATGGACAAATAAAGAATCTGATTAAAATGATAAGTTATTGATTATTTGCAAAAACGTTCAGTTCAATTAAACATATTGTCTTTGCAGTCTATTCACATCGCTACATCTGTAAGTGGAAGTTAAAACTCTACTATGCAAAGCCAAAGCCATTTATCAACAACACCCAGAAACACCGCCGGCTTCGCTGGGAGACTGATGCAAAGTGGAAAAGTGCTCTCTGGTCTGACGAGTCCACATTTAAAATTGTTTTTGGAAACTGTGGACGTCGTGTCCTCCGGAACAAAGAGGAAAAGAACCATCCGGACTGTTATAGGCGCAAAGTTGAAAAGCCAGCATCTGTGATGGTATGGGGGTGTATTAGTGCCCAAGGCATGGGTAAATTACACATATGTGAAGGCACCATTAATGCTGAAAGGAACATACAGGTTTTGGAGCAACATATGTTGCCATCCAAGCAACGTTATCATGGACGCCCCTGCTTATTTCAGCAAGACAATGCCAAGCCACGTGTTACAGCAGCGTGGCTTCATAGTAAAAGAGTGCGGGTGGCTGGCCTGCCTTTTTATTTACCATTTACACAACGTGCCAACTTCACTCGTTTTGGTTTTTCCACAAATTCTATCAGACTTCAGAGAGAAGCATTTCCATTAAAGCCAAATGACGCACACCAATTCATAAGAGCATTTTACAGAAACACACGCACACACCCCTGCCTCCATGGCAACGGAATATGCCTATTTCCATCTGCTTTCTGAGGAATCAATAAATCACAGTCAACACAAGAAGCATCTCCATTCAGGCTACTGATGGGGATGATGGTTCTGTTATGAGGCGTCCCGCTGCGTGATGCAAATTCACACACACGCTGCGCCGTATAGAATTCATCGAAACCCAAATGGATCCTGTCTCTCGTACGTAAACACTACATCAGTGGCTCGATACCACAGTTTTTCCGCTGATGCGATTTGCCACCTTCTCCCCTCCTTGTGAGTGTTGAAGGAAGCCAGCTGGACAGTGAAAGATCATACGCGAGGGAGTCAGTCCAAACTTTTAGTTGAAATCTCACTGGAAATTGTGTTTACATTTCTTGATGGATTATAAGTCCCTGCCCAGACATTCTCGGAAGCAAAGAAAAGTACTAATATTTAAACCTCGCATGGTTCTACCGCCCCCACAAACAACATGATTTATGTCGACACTTTCTCCCATAGTAGGTAAACAAAAGTTCCGCTTCAACCTTCGCCGTGGTTATCTTCCTCACAAGCACTAAAGTTCAAATGATTGATGAAAGTGTAAACGTTTACATATCAGCAGCATTAAAGTGTGACCATCATTCATTCATTCATGTATTTATTGCTACCCACAGGTAACCGATGTCACAAGTACATAAGACTTATAGCAGGGGTGTCCAAACTTTTTCCACTGAGGGCCGCACACGGAAAAATTAAAGCATGTGTGGGCCATTTTGATATTTTTCATTTTCAAACCATAACAAAATATATGGATTTTTTTATTTATTTTACCTTTAGGGGTCCCGGGGACCATAATGGGTCTCAATCATTAAAATGTTAAAAAATAAGTCAGATTATTGTTATTTTTTAATTATTTAACACTTACAGTAAATCTCTATATTAACTTCAAGTTGATATAAAGTAATACAAATTTAAAAAAAATGTTTTATGGCTTTTCTGTCAAAAACAACTTAGTTTTTTTTATAGTAAAACTGAAATATGCAGTATTTAGTAATTAGAGCCCTAAAAGATCAATAATGCAGGACACCATTGATTTTAATTATTTCATATTTTTGAGTAATCACAGTGAAAAGATAAATAAAAAATCACTAAATATATTTGGGATCCAAAAGGTGCCCCATTCATAAAGTGGTACATTTTTATTAGGTTTTTCTTTTACTTTCAACACTTAAGTTACAAGATCAACTTCAGATATATCTGTCGATTTTATGCCGGAACTATTATTTTGTTTGTTTTATGCGCTTTTGTCAAAGAAAATGTTGATGTTTTTACATGGCTACTACACAATATATGCAATATTTACCACATAAAACATTTTAAAGTGAAATATTTGAAGTAATTGGAGCCCTGAAAGTAATTCATTATAACATGGATTTTTTTGTCATTATTTTTTTTTTTGAGCAATGGCAAAAAAATAAAAAATAAAGGAAGACAAAAGAAAAAAAAACAGCCTGCATGGCAGCTTTTGTGTCAACATTGCAACTTTTTCTCGTTAGATTTCCCCTCATTCCACTTTTTTTTAATGTTTTTTTTTATTTTTACAATAGTATTTCCAGAATTTGTGGCGGGCCGGTAAACAATTAGCTGCGGGCCGCAAATGGCCCCCGGGCCGCACTTTGGACACCCATGCCTTATAGCCACAGGCTAATTTGCAGCCCTCGTCCCTGGTTAGGCTTTTAAAAAAAAAGTTGAGAAAAGTGAAACACATACAAAAAGATTAAGACAAGTACAAAAATAAAAACACATTGACAATAATTGGCTCAATTTGTGCATACACCCAATTCTAGTGCTCACACTTCTGATTTTCCTTAAGCCACTTTTTCAGTTTTGTGGAGCAAAGTTTAATGTCCGACTGTGACTTTATGCAATGACTTTCATGAAGTCATTGCGTCTATTGCGCCCATAAAACCCACTAAAAAAAAACATCCTAAAAGTGCCAACAATATCAGTTCATTTCAGTTTCAGTTTATTTCGAGCATGCATACGATAAAATGTAATTCATCACATATTTCCAGTTGTTTCATTACAGCACATTTGAAAAGGAGTAGGAAGAAGCAGAGTTTATTTAATCCTAGCCCTTTTGATACCATAGCAATTTTATCATATTTCCTTGTTCTCTGTAACATAACAGTGAACAAATAAATAATATACCATAGTAAGTAAACACATATTAAATACAAAAATAATCTTTGTCTCAATTAAAAAAAAAAAAAAAAAAAAAGGGTTCATCAAGATGTTCATCATAGTTATTGTTACTTTGTGAACACTTGTAGTTTGAACAGCCTCTTAAACTGAATCATATTGGTGCTTTCTTTGATTTCTTTGGTTAATCCATTCCATGATTTAATCCCACATACAGATATGCTAAAGGTTGTAAGTGTTTTACGAGCATACAAATGTTTTAAATTAGATTTTCCTCTAAGGTTATATTTCTCCTGATATCTCCTGATATCTGATTTACATTTTGCGACCTGAATATTAACTAAGTATTTACGGTATTCTTATTATAAGCGCTCTCATTGATCACAGAAAGGTAACTAGTTCATGCTACTATATTGAGTCAGTGAGCTGCTGCATCGCCTCTAATTTGGTGAAAGTTAATTCTACATAATAAACAATGCCTCTTACCTGGATAGTAGAAGGTTGTGGCCATAAACCGAGAAATTGGTCAACTTTGACATTCAAATATGAGATATAGCGAGAAAGACATGAAAAGGCCCCCGTTTGCACCCACCTTGTATGATTAATTCTACATTAACCGGGAAGATATGAACACCCCCCACGGATCGCCTTACCCACAACACGGGATCTGGGAATATGGGTGGTCAACCCTGCCTCTATTCTGGAGCAGTGTTTTTCAACCACTGTGCCGCGGCACACTAGTGTGCCGTGAGATACAGTCTGGTGTGCCGTGGGAGATGATGTCATTTCACATATTTGGGTTAAAATATTTTTTGCCAACCACTAATTATAATCTGCAAATTATGTGCCGTTGTTGTGTGTCGGTGCTGTCTAGAGCTTGGCAGCGTAACCGTGTAATACTCCTCCATATCAGTAGGTGGGAGCCGGTAGTTAATTGCTTTGTAGATGTCGGGAGCATGTTGTGTGAGACGACAAGGGTTTGTCGTCGTGTCTAATGCTTAAACCAAAAATAAACAAACGGTGAGTGCCCCTAAGAAAAGGCATTGAAGCTTAGGGAAGGGTATGCAGAACGAAACTAAAACCTAACTGGCTACAAAGTAAACAAAAACAGAATGCTGGACGACAGCAAAGACTTACTGTGGAGCCAAGACGGCGTCCACAAAGTACATCCGAACATGACATGACAATCAACAATGTCCCCACAAAGAAGGATAAAAACAACTGAAATATTCTTGATTGCGAAAACAAAGTAGATGCGGGAAATATCGCTCAAAGGAAGACATGAAACTGCTACAGGAAAATACCAAAAAAATAGGAGCACAAGACAAGAACTAAAACACTACACACAGGAAAACAGCAAAAATTACAAAATAAGTCAGGGCGTGATCTGACAGGTGGTGACAGTACACCTACCTTGAGACAAGAGCTATATTGATACAGTACACCTACTTTGAGACAAGAGTTATATTGATACAGTACACCTACTTTGAGACAAGAGCTATATTGATACAGTACACCTACTTTGAGAAAAGAACTATATTGATACAGTACACCTACACTACCGTTCAAAAGTTTGGGGCCACATTGAAATGTCCTTATTTTCAATGAAGATAACTTTAAACTAGTCTTAACTTTAAAGAAATACACTCTATACATTGCTAATGTGGTAAATGACTATTCTAGCTGAAAATGTCTGGTTTTTGGTGCAATATCTACATAGATGTATAGAGGCCCATTTCCAGCAACTATCACTCCAGTGTTCTAATGGTACAATGTGTTTGCTCATTGGCTCAGAAGGCTAATTGATGATTAGAAAACCCTTGTGCAATCATGTTCACACATCTGAAAACAGTTTAGCTCGTTACAGAAGCTACAAAACTGACCTTCCTTTGAGCAGATTGAGTTTCTGGAGCATCACATTTGTGGGGTCAATTAAACGCTCAAAATGGCCAGAAAAAGAGAACTTTCATCTGAAACTCGACAGTCTATTCTTGTTCTTAGAAATGAAGGCTATTCCACAAAATTGTTTGGGTGACCCCAAACTTTTGAACGGTAGTGTACTTTGAGACAAGAGCTATAGTGATACATAGTTGGTTATGGTTTAAAGTCATATCCAACAATTGCGACAACGACTTTTAACTGTCAACTGAATTTTGTTTTTTAGTGATTTCTGCTGGTGGTGTGCCTCCACATTTTTTCAACGCAAAAAATGTGCCTTGGCTCAAAAAAGGTTGAAAAACACTGTTCTGGAGACATGCAGCTTTGAGACAGAACCACACGGCAAAAAAAAAAGTTTATCAAAGTTTGTTAGCCAGTTAGCAAAGAACAGAAGAGGACACATCGTGCTAATTTGACAATGTCGGTAACATATTGTCACATTTATAAAATTGCAACCTACCAATTGTTAAAGACACGATTAAAAGAATTAAGGTCTTACGTTCAGGGTTGTCCTATTTTCGGATCAATGGATGGATAAACGAAAGGTGTTCGGTTTTATCCAACTTTAAAAGGCCTACTGAAATGAAATGTTCTTATTTAAACGGGGATAGCAGATCCATTCTATGTGTCATACTTGATCATTTCGCGATATTGCCATATTTTTGTTGAAAGGATTTAGTAGAAAACATCGACAATAAAGTTTGCAACTTTTGGTCGCTGATAAAAAAAAGCCTTGCCTGTACCGGAAGTAGCGTGACGTCACAGGTTGTGGAGCTCCTCACATCTGCACATTGTTTACAATCATGGCCAGCAGCAGCGAGAGCGATTCGGACCGAGAAAGCGACAATTACCCCATTCATTTGAGCGAGGATGAAAGATTTGTGGATGAGGAAAGTGAGAGTGAAGGACTAGAGGGCAGTGGAAGCGATTCAGATAGGGAAGATGCTGTGAGAGGCGGGTGGGACCTGATATTCAGCTGGGAATGACTAAAGTAGTAAATAAACACAAGACATATATATACTCTATTAGCCACAACACAACCAGGCTTATATTTAATATGCCACAAATTAATCCGCATAACAAACACCTCCACCCTCCCGTCCATATAACCCACCAATACAACTCAAACACCCGCACAACACACTCAATCCCACAGCCCAAAGTACCGTTCACCTCCGTAAAGTTCATACAGCACATATATTTCCCCAAAGTTACGTACGTGACATGCACATAGCGGCACGTACGTACGGGCAAGCGATCAAATGTTTGGAAGCCAAAGCTGTGTACTCAAGGTAGCGCGTCTGCTATCCAACTCAAAGTCCTCCTGGTTGTGTTGCTGCAGCCAGCCGCTAATACACCGATCCCACCTACAGCTTTCTTCTTTGCTGTCTTCATTGTCCATTAAACAAATTGCAAAAGATTCACCAACACAGATGTCCAGAATACTGTGGAATTTTGCGATGAAAACAGACGACTTAATAGCTGGCCACAATGTTGTCCCAATATGTCCGCACAATCCGTGACGTCACGCGCAAACGTCATCATACCGAGACATTTTCAGCAGAATATTTCGCGGGAAATTTAAAATTGCACTTTACTAATCTAACCCGGCCGTATTGGCATGTGCTGCAATGTTAAGATTTCATCATTGATGTATAAACTATCAGACTGCGTGGTCTGTAGTAATGGGTTTCAGTAGGCCTTTAAAGAGAACAATATTGCCAACCTTTTAACACGTATTCTCTTTTGTCTTCCAGATGTAACCAGGCAAGATTGTTAGAATCAATGGACTACAGATTGAGACAAGACAGAGTGTAACCTTTTGATTGCTACCTGGTCTGAACATATTTATTGACATGCTTGGGCCCACAGCTGTGTTTACCAGCATGGGACTGGATCGATAGGCTCCGAGGATGGAATCTGCCGTGTCCCTCTCCACGGTCCATCTACACCTTAACACAAACATTTATGACAACGACAGCAGCGTCTGCACGGGCCGAGGCGTCCACCCGCATTACCCGAACGCTGTCCATAGCAGACTCCATAGCGCCCTGCTGGGTGTCTCTCTGGGCTTCCTCTCCCTGCTCACCATCATAATGAACATGCTGGTTCTTTACGCTGTGAAGAAAGAGAAGAGCTTACACACGGTGGGGAACCTCTACGTTGTTAGTTTATCCGTGGCCGATTTGATCGTCGGCACCACGGTGATGCCGCTCAATCTGGTGTACCTGCTGGAGGACGAGTGGAAGCTGGGCAGGGCCGTTTGTCAGTTTTGGCTGATTATGGATTATGTCGCGAGCACCGCATCAATTTTCAGTTTGTTTATTCTCTGTTTGGATCGGTACCGCTCTGTCAGACAGCCGCTCAAATACCTAAAGTATCGAACACGGGGGAAAGCGAGCATGATGATATCTGGGGCCTGGTTGCTGTCGATGACGTGGATTGTTCCTATTTTAGGATGGAGGTCTTTCACCCGTGTAGAACTTAAACCCGAGGAGGAGAACAAGTGCGACACGGATTTCCGCTTCGTCACGTGGTTCAAAGTTATTACAGCTGTCTTGAATTTTTACGTACCTTCAGTTTTGATGCTTTGGTTTTACACTCACATCTACTTGGCAGTGAGGCAACACCTCAAAGACCGAGAGAGGATCATCCATCCGGTGGATTCATTCGTGGAAAATGAGAATGGGCAGAATGCTCGGACATTAAATGCCTCCAAGTCGCCCGAAATGGAATGTGTGGCTCCGATAAAACTGTTTAAAAGGCAGCTCGACCAGAAGCTTCTAGATCAGACGTACTCCCTGGAGGAGTTTGAGAAGGCCAAAACTGCCCTTTCCAGATCACACAGAAAAATCGGTGCTCAATGTCCGGAGCCGACAAAACATCTCGCAGTGTCGACCAAACTAGGAATGGTCTCCTTATCCCCTGAGGAGAAGAACCAAGAAGCTGTTCCTCTCAGTCCACCTTCCTTACAAGCAGAAAATGTAATTTCAGAAGCGAACCGTGAATCGTCTTTGAATGAATGCCACGTCACAGTGCCAAACTCGGTTGTTGCCGTCCGTGACGTCAATCAGGTGCAGAGGTATACATCCGTGGCCTACAACGCCTACGACCCCAGTCAAACTGTACTGTGGTCCGCCTCCGCCGACAACCCGGACGAGCCAAACGAGGTGACTCTGAGACAAACCTGGCAACGGTTCGTCGAACACTCCAGAGAAAGGCTTCAAAGTCTGAGGATCCACAAGGAGCATAAGGCAGCCAGGCAGTTGGGCTTCATCATCGCAGCGTTCCTGCTGTGTTGGATTCCGTACTTCATAGCCTTCATGGTGATGGCGTTCTGCAGGGAGTGCGTGCACCACGACCTGCACATGTTCACCATATGGCTCGGCTACTTCAACTCCACCCTCAACCCTTTCATATACCCGCTCTGTAATAGGAATTTTAAACGAGTCTTCAAGAATATTCTGCACATCAACTTGTGACAGTGGTTTCAGCACATCCGCTACAGTCTCGTATTGAGCCTTTTATACCCTTTTGGGAAAAGGGTGTCACCCGCAGCTATCTGCTAGTCCCCGACGGCACATTCTAGCAACACATTTAAACAAGAACGCTAACACAAACAGCAGCAAATAACAAAATCTAACTAGGAGAAGTTCAGGATGGGCCTTTCCACCAAATCGGTGCCATTTGCTTGTTCTAACTCACTTAAAATAAATGTTTTGTATTTTTTAAATCTGATACATTGAACTACTCCTGTCATGATCTGTGGTCTGGATTATGTTTTTGAATTTTTTCTGTCATGATCTGTGGTCTGGATTATGTTTTGTTATTTTTTGTTAGTTTTTGGATTATTTTAGTTCCTGTTTGCGCTCCCTTGTTTGTTTAGTCACCATGGCGACTCATTAGTTTCAACTGCCTCATGTTCGGGACACGCACTTATTCTAATGAGGAGACTATTATTTAAGCCTGTCGTTGCCAGTTAGTCCGTCTGGCGACATTGCTCTGTTCATGATTGTTTCATGCTCTTGTCATGAAACAAAAATGAACTAAAAGACTCCAAAAACTAACAAAAAATAACAAAACATAATCCAGACCACACATCATGACAATTCCAAACGTGTACTGGCCCATCTAAGGCAACTTTATTTCATTTCTCTACAAGGTTTCCAAGCCAAAGATAACTCATTCGAGTAACAGGACTGAGAGTTACAAGTGTGAGTTTTTACTATAGAATTAGCATGTTGACACTTTGGGCCTGATTTACAAAAGGTTTGCGTGTACTAGTGTTGTACGGCATATTAGTGTATTGTATTAGTATAGTGCCGCGATACTAGTTAATCATATTCGGTACTATACCGCCTCTGAAAAGTACCAGCCTCCTTCCCCTCCCCCCTACAAGCAGACGAGCATGTTTGGCAGCGCACAATCACTTATAAGTACTGAGTACTTATAAGCAGACACAGTGTGTACACGAAAAGGTAGAACGGACGCATTTTGGCTTAAAAACTAACGATAAAGGTGAAGTTATAACACTGAAACGCCCTCAGGAGGAGGTGCTTTAAGACATGCCTAGCTGTCGGCAGTGTTTTAGCTACTTCTAAATCACTAATTCTCGCCTCCATGGCAACAAATAAAGTAAGTTTCTTTAAAGTATCATCCCTGCAGGACGAGAAATAGCTAAACATGCTTCACTACACACCGTAGCTCACCGGAATCACAATGTAAACAAACGCCATGGGTGGATCTACACCTAGCATCCACTGTAATGATACCAAGTACAGGAGCGTATCTAGTCGATACTACTATGATTACGTCGATATTTTTTGGCATCACATCTTCTTTCGCTTTTAAAAATTTTTTTAATTGGGTTTATAAACTCAGTAAATATGTCCCTGGACACATGAGGACTTTGTATATGAGCAATGTATGATCCTGTAACTACTTGGTATCGGATTGATACCCAAATTTGTGGTATCATCCAAAACTAATGTAAAGCATCCAAACAACAGAAGAATAAGTGATTATTACATTTTAACAGAAGTGTAGATAGAACATGTTAAATGAGAAAGTAAGCAGATATTAACAGTAAATGAACAAGTAGATTAATAATTCATTCTCTACCACTTGTCCTTAATAATTTTGACAAAATAATAGAATGATAAATGACACAATATGTTACTGCATATGTCAGCAGTTAAATTAGGAGCCTTTGTTTGCTTACTTACTACTGAAAGACAAGTTGTCTTGTATGTTCACTATTTTATTTAAGGACAAACTTGCAATAAGAAACATATGTTTAATGTCCCCTAAGATTTTTTGTTAAAATAAAGCCAATAATGCAATTTTTTGTGGTCCCCTTTAATTAGAAAAGTATCGAAAAGTAACGAAAAGTATCAAAATAATTTTGGTACTGGTATGGGGACAACACTAGCGTGTACTAAAACATGTGCAAACTACACAGCCCACGCAAAGCTGATCTACTAAACGTCGTGTGAGCAAAATATAAGGAGCGCAATTCATTTTGCGTCTCCGTCTTCATTAACATGCAGAATCTTTGATCTTTAGAACGCCCACAACACTGGAAGGTGAAAATGCAAATATATTAAACAGCACACGCAATGTGATTTATCACCACTCATCACCGTTTTGCGAGCACTGTTTCACGTTTTATTTGCCATTTCTAAAAAATACGTGCAAACTGACAGTTACGCACACGGCTGCAAAAGAGAACCCCCCGTCCTACATGTGTGTCAACACTCAACCAATTTGGACTGTAAGAATAACATACATATTAGACATATTGTCTATTCAGCAACATCCTCTTATAATTTTATAGCTGCTGCATGACTTAAGGCAGGGGTGTCCAAACTTTTTCCACTGAGGGCCGTACACGGAAAAATGTAAGCATACTGGGGCCATTTTGATATTTTTCATTTTCAAACCTTAACAAAATATATGGATTTTTTTTTAACCTTTAGGGTTCCCGGGGACCATAAAAAGTCTCAGTCATTAAAATGTAAAAAATAATTCAAATTATTATTATTTTTTATTTAACGCCTACAATAACTTCAACTTCAAGTTGATATAAAGTAAAAAAAATTAAAAAAAATAAAAGGTTTTATGCCTTTTCTGTCAAAGACAACTTTGTTTTTTATAGTAAAACTGAAATATGCAGTATTTAGTAATTAGAGCCCTAAAAGATCAATAATGCAGGACACCATTGATTTTAATTATTTCATATTTTTGAGTAATCACAGTGAAATGTTAAATAAAATCCTACTAAATATATTTGGGATCCAAAAGGTCCCCCACTCATAAAGTGATACATTTTTATTACGTTTTTTTTTACTTTTAACACTTAAATTACGAGATCAACTTCAGAAATATCTGTCGATTTTACGTTTGTACTATTATTTTGTGTGTATTATGCTCTTTTGTCAAATAAAACTTTGATGTTTTTTTTATGGCAACCACACAATATATGCAATATTTTTTCCACATAAAACATTTTAAATTTATATGTTTTAAGTAATAATTCATTATAACATAGATTTGTAGTCTTTTTTTTTTTTTTTTTTTTAGCAATGGCAAAAAAAAGAAAAATACACAAAGACAAAAGAAAAAAAACAGCCTGCATGGCAGCTTTGTGTCAACATTGCAACTTTTTCTTGTTGGATTTCACCTCATTCCACTTTTTTAAAATGTTTTTTTAAATGTTTGCAATATTATCAATTTTGCAATTTTTGCAGAATTTGTGCAGGCCGCAAATGGCCCCCGGGCCGCACTTTGGACACCCCTGACTTAAGGGGCTGATTAAAACCAATTCAATTGATGTGTTTTGGTGTCTGCTGGCGTTTTCTTTTAAAAAATGATGGGTTTTTTTATATATAAGCTATATTATTTGCATATTTGGAAAAAAATAACTTCTTGCAATATGCATTTTCTTGCATATTGTTCTTCACATTTGCAGTCAGTGCCGCGGACTGAAAAAAAAAGTGTGGGTTCCATTGTAGATGCACCGCAGGAGTCAGGACTGCTGGGTTCTAAAATGCCCATAGAAAGTGGTACATGTCTGCTGCTTGTTTAAAAACACAGCAAAATGTGCATGATAAAATTAATGTGCAGTAAATGATCACGCAAAATCCTGATTTAAATAAGGCGAACTGCACCAGTTATGAATAACACTCACAGTTTAGCCCCCGTTATGTGGAGCTTAGTAAATCAGGCCCTAAGTACACTTAAGTGCAATGACCCTTGTTTTAATAATAACAAAATAATATAATAATGATGTGCTTTGTCCCCCATAACACAATACAGATACAGGGAGTATTTTCTTTAAAGGGGCCCCATCCTGCATTTGTATCTTTTCAGACTCATGTAATTAAATGTTGCACTCTTGTTCTACATCATCCGGAAGTGTCATATCATGTGTTTTAAGGTATACTTTGAGTTCCATTTTTTTTATTTCTCACACCACAACTGAAGGAAATCCCATGTCTGGAAACTTGCCGCTTCTCCAGCATTAATTACCATTTCTCACATTTGCTTGAAAATGGCAGCTGAAAGTGGGTTTGTTTTTTTTTGCATGTAAGAATTGTGTGCCTAAACTGGGAAAATGCAGCAATGGATATATTTTATTTTCTTCTTCTGTGGAGCTAAAGACATACCTCACGGCATACTTCACCTGAGCTCTCGGCACCAGACCGATGTTTTGTACACAAAGAACAGTCCAACGCCGGATTATCCCATATTTATTCAATTATATCTAGCGGGACGTGTCTCTATGCGCCTCTGAGCGGATGAGTGGATGGCTGGGGTCGACTCCTGATGAATTGCAACAGGGTAGGTGTGCTCTGAGCATGTCAGCCAGGAGGAGAAGAATGCAGATTAACCCTGTACACAACTTGAGATTCATTGAGTATTTTACAAAACCCAAAACCTGTGAAGTTGGCATGTTGTGTAAATGGTAAATAAAAACAGAATCCAATGATTTGCAAATCCTTTTCAACTTATATTCAATTGAATTGACTGCAAAGACAAGATATTTAATGTTCCAACTGAAAAACTTTATAATTATTAACTTAGAATTTAATGGCAGCAACACATTGCAAACAAGTTGTCACATGGGCATTTTTACCACTGTGTTACATGGCCTTTCCTTTTAACAACACTCAGTAAACGTTTGGGAACTGAGTAGACCAATTTTTGAAACTTTTCAGGTAGAATTATTTCCCATTCTTGCTTGATGTACAGCTTAAGACAGTTGTTCAATAGTCCGGGGTCTCCGTTGTGGTATTTTAGGCTTCATAATGTGCCACACATTTACAATGGGAGACAGGTCTGGAGTACAGGCAGGCCAGTCTCGTACCCGCATCTTTAACTACAAAGCCATGCTGTTGTAACACTGAAATAAGCAGGGGCGTCAATGATAACGTTGCTTGGATGGCAACATATGTTGCTCCAAAACCTGTATGTACCTTTCAGCATTAATGGTGCCTTCACAGATCTGTAAGTTACCCATGTCTTGGGCACTAATATACCCCCATACCATCACATATGCTGGCTTTTGAACTTTGCGCCTATAACAATCTGGATGGTTCTTTTCCTCTTTGGTCCGGAGGACACAACATCCGCAGTTTCCAAAAACAATTTGAAATTTGGACTCGTCAGACCACAGAACACTTTTCCACTTTGCATCAGTCCATCTTAGATGAGCTCGGGCCCAGCAAAGCCGGTGGCGTTTCTGGGTGTTGTTGATAAATGGCACTGTCGATTTTTGAGAAAATGAAAGGATTTAAGTGCGCTTTATAGTCCGAAAAATACGGTACTTGAATACTTTGATGACGTGGCGCTTCGTCTCTAAAAGGAGTATGTATTTATTTTTTATCTTACAGATCACCCCAAAATGAGCAGACATGTTTTTTTCCCCTAAAATATGATACGTTGTTTTCAGTTTGTCTAATGCTAACATTAGCCGCCTAAATGCTATGTATGACGCACACATCGAACATACCAGTTTGAAAATACCATAAACACACCAACACGTGTCGGGTGATGAAGCAAGAAAGGGGCGCTTGCTCATCTCACGGCTGCTATCCAGACCATTCGCCATCTTTGCTAGCTCACTGATCTGAAGTCCTTGGAAATGAAGGAAATCTCCCCCCATTGTCTCCCCCCCCCCCCCCCGCTTTTTTCAAAAGCAAACGATTGTGGCAGTTAATAATGCAACACGTTTGCACCATGTTTTAAACTTTTTAAGTAGAAAAACAAAACACTGCAGCAGTGTTTAGCTTGCAGACCGCGTAAACACGCTTCAGATACCCGCAAATCCCACAATGCATTGCAGGTTTTTCTATTCCACTACGTCACCTCTTCCAGCCCTATTGACCTACACGCACTGCATATGGGTTGTGGTCAACATGCTTTGAAAAACATGCTATTATACATGCAATATAGATATCCTCAAAGTTGTACATACTACTTGACAAATGGTTAATGCTTCATGGACAATTAGTAGCTGAGCCATGTGTGATATGGGGCGAGTCATATTTTCTAACCAATCTTCCTCTAGTCATCAGATTTTTCTATTAAGCATTTTTTTTTTCTACCAATACCAATGTTTTATAAATATAAATATTGACAATCTTTCAATAATTAAACAATACATAATAAAAAAAAAATTTAACAACTTTTTCTGATGCTTGAAAAAAGCATTTTCTAGATTTTCTTGCTGCCAATCTTGCTTAAATTCGACGGTCCCTCAAAGCTGTGACCCAAAATACACCATATTGCCAAAAGTATTTGGCCACCTGCCTTGACTCACATATGAACTTGAAGTGCCATCCCATTCCAAGCCCATGCTTTGTTCTATCGGGTTCAGGTCAGGACTCTGTGCAGGCCAGTCAAGTTCATGCACGCCAGACTCTGTCATCCATGTCTTTATGGACCTTGCTTTGTGCACTGGTGCACAGTCATGTTGGAAGAGGAAGGGGCCCGCTCCAAACTGTTCCCACAAGGTTGGGAGCATGGAATTGCCCAAAATGTTTTGGTATCCTGGAGCATTCAAAGTTAATTTCACTGGAACTAAGGGGCCAAGCCCAACTCCTGAAAAACAACCCCTCACCATAATTCCTCCTCCACCAAATTTCACACTCGTCACAATGTAGTCCGAAATGTAGCGTTCTCCTGGCAACCTCCAAACCCAGACTCGTCCATCAGATTGCCAGATGGAAAAGCCTGATTCATCACTCCAGAGAAGACATCTCCACTGCTCTAGAGTCCAATGCATCCCACGCTTTGCATTGGACTTGGTGATGTATGGCTTAGGTTCAGCTGCTCGGCCATGGAAACCTATTCCATGAAGCTCTCTGCGTACTGTACGTGGGCTAATTGGAAGGTCACAGGAAGTTTGGAGCTCTGTAGCAACTGACTGTGCAGAAAGTATTTGCACTATGCGTTTCAGCATCCGTTGACCCCTCTCTGTCAGTTTACATGGCCTACCACTTTGTGGCTGAGTTGCTGTTGTTCCCAAACTCTTCCATTTTCTTATAATAAAGTCGACAGTTGACTTTGGAATATTTAGGAGCGAGGAAATGTCACGACTGGATTTGTTGCACAGGTGGCATCCTATGTCTTTCACAATTGTTTGTACGTTTCTAGAAACAGTCTCCATGCCAAAGTGCTTGATTTTATACACCTGTGGCCGGGCCAAGTGATTAGGACACCTGATTCTGATCATTTGGATGGGTGGCCCAATTCTTTTGGCAATATAGTGTATCTTTCCCCACCAAAATATAACAAGTCATGTGAAAAACTACTGAATATCCATTTTAAAAGATTATTGACACAAAAGCGACTGAAGTAGCCCATGTTCTTATTTTTTCCCTCTCTGTTTAGAAAAACAAGAAAAATAGGACAGCGGATAAGATGCACAGGATGATGCAAGATCCACCCTAATTTTCTCACAGCTAATCTCAGATGAAAGCACTCGGAGGGATCCTTGCTGCCTCTCCACATGCTTTACCTGCATGTTTTCAGGTCCAAATGTCCAAATGATGCTCTACAAATGCAAGTCCATCATGCACTTGAGACCGTGCGGTTTCAAGGATCACATTATCTTGAACATATGAGAACTCTTCTTGCAGTTTCATGTCGGTTTCCATTTTCAGGCAGTATGTATTAAAGTGAGTATATACATATTCTGAGTGTCATTTGGGTGTTCTTTTGTGTCCAGCAGTGCTGTCAAATGATAAAAAAATGTATCCGAATAATCACACTTTTTCCTTTTGATTATTTGCAGTCAATTACTCACATGCACAATGTAAATTAACTTTAAAATGGACCCCCAATTTTTACACAAATTCAATCAAAATCTCATGCAGGAAAAAATTGCATATGTTTTACTTCAGAGGTGTCAAAGTGGTTTTCACTGAGGGCCCCATCGCAGTTATGTTTGGCCCCAGGGGCCGCTTCTAACAGTGAATACTATTAATACACAATTTTATTAGTAGATTTTTGAAAAACTAAAATGTAAAAAAATATATAGTACGTTGCAATAATTTCACCTTAAAAATGTTGTGTATATTACCGTAAATGGAAAAACAGTACTGCTGTTTTTATGGTAAAAAAAAAAAAAGGCAGCTCAGTTGCCAGAATTTTACTGTAAAATTTACATTTGTTTTTTTTACTGTAAATAAAAAAGACTGCAATTTTACAGTAACATTTTGGCACCTGAGCTTCCTTTTTTTTGTTTTTACCATAAAAACAGCAGTACTGTTTTCCCATTTACAGTAATATACGCTAAATTTTGAGGTGAAATTATTGCAACTTGGCATTTGGCATTTACAGTATTAGAAAAATCTACAGTTGTTGATTTGCGGTTAAAAAAAAAAACTAACTGGAAGCTCAGTTGCCAGAATTTTACTGTAAAATTTACATTTGCTTTTTTTACTATAAATTAAAAAAACTGCAATTTTACGGTAACATTTTGGCAACTGAGCTGCCTTTTTTTTTTTTTTTTTTTTTACCATAAAAACAGCAGTACTGTTTTCCCATTGACAGTATTATACATACATTTTGAGGTGAAATTATTGCAACTTGGCATTTGGCATTTACAGTAATACACCAAAAAATCTACAGTTGTTGATTTGCGGTAAAAATAATCAAACTGGAAGCTAAGTTTCCAGAATTTTACTGTAAAATGTACTTTTGTTTTTTTTTACTGTAAACAAAAAAAATTTAATTTTACACTAAAATTTTGGCAACTGAGCTGCCTTTTTTTTTTTTTTTTACTATAAAAACAGCACTACTATTTTCCCATTTACAGTAATATACACTAAATTGGCATTTGGCTTTTGACATTTACAGTAATACACCGTAAAATCTACAGTTATTGATTTGCGGTTAAAAAAAAAACTAACTGGAAGCTCAGTTGCCAGAATTTTACTGTAAAATATACATTTGTTTTTTTTTACTGTAAATTAAAAAAAAAATTACAGTAACATTTTGGCACCTGAGGTACCAGTTTTTGGGTTGTTGTTTTTTTTACCGCAAATCAACAACTGTAGATTTTTCGGTGTTTTACTATAAATGCCAAAACGACACCACAGTTTATTTATTAGAGTAAAAAAAAGTACTATTTTTTTAATTCTAGACCTTTTTCTTTACATAGCAGTTGCTAAAACTTTTGTTCACTTCCTGTTCTCAATTTATTCACAATATATCCATCCATCCATTTTCTACCGCTTATTCCCTTCGGGGTCGCGGGGGGCGCTGGAGCCTATCTCAGCTACAATCGGGCGGAAGGCGGGGTACACCCTGGACAAGTCGCCACCTCATCGCAGGGCCAACACAGATAGACAGACAACATTCACACTCACATTCCCACACTATATACTCCATAAATAATAACAACAAAAACAAATAAATAAATAAATTATAATTTGTGAAGTAAGTTATATTTCATATGGTGAGATGAGTAAGATTATCTTGAAAATGAATGGAAGGATTAAATAAATTCAGAATGTTTATCATGGTTCTTCTTCTTTGTACTTTGTAAACACTTTAAGTTTGAAGAGTTTCTTGAAGTGGATCATATTAGCACATTGTTTGATTTCTTTGCGTAATCCATTCTATCATTTAATTCCACATACTGATGTACTGAAGGTATTAAGTAAAAAAATAAAACATAAAAAATTGGTGAATTGCAATAATTTCACCTCAAAATTGAGTGTACATTACTGTGAATGGAAAAAGAGTATTGCTGTTTTTATGGTTAAAAAAGGCGGCTCGGTTGCCAGAATTTTACTGTAAAATGTACTTCTTCTTTTTTTTCTGTAAATAAAAAAATCTGCAATTTTACCGTAAAATTTTGGCACCTGAACTGCCAGTTTTGGGTTTTTTTAACCGCAAATCTACAACTGTAGATTTTTCGGTGTATTGCTGTAAACGCCAAAACGGCACCACAGTTTATTACAGTAAAAAAAGTAATGTTTTTTTTAATTTAGAGAAAAATGCTGTAAAAACCACAGTAGATTTCACAATTTTACCATGAAATTTATTGCTACTTTTACATCGCACAATTTGATGGATAACTTGCTTTGAAATCATTATTATTAGTATCTATTTCTATTTCAAAAATAGTTTGAATGTTTGATAATACATTTTTGCATAATTAGTCAATATTTAAGTTAACATAATTTGCGATTACAAGGACACATTTTTTTCTCTCTCCCAAAATAGAAAGAAAGAATACATTAAGTAAGAAAAGTTACAGTACTTTATTGATACATATTATTTCCAGGCTTTTGAGGGCCATATAAAATTAAGTGGTGGGCCACATCTGCCCCCCGGGCCTTGAGTTAGACACATGTGCTTTACTTGAATGCACATCATGTATTTGATCAGAACCTGCTAACAGTTTTATCTAAAGTAATGTCAGGGTTTATTCTACAGTGATATTTGCTCGGGAGCACACCATTCAGAGTCTCCTCGTTCATTTTTGCACTGCAACCTGGTCCACCTTTCAGGCAACTATTCACAGTGAATGTAAAGGAGCATGTGTAAATGATTTGTGCGATTAATCTGCGTTCATACATAATTAATGCGATAATATTTTGTGATTCATTTCATGATTTAAAGCGTTTACTTTGACAGCCCTGGTATTTGGTTTCCTTTTATACTAATGATAATACAAACTCTGGCTCATTATTTAAGCCCACTGTCTAATATGTTTGTGTGTATGCTTCACTGATGAGAGTATTTGGCGAACATCGTTTTTTCCTACTAATTTCAGCGGTTCATGAACTCACCATAGTGTGGACTGTGACGCAACAGTTTGTTTACATGTAAAATTGTCCACTCCTTATTTTGTCCACCAAACGTTTTATGCTGTGCGTGAATGCACGTTGATGTTATTGACTTGTTGGAGTGCTAATCAGGCATATTTGGTCAGTGCATGACTGCAAGCTAATCGATGCTAAAATGCTATTTAGGCTAGCTGTATGTACATATTGCATCATTATGCCTCATTTGTAGGTATATATGAGCTCATTTAATATCCTTTACTTTTATCCTCTTTGTATATAATTTATATTTGCATGTCTCCTGACACATTATCTGCATGTAGTATTGGCTGCATTTCAGATAGTTGTTTGTGTGCCATGTTGTTCCAGACCACAGCAAACATTACTTGGCTTGCCAAAGATTGTAATAAATCCATTAAAAGAAGACAGCCTGCCGTTTTCTTTCAACTTGGACACACACATCTATACCTTTGACTATTCTAAAACAGTAATTTCCAGGAGTTATCTCACCCTCTGATTTACTAATGTTTTCCAATGTAGTAAAAATGTGTAGAATAAATATTACATTTCAACATCGCAGGTCAACAATGATTTGTATCTGCCTGCACATAGTCATTTTGATAGTAGGCTAATATACCTAATATAGACACTTACACCATGTATTGCCTTAATTATAACACTTATATAAGACTTGTAAAGTAATTTTGATAGTAGGCTAGTATAGTTAATATAGACACTTACATCATGTGTTGTCTTCATTAGAAGACTTATATACGGCTTTTCATTTTTTGCGGCTCCAGACAGATTTTTTATTTATTTTTGGTCCAATATGGCTCTTTCAATGTTTTTGGTTGCCGACCCCTGAGCTAGACTATCTTAAGGCAGCAAGTGGAAGTACGGATAAATAAAAGCACCGTAAAAAACAAACCAAAAATAAACAAAGACAGAATGACCGAAAGGAAAACCGATGAAGTTCAACTGAAAGAAACATTAGTGGGCAGCAGTGGCGGGTCGTGCGTTTCCCACCTAGGCCTTCAGTGATGTCCGACTTCAATGATTACCTCTCAAAATACCATCATTTATGTCACCACTTGACCATTGCTGGAGAAATACTATACAGAAACACATTTACGCCCTACTGCGGATTGAACCACATCAACAGTGTACAAAACTGGTTAAATTCTGGCGCATTTAAAAATCAATAAACCCGCATCAGCAATTAAAACATAGGTTATGTGGTACTGTCAAAATTAAAATTGCAAAAACATATTAATCGTGAAAAAATAAAGAAATAAAATATTTGAACTCACAATTTGTAGCACCCATTCCACGCCGTATAAGCCAGTGGTACCGCTCGTAGTCGGTTGATTCGAGTGGAAATGGCGGGCATTTTCCCACTTAATCGCCGACATTGTCTCACTAGATGTAGTTTCTCTTTAAATAACCTTCTTGAAAATGGCCTTGCAAATATATATCTGCCACTTAATCAACATTTTGTTCTCTTTCTTTGTGGCGCAACACTTTCTGCTTCCTGTTAAATTGCAACTTGTGAATGGATACTCACTGGAGTGAGTATTTAATCACAGTCTCGTTAACGTCAGGCTACCTAGGTAGGCTATTGTCAACAACTTGTGATCTGATTGGCTATCGCAACTGTCTATCAACTGTATGTGTTCTCAAATTCATCCACTAACGGTCCCGGTGAGTATCCAATCACAGGACGCGTAAATGTCACGTTCAGTGTAACCTTCATTAACGTCAGGCTACCTAGATAGGCTACTGTCAACAACTCGTGATCTGATTGGCTATCGCAATTGTCTATCAACTGTATGTGTCCGTTCACTTGCAGTGCACGGAGGCCCACATTGTTGATTCTGAAGGCCCCGGGCAGATTTGGTACAGCATGGCAACATAAGCTAGCTGAATTCTGATTGGATACAAACTAAAACTAAAAACAACGGCACTGGAAGAAGCATAATATGACATGAAGAGAATATGAATACTTTTATCTTTAATCATGATCATGATTTCTGGTTATGTTAGGCCAGCAGAGAAGGCCTTGCTGGCCCTGAAGACACACCACTGATGTGCAGACAGTACGAGCTGTCAACTGACTGTAGCACCAGCTGTGTTATTGCAACATAATCACAAGAAGCAGGCATGTCCAGTTGCTATGACTTACTGGAGTCAAGGGGTGGAAACGAACACAAAACAGGATCTGCAGGGAAGAAAAATAAAAGCACAAAACCGGAAACACTGGGAAAACAGGAATAAACTAAACTAAAAAACTCCACCTGACATGCGGCACAGGACCCAGATAGTATTGATACATGTCATATATTTGCGCTTATCTAATATTTGGAACACAGTGCCTCTATCAACCATCAGAGCACATTATCATGTTTTGCATCAGGGAAAGGTCTTGGCTGATCTTGTTACGAATCAGGGGGGCTAGTCGGGCTGAGCAATGGGCAAAGATAATGGAAACAGGAGATTTAATGTTTGGCTGTAATGGCTGTTATGTTCAATTGGTAATGAGGTGAAAACACTACTTTTCTCGAATGTATTGTTTTACCATGCTCACGCAAAGATGTAGAGTACTGTATTCATCAACACTATGACTAATTTGAAGCTTATGTTGATAAACTATTTACAAAACCCAATGTAGTAGAATTTCTGACCTTTTGACCTATATTTCTTGTCTTTTAAGAATGTCCGCTCATTTTCAATACTCTTGTATTTTGTGCCATTGAATGGACCAGTTGTGGGACAAAAGTGAATATTGAGTCGTGCCAACCTGTCTACAGAATTCGAGTTGTTATGGAACAGATAGGAAAAGCAAAACAAGACATTGACGCATTTGATAAGGAACGATGACGCACAACAGACATATAAATGAATGGCAGAAGACCGGAACTCGGGGGTGATTTTGGCTTGTGTGTGTCTTGTTGGCTCCGGAGTAACTTGTGGTTTGTCTGCACGACCAACTCAATTCAACCTGCACTTCTGATAATGGGTAAATAAATTTGTTGTACTAAACTACTTTTGTTGCCTGTTTAAGCTTCGGACAATCCACTACACAAATTGGCGTCACGAACTAGGATGGTTTAGAAGCTACAGGTCGACAGCCGGTCTCGCTCTCTCTGTCAGGCAGACAGTGTGCTGCACGCGCGCATCTAATACAAGGTAAGCGTTTTGCTTAAAGTGTAAACATTTTCTGCCTGGAGAGAGCCAGATCGATAAGACTAATTGCTGAATCTATTTTTGATAAAAGATAGGTTTAGTCAGGTTCTCCAAAAACAACCTGGACTGGGGTAAATTATGGTTGGATTGAGTTGTTTTATATGTGATCATTTGTCTGTGTGTTTGTTGAAAACTTGTGATTTCTTGTTTTTAACATCAGGGGATTGTTGATAGAATTTTGGTGGTTTGGAGTGTAGAAGCATAGACTATGTGAGACGAAAAATTTCTCTTAACCTCTTCATCCTCTGTCGTTGCTGGCAGAGGATGCTTCTTTCTGCAAGTGCATCAGAATTAGCCAGAGTTGGATACAGCTAAATTTAAGGCAGGGTTTTGCTAACTGGTGGCACATTTGGCCCATACAAATTTATGAAGTCTATGAATGTGCGACATATCTCTCTATGTGGAAACTGCAGCGGTGGAAAAGCCTCATTTTGGGTGACCGTTTGGTGACTCCGGTAAAGGAGATCAACTGAGCTGTATTTGTCACGACGTTCTGTTTAATTGGCTGCAGTATAGATGGATATTGATCGGGCTGCATATGGTAGAGCTTTGGTGGAGCTTTGGTGAAGCTTTGGTGAAACTGTATGGAACTGACCAAAACATGATGACTGTAGAGCATTGGGTGATTATCAGTGACTCTATGGTGCTTTTATGCTGTTGCCGTGTATTGGTCAGGGAGTAAAAGCAGGAGCTGCTCCGCTGGAACGGGTTAATCGCCGTTGTATGAGTAATGATGGGACCTGTGTTTGTGATATGAGACGGCCGATTCCACAAAAGCACGCGTGCATTAGTTGTTTATTTTGGTCCGGACCAGGGGGGCGTGGTTTGTGGGATAAAAATGTGTGTGTTGTTTGTTTTTTTTTAAATTAATATATATATATATCTGTGTATTTTAATAACTTTTGTGTAGCACCTGGTTTCTTGTCTGGTTTAATCCCCCCCTTCCTTTCCCCCCCCTCTTGCAACCTCCCCTCACGCTTTTTTCACAGCCCCGCTATCTGTAAAAGTCTGGAAATTGTCTAAAATGTGTGTGCGTGTGAGAAAGTAGACAAAGTTTATGTACAGAAAACATATGAGTGAATGATTTATCCATTTAATTATCTTATTCCGCTCTCGGAGGTTGGATCGCGGGGGCAGCAGCCTAAGCAGGGAAGCCCAGATTACCCTCCTTAAACTTGACTATTTGTCCATCTAAGAGTGAATGATAAATGTTGTTCTTATTATTAAGGTTCTGATATGATACAGCTGTGCTTCTGGATGAGAAAAGTAGTTGTCTATTGCATTTACTTTTAACTGTGCTGGTAAATTCTCTGTGTGTGAGTGACTGTGTGACGCATATAGTCTCAGCTGGGAGACATTTTGAGATAAGAGTGTGTGCGTGTGACGAGGCTGTGTGAGTGACAGCTGCGTGAGGCATTGGTTCGAAGAGGAGTGACACTGATAGCATTGAGCTAGGTTAGCATTGTGTTAGCAAAAGTTTGCTTACTGAGGCATAGTAAGGCTAAGTTAGCATCTAGCTTGGCATTACTAAGTGTGGTTGAACAGTTATTCTCGGTCTGTAGAGTGTGCTAGTAGTAGGTGCTTGCTAAGTCCAGTAAAATAATAGATATATGGAAAATTACACGTTTAAATATCAATCAATAAATACGGATTGTGGGACATTGAAACATTGTTTAATTCATCATTCATTTATATGTCTAGTATACTTTTTTTTGGTACAGCCTTGTTGCTTATCTGATCCATCCAGTTTCTGTGTGGAAGTTGAGACAAACACACACGCACGAACATCATAGATTAGGACACATTGTAACTTTGAATTAATAGTTATACAACAAATAAATTAATAATATTGAATTTAAATTTGAAAAAGATAAATTGATTATACATTGACATTTTAATTTTTTTTAGGAATAAACACACAATAAAATAAAAGTTAAATTTATATTCTAATACATCTAAGGGCATCTGTGAAACATAGAGTCTGAAGAAGTACAGATAAGAGCCACTCAGCGCCATTGTCAAAACAAAACGTAGAGAAGCGTTAAACAAATTCTAATCAGGAGGAAGACAGACCAAAATATGAGAACTTAAGTAAACAGACAGCAAGTAAACCAGAAATAATAATGTAAATAAATAACAAAGAAAGCAAATTTCTATGTGACATTGGTGCATGTAGAATTACAAATAGAGAATACAACTAAATGGAAATAACTGTCTGCAAGATGAGCATGACGTCATGAATTGTGCTCGGGTTAGTAATAGATAGATAGATAGACAGATAAAACGTTATTGATTCCTTCAGGAGAGTTCCCTTTGGAAGAAGAACTAAAAAGTAAACAGTAACTAATAAGGGTATAAATGGAAACAAAATAGATTCTATTAAAAGAGAAACTAGGCATTAACGACCATGATATAAAAAAGTATTGCACTGTTATTGTTTTGCATTCCCTGTCATCCCAGCCCCCCACAGAGGAATTGTACAGTGTAATGATGTATGAGACAAAGGATTTTTTATAGGCTAAACCAGTAGTTCTCAAAGGAGGGTATGGTGTTTCCGCTCGGACAAAAAAGGGAGGTACTTGAAGGTATGCCAAGGGGTACCTGAGATTTTAAATATTTTAAAATAGCGACAATTCAAAATCCTTTATAAATATAATTATAGAAGAATAATTCTTCAACAAAATAAATATTTAGAATTAAGTTCACGAGCCCAGATGGATCTCTATTGCAATATCCAAAGAAGGTTGATGATTGATTATATGTATAGAAATCTTTATTATAATTTAATCACTATTTAATTTTTAAAACGTTTTAGTTATTCTTATTTTTTGTTTGTCCAAATAAGTTAAGTAAGACCACAACAAATGAGCAATATGGTGCACTGTTATACAATTTAATAAATCAGAAAATAATGACATTATGCTGTATTTTATTTCTTTAGTTTACTGGGAAAAAAAGGTTAAAAACCACTGCCCTAAATCATATCTAAAGCTAAAATTATTTTATAAGACTGATTATTTTGGATTCGTAAATAGTATGCTGTTGATTGTGGTTAGCTGCAAGTTTGTTTATTTGTTTGTTTAGTTGCTTGAGTGAAATGGGAAGAAATCAATAGGAATAATTACATGCAAAATGGAATAAAACTATGAGTGCGATAGATAATGAATGAATAGATGAAATAAGTTTATTTTGGTCATGTAATCAACCATCAACCAATTTGTGTGAGCAGTTTAACAGTAAATTAGACATATTAACAATCATACACATTTACACACAGAAAAGAAAAGAAAAAAGAATGACCGAAAAAAGAATAGGCGGAAGCCAAAGCTTATATTGGCCTAAATAAATCAATAACGGAAAACACTTTCCCTACCACGTGGAGAAACTGCTACTATGATTAAATCCATAAAGCAGGAAATAAAGAAGACCAGAACATGTACAGACCAATTAGCCTTCTCCACGTTATAACAAAAGGAATAGAACATTTGAAATTAAAAAAAAAAAGTGGCTTTGGAGTAATCAAGGCTGCTCAGATGGTCACTAAGAGGGGCATTATGTTGACACATCAACTTAATGTGTAGTATATTTATCCATGGGAGCATTTTTGTTGTAAATTGTGAGGTATGGCTGTTAAAATCTTGGTTGTTTTTATGAATGATGACAGATGTGAACAAGAGCATGTATTGTCTTTGTGTGATGATGTCAATAAGGTGTGCTTGTATTGTATGTTAAGTATGTGTCCATGAAGGGGCATTTTAGGATTTCTCTTAATCTGATTACATGCTACAGTATGATTATTTTTGATTAATTATTGATTATTATGAATGTATATATTTATTATGATTAATTAGTGTCATAATTTTATTGCTTGATTTGTGGATCCCCTTAATTTAGGTAGCCAGGGACTGCAGATGGAAAGTAGCTATTTAGATATAATCTGGTACAGAACATATCTGTTTCTGAACTTAATGTTTCTGTGCATTGTCCCATCATAGATAGACTAAATTAAATACAACTATTTAGTGAATTATTGTGGCCACAATAATTCACTAGGTGTTGTAAAATATCAAAGTACTATTGCAAAAGCGAACAGTGACCTCAAACATGACCTGTCCTCCGCCTCTGTTCTTGCTGCACTTGACTATCAGCTGTCTTTTCTTTTTCTTGGATGTTTCTGAAACTACTAATACTACTACTACTACTACTATTACTATTACTACGACTAACACTGTCCCTGTGAGAGGGACAGAGGGGGGAGGTGAGTTTGGATTGGGTCAAGTTTGAGCGTGTTGAGGTTTTATTTAATCGATATGATCAATCCGGTGCAAGGATAAAGGAACGTAATGATTTAGATTGACAATTGCAGTGGTTGGCGAAAGCAACCCCAACCTCAAAGGAGGGTGCCAATTCAGTAATTAAATATTTTGTGAATGATCTAATATCCCGACATGGTTTCCCTAAAAAGATTAGGTCAAACAACGGCACCTATTTTAAGAAAACAGGTTAATCTTCTTCAGTCACAAGATCAGCACTTCTCAGGACCAGCAGCTTCCTAGGAAGGTGGAAAGACCATGAGACCAAAATGGTAAGTTTGCAAAATGTAGAATTTGTGTGCCAGTTCCTCTGTGCAGATTTGAGGATGAAAGCAGCCACTCCAGATTCCCTTACACTCGCTAAGAGGGGCACGGTCAAAGCCGATCCAGGACCAATACCCGATACCTGACTGGAAGGAACCGAGAGGAGAGACAACACCTTGCCAGCGATGACGAGAACAACTAAGGTTGCCAGCCAATGTGTCCACCGGGACTCCAGCAGCTGTGGAAAGAAGTGTCGGGAGTGCCGAAGCAGCGAGGAGGCCTGAAGCAAGCCGAGGGCCTGGACCAAAGCCCCACGCCCCATACTCTGCCCCAGCCTTCCCCAAAGCCCCCACAGCTCCAACTCTACCTGAGTTTTCCCCAATTTCGGCCAGCACGCACATGCCATTGAACAGTCTGCCCAATGGACTGAACCACACCCCAAGAAGAGACAGAGACAGACTGTTTGAGTGGATCTCTTTCTTCACCAGGGCAGCCAAAAGTGTCGGCAGGCCACCAGCCTGAGGCACCACCGAGCCATCTATATGAGCACTAATCGAACATGGACTCATACGAAATTCAGTTGTGTGTTCAAAATCAATTGATAATTAACAATATTGGTAACTACATTCATTGCAAATGCCGGGAAAAATATTTTTGCAAAATGTCTTACAGTCATAAGTCTATATACATTCATCTATTTATGTTCAATGATGTCCATGATCAAAGTATTTGTTATTCCCTTACTAAATCAAAGGGTAGGCCACTAATTGTGTTCTGTGAGATGGTTTTACTGCAGGCTGGTAACAGCGATCGCTCTGAAGGAGGGTCATAGACGGAATTTTTGCCTCGTATAAAAACATTGAGGTTTTTGCCTCTATCTGCGGTAGAGATTTAAGTTAGTGGTCTATATCAGAAATTGTTTTGGTCCAGGGTCTTAAGACCCTGGAAGGCGGGTATGTAGTAGAATTTCTGACCTTTTGACCTATATTTCTTGTCTTTTAAGAATGTCCGCTCATTTTCAATACTCTTGTATTTTGTGCCATTGAATGGACCAGTTGTGGGACAAAAGTGAATATTGAGTCGTGCCAACCTGTCTACAGAATTCGAGTTGTTATGGAACAGATAGGAAAAGCAAAACAAGACATTGACGCATTTGATAAGGAACGATGACGCACAACAGACATATAAATGAATGGCAGAAGACCGGAACTCGGGGGTGATTTTGGCTTGTGTGTGTCTTGTGTGCTCTGGAGTACATTGTGTCTGCTTGCACGGACAACTTAATTCAACCTGCACTTCTGATAATGGGTAAATAAATTTGTTGTACTAAACTACATTTGTTGCCTGTTTAAGCTTCGGACAATCCACTACAATGGCAAAAAAAAAGAAAAATAAACAAAGACAAAAGAAAAAAACAGCCTGCATGGCAGCTTTGTGTCAACATTGCAACTTTTTCTTGTTAGATTTCACCTCATTCCACTTTTTTAAAATGTTTTTTTTAAATTTTTTCAATATTATCAATTTTGCAATTTTTGCAGAATGTGTGCAGGCCGCAAATGACCCCCGGGCCGCACTTTGGACACCCCTGACTTAAGGGGCTGATTAAAACCAATTCAATTGATGTGTTTTGGTGTCTGCTGGCGTTTTCTTTTTAAAAAATGATGTTTTTTTTATATATAAGCTATATTATTTGCATATTTGGAAAAAAATAACTTCTTGCAATATGCATTTTCTTGCATATTGTTCTTCACATTTGCAGTCAGTGCCGCGGACTGAAAAAAAAAGTGTGGGTTCCATTGTAGATGCACCGCAGGAGTCAGGACTGCTGGGTTCTAAAATGCCCATAGAAAGTGGTACATGTCTGCTGCTTGTTTAAAAAACACAGCAAAATGTGCATGATAAAGTTAATGTGCAGTAAATGATCACGCAAAATCCTGATTTAAATCAATCAATCAATCAATCAATCAATGTTTATTTATATAGCCCTAAATCACAAGTGTCTCAAAGGGCTGTACAAGCCACAACGACATCCTCGGTACAGAGCCCACATACGGGCAAGGAAAAACTCACCCCAGTGGGACGTCGGTGAATGACTATGAGAAACCTTGGAGAGGACCGCATATGTGGGTAACCCCCCCCCTCTAGGGGAGACCGAAAGCAACGGATGTCGAGTGGGTCTGACATAACATTGTGAAAGTCCAGTCCACAGTGGATCCAACACATCAGCGGGAGTCCAGTCCACAGCGGGGCCAACAGGAAACCATCCCGAGCGGAGACGGGTCAGCAGCGCAGAGATGTCCCCAACCGATGCACAGGCTAGCGGTCCACCCGGGGTCCCGACTCTGGACAGCCAGCACTTCATCCATGGCCACCGGACCTATGCAACTCCCCCTCGCAAGGGACAGGGGAGAAGAGGAGAGAAGAAAAGAAACGGCAGATCAACTGGTCTAAAAAAGGGGGGGTCTATTTAAAGGCTAGATTATACAAATGAGTTTTAAGATGGGACTTAAATGCTTCTACTGAGGTAGCATCTCTAACTTTTACCGGGAGGGCATTCCAGAGTACTGGAGCCCGAATAGAAAACGCTCTATAGCCCGCAGACTTTTTTTTGGCTCTGGGAATCACTAATAAGCCGGAGTTCTTTGAACGCAGATTTCTTGTCGGGACATATGGTACAATACAATCGGCGAGATAGGCTGGAGCTAAACCGTGTAATATTTTATACGTAAGTAGTAAAACCTTAAAGTCGCATCTTAAGTGCACAGGAAGCCAGTGCAAGTGAGCCAGTATAGGCGTAATATGATCAAACTTTCTTGTTTTTGTCAAAAGCCTTGCAGCCGCATTTTGTACCAACTGTAATCTTTTAATGCTAGACATAGGGAGGCCCGAAAATAATACGTTACAGTAATCGAGACGAGACGTAACGAACGCATGAATAATGATCTCAGCGTCGCTAGTGGACAAGATGGAACGAATTTTAGCGATATTACGGAGATGAAAGAAGGCCGTTTTAGTAACACTCTTAATGTGTGACTCAAACGAGAGAGTTGGGTCGAAGATAATACCCAGATTCTTTACCGAGTCTCCTTGTTTAATTGTTTGGTTGTCAAATGTTAAGGTGGTATTATTAAATAGATGTTGGTGTCTAGCAGGACCGATAATCAGCATTTCCGTTTTCTTAGCGTTGAGTTGCAAAAAGTTAGCGGACATCCATTGTTTAATTTCATTAAGACACGCCTCCAGCTGACTACAGTCCGGCGTGTTGGTCAGCTTTAGGGGCATGTAGAGTTGGGTGTCATCAGCATAACAGTGAAAGCTAACACCGTATTTGCGTATGATGTCACCCAGCGGCAGCATGTAAATACTAAAGAGTGCAGGGCCAAGAACCGAACCCTGGGGAACTCCGCACGTTACCTTAACATAGTCCGAGGTCACATTGTTATGGGAGACGCACTGCATCCTGTCAGTAAGATAAGAGTTAAACCAAGACAAGGCTAAGTCTGACATACCAATACGTGTTTTGATACGCTCTAATAAAATATTATGATCGACGGTATCGAAAGCGGCGCTAAGATCAAGAAGCAGCAACATAGATGAAGCATCAGAATCCATCGTTAGCAATAGATCATTAGTCATTTTTGCGAGGGCTGTAAATAAGGCGAACTGCACCAGTTATGAATAACACTCACAGTTTAGCCCCCGTTATGTGGAGCTTAGTAAATCAGGCCCTAAGTACACTTAAGTGCAATGAAACCTTGTTTTAATAATAACAAAATAATATAATAATGATGTGCTTTGTCCCCCATAACACAATACAGATACAGGGAGTATTTTCTTTAGAGGGGCCCCATCCTGCATTTGTATCTTTTCAGACTCATGTAATTAAATGTTGCACTCTTGTTCTACATCATCCGGAAGTGTCATATCATGTGTTTTAAGGTATACTTTGAGTTCCATCTTTTTTATTTCTCACACCACAACTGAAGGAAATCCCATGTCTGGAAACTTGCCGCTTCTCCAGCATTAATTACCATTTCTCACATTTGCTTGAAAATGGCAGCTGAAAGTGGGTTTGGTTTTTTTTGCATGTAAGAATTGTGTGCCTAAACTGGGAAAATGCAGCAATGGATGTATTTTATTTTCTTCTTCTGTGGAGCTAAAGACATACCTCACGGCATACTTCACCTCAGCTCTCGGCACCAGACCGATGTTTTGTACACAAAGAACAGTCCAACGCCGGATTATCCCATATTTATTCAATTATATCTAGCGGGACGTGTCTCTATGCGGCTCTGAGCGGATGAGTGGATGGCTGGGGTCGACTCCTGATGAATTGCAACAGGGTAGGTGTGGTCTGAGCATGTCAGCCAAGAGGAGAAGAATGCAGATTAACCCTGTACACAACTTGAGATTCATTGAGTATTTTACAAAACCCAAAACCTGTGAAGTTGGCATGTTGTGTAAATGGTAAATAAAAACAGAATCCAATGATTTGCAAATCCTTTTCAACTTATATTCAATTGAATTGACTGCAAAGACAAGATATTTAATGTTCCAACTGAAAAACTTTATAATTATTAACTTAGAATTTAATGGCAGCAACACATTGCAAACAAGTTGTCACATGGGCATTTTTACCACTGTGTTACATGGCCTTTCCTTTTAACAACACTCAGTAAACGTTTGGGAACTGAGTAGACCAATTTTTGAAACTTTTCAGGTAGAATTATTTCCCATTCTTGCTTGATGTACAGCTTAAGACAGTTGTTCAATAGTCCGGGGTCTCCGTTGTGGTATTTTAGGCTTCATAATGTGCCACACATTTACAATGGGAGACAGGTCTGGAGTACAGGCAGGCCAGTCTCGTACCCGCATCTTTAACTACAAAGCCATGCTGTTGTAACACTGAAATAAGCAGGGGCGTCAATGATAACATTGCTTGGATGGCAACATATGTTGCTCCAAAACCTGTATGTACCTTTCAGCATTAATGGTGCCTTCACAGATCTGTTAGTTACCCATGTCTTGGGCACTAATATACCCCCATACCATCACATATGCTGGCTTTTGAACTTTGCGCCTATAACAATCTGGATGGTTCTTTTCCTCTTTGGTCCGGAGGACACAACATCCGCAGTTTCCAAAAACAATTTGAAATGTGGACTCGTCAGACCACAGAACACTTTTCCACTTTACATCAGTCCATCTTAGATGAGCTCGGGCCCAGCAAAGCCGGTGGCGTTTCTGGGTGTTGTTGATAAATGGCACTGTCGATTTTTGAGAAAATGAAAGGATTTAAGTGCGCTTTATAGTCCGAAAAATACGGTACTTGAATACTTTGATCACGTGGCGCTTCGTCTCTAAAAGGAGTATGTATTTTTTTTTTATCTTACAGATCACCCCAAAATGAGCAGACGTTGTTTTCAGTTTGTCTAATGCTAACATTAGCCGCCTAAATGCTATGTATGACGCACACATCGAACATACCAGTTTGAAAATACCATAAACACACCAACACGTGTCGGGTGATGAAGCAAGAAAGGGGCGCTTGCTCATCTCACGGCTGCTATCCAGACCATTCGCCATCTTTGCTAGCTCACTGATCTGAAGTCCTTGGAAATGAAGGAAATCTCACCCCATTGTCCCCCCCCCCCCCACGCTTTTTTCAAAAGCAAACGATTGTGGCAGTTAATAATGCAACACGTTTGCACCATGTTTTAAACTTTTTAAGTAGAAAAACAAAACACTGCAGCAGTGTTTAGCTTGCAGACCGCGTAAACACGCTTCAGATACCCGCAAATCCCACAATGCATTGCAAGTTTTTCTATTCCACTACGTCACCTCTTCGAGCCCTATTGACCTACACGCACTGCATATGGGTTGTGGTCAACATGCTTTGAAAAACATGCTATTATACATGCAATATCGATATCCTCAAAGTTGTACATACTACTTGACAAATGGTTAATGCTTCATGGACAATTAGTAGCTGAGCCATGTGTGATATGGGGTGAGTCATATTTTCTAACCAATCTTCCTCTAGTCATCAGATTTTTCTATTAAGCTTTTTTTTTTCTACCAATACCAATGTTTTATAAATATAAAGTGACACAGGAGGAAATAGTTACAATCGTGAAAAAATGTAAATCTAAGACTTCAACTGATTGTAACGGAATTGATATGGAAACGATAAAAAAGGTTATTGAAGAGATCTCAGGACCATTAATGTATATTAGTAACCTATCATTTCAAACAGGTACATTTCCAAACAAAATGAAAATAGCTAAAGTTGCACCAATTTATAAGACTGGAGATAAACATCAATTTACAAATTATAGACCTGTTTCTCTACTTCCACAATTTCCTAAAATCATTGAAAAACTGTTCAATAACAGATTAGAAAGTTTCATAAATAAAAATAGAATACTCGAAGAGAACCAATATGGATACAGAGCTAATGTCTCAACTTCAATGGCTTTAATTGAAATTACAGAAGAAATTACCAATGCAATAGATAGTAAAAAATGTGCAGCAGCGGTTTTTATGGATCTAACTAAAGCTTTTGACACAATTAATCACAATATTTTAATCAAAAAACTAGAACGATATGGCATCAGAGGGTTAGTCTTAAACTGGATAAGAAGTTATCTAACGAACAGGAAACAATACGTGAAGCTAGGCGAACACACGTCTACAACGCTAAATATATCCTGTGGTGTACCTCAGGGATCAATATTAGGACCTAAATTATTCAATCTCTATATAAATGACATTTGTAAAGTTACAAAAGATTTAAAGTTAGTATTATTTGCGGATGATACAACAGCGTTTTGTTCAGGAGAGAACACACAGGAGATAATACAAATAATAACAGAAGAAATTAACAAATTAAAAAGATGGTTTGACAAAAACAGACTATCGTTGAATCTTAGTAAAACTAAAATAATGCTATTTGGTAACAGTAGAAGAGAAAGTCAAACACAAATACAAATAGACGGAATAGAAATTGAAAGAGTAAACGAAACCAAATTTCTAGGTATAATGATTGATGATAAATTGAACTGGAAATCTCACGTAAAAAATATACAACATAAAGTTGCAAGAAACACGTCAATAATGAATAAAGCAAAACATGTTCTAGACCAAAAATCCCTTCATATTCTCTACTGCTCACTAGTGTTACCATATCTGAGCTACTGTGTAGAAATATGGGGAAATAATTACAAAAGTACACTTCATTCATTAACGGTGTTACAAAAAAGATCAGTTAGAATAATACATAATGTTGGATATAGAGAACATACAAACCCTTTATTTATTGAATCAAAAATACTGAAATTCCACGACATAGTGAATTTGCAAACAGCTAAAATTATGCACAAAGCAAACTATAACCTGCTACCCAAGAATATACAACAATTCTTCTCAACAAAAGAGGAGAAATATAATCTTAGAGAAAAACGTAATTTAAAACATTTGTATGCACGTACAACACTTAAGACCTTCAGTATATCAGTATGTGGAATTAAATTATGGAATGGATTAAGCAAAGCAATCAAACAATGTACTAATATGATACACTTCAAGAAACTCTTCAAACTTAAAGTGTTTACAAAGTACAAAGAAGAAGAACCATGACAAACATTCTCAATGTATTTCATCCATCCATTCATTCATTCTTAAAGTAATCTTACTTATCTCATCATATGAAATATGACTTACTTCACCAATTATTATTATTAAATTCTTACTATTATTTATTTATTTATTTTTATTGTAATTACTTATGGAGTTTATTGTGAAAAAATTGTGAACAGGAAGTGAACAAAAAGTTTTGCAACTGTTATGTAAAGAAAAGGGGTAGGATTAAATAAGCTCTGCTTCTTCCTACTCCTTTTCGAACATGTTGAAAAGAAACTGGAAATTGTGATGTATCATGTTGTATGCTTGCATGTTCGAAATAAACTCAAACTCAAACTCAAACTCAAACTCAAATATAAATATTGACAATCTTTCAATAATTAAACAATACATAATAAAAATAAAAAAATGTAACAACTTTTTCTGATGCTTGAAAAAAGCATTTTCTAGATTTTCTTGCTGCCAATCTTGCTTAAATTCGACGGTCCCTCAAAGCTGTGACCCAAAATACACCATATTGCCAAAAGTATTTGGCCACCTGCCTTGACTCACATATGAACTTGAAGTGCCATCCCATTCCAAGCCCATGCTTTGTTCTATCGGGTTCAGGTCAGGACTCTGTGCAGGCCAGTCAAGTTCATGCACGCCAGACTCTGTCATCCATGTCTTTATGGACCTTGCTTTGTGCACTGGTGCACAGTCATGTTGGAAGAGGAAGGGGCCCGCTCCAAACTGTTCCCACAAGGTTGGGAGCATGGAATTGCCCAAAATGTTTTGGTATCCTGGAGCATTCAAAGTTAATTTCACTGGAACTAAGGGGCCAAGCCCAACTCCTGAAAAACAACCCCTCACCATAATTCCTCCTCCACCAAATTTCACGCTCGGCACAATGTAGTCCGAAATGTAGCGTTCTCCTGGCAACCTCCAAACCCAGACTCGTCCATCAGATTGCCAGATGGAAAAGCCTGATTCATCACTCCAGAGAAGACATCTCCACTGCTCTAGAGTCCAATGCATCCCACGCTTTGCATTGGACTTGGTGATGTATGGCTTAGGTTCAGCTGCTCGGCCATGGAAACCTATTCCATGAAGCTCTCTGCGTACTGTACGTGGGCTAATTGGAAGGTCACATGAAGTTTGGAGCTCTGACTGTGCAGAAAGTATTTGCACTATGCGCTTCAGCATCCGCTGACCCCTCTCTGTCAGTTTACATGGCCTACCACTTTGTGGCTGAGTTGCTGTTGTTCCCAAACTCTTCCATTTTCTTATAATAAAGTCGACAGTTGACTTTGGAATATTTAGGAGCGAGGAAATGTCACGACTGGATTTGTTGCACAGGTGGCATCCTATGTCTTTCACAATTGTTTGTACGTTTATAGAAACAGTCTCCATGCCAAAGTGCTTGATTTTATACACCTGTGGCCGGGCCAAGTGATTAGGACACCTGATTCTGATCATTTGGATGGGTGGCCCAATTCTTTTGGCAATATTGTGTATCTTTCCCCACCAAAATATAACAAGTCATGTGAAAAACTACTGAATATCCATTTTAAAAGATTATTGACACAAAAGCGACTGAAGTAGCCCATGTTCTTATTTTCTTCCTCTCTGTTTAGAAAAACAAGAAAAATAGGACAGCGGATAAGATGCACAGGATGATGCAAGATCCACCCTAATTTTCTCACAGCTAATCTCAGATGAAAGCACTCGGAGGGATCCTTGCTGCCTCTCCACATGCTTTACCTGCATGTTTTCAGGTCCAAATGTCCAAATGATGCTCTACAAATGCAAGTCCATCATGCACTTGAGACCGTGCGGTTTCAAGGATCACATTATCTTGAACATATGAGAACTCTTCTTGCAGTTTCATGTCGGTTTCCATTTTCAGGCAGTATGTATTAAAGTGAGTATATACATATTCTGAGTGTCATTTGGGTGTTCTTTTGTGTCCAGCAGTGCTGTCAAATGATTAAATTTTTTTTCCGAATAATCACACTTTTTCCTTTTGATTATTTGCAGTCAATTACTCACATGCACAATGTAAATTAACTTTAAAATGGACCCCCAATTTTTACACAAATTCAATCAAAATCTCATGCAGGAAAAAATTGCATATGTTTTACTTCAGAGGTGTCAAAGTGGTTTTCACTGAGGGCCCCATCGCAGTTATGTTTGGCCCCAGGGGCCGCTTCTAACAGTGAATACTATTATTACACAATTTTTAATGCATCTTATTTGTAGGTTTTTGAAAAACTAAAATGTTAAAAAAAATATGGTAAGTTGCAATAATTTCACCTTAAAAATGTTGTGTATATTACCGTAAATGGAAAAACAGTACTGCTGTTTTTATGGTTAAAAAAAAAAGGCAGCTCAGTTGCCAGAATTTTACTGTAAAATTTACATTTGTTTTTTTTACTGTAAATAAAAAAGACTGCAATTTTACAGTAACATTTTGGCACCAGAGCTGCCTTTTTTTTTTTTTTTTTACCTTAAAAACAGCAGTACTGTTTACCCATTTACAGTAATATACATACATTTCGAGGTGAAATTATTGCAACAAGGCATTTGTCATTTACAGTAATACACCAAAAAATCAGTACTGTTTACCCATTTACAGTAATATACATACATTTTAATGTGAAATTATTGCAACTTGGCATTTGGCATTTACAGTAATACACCAAAAAATCTACAGTTGTTGATTTGCGGTTGAAAAAAACAACTAACTGGCAGCTCATTTGCCAGAATTTTACTGTAAAATTTACATTTGTTTTTTTTTACTGTAAATTAAAAAAACTGCAATTTTACAGTAACATTTTGGCACCTGAGCTGCCTTTTTTTTTTTTTTTTTTTACCTTAAAAACAGCAGTACTGTTTACCCATTTACAGTAATATACATACATTTTGATGTGAAATTATTGCAACTTGGCATTTGGCATTTACAGTAATACACCAAAAAATCTACAGTTGTTGATTTGCGGTAAAAACAATCAAACTGGAAGCTCAGTTTCCAGAATTTTACTGTAAAATTTACTTTTGTTTTTTTTACTGTAAACAAAAAAAATTAATTTTACAGTAAAATTTTGGCAACTGAGCTGCCTTTTTTTTAATATATAAAAACAGCACTACTGTTTTTCCATTCACAGTAATATACACTATACAGTTTAAAAAAAAACTAACTGGAATCTGTATGTAATATTGGCTGCATTTCAGATAGTTGTTAGTGTGCCATGTTGTTCCAGACCACAGCAAACATTACTTAGCTTGCCAAAGATTGTAATAAATCCATGAGAAGAAGACAGCCTGCCGTTTTCTTTTAACTTGGACACACACATCAATACCTTTGGCCATTCTAAAACAGTCATTTCCAGGAGTTATCTCACCCTCTGATTTACTAATGTTTTCCAATGTAGTAAAAATGTGTAGAATAAATATTGCATTTCAACATCTCTGTCAACAAAGATTTGCATCAGCCTGCACATAGTCATTTTGATAGTAGGCTAATATAACTAATATAGACACTTACATCATGTGTTGTCTTCATTATAAGACTTTTATACGGCTTTTCATTTTTTGCGGCTCCACAGATTTGTTTTTTTTTGGTCCATCGTTTTTGGTTGCCGACCCCTGAGCTAGACTATCTTGAGGCAGCAAGTGCAAGTACGGATAAATAAAAACACCGTAAAAACAAACCAAAAATAAACAAAAGGAAAACAGATGAAGTTCAACTGAAAGAAACATTAGTGGGCAGCAGTGGCGGGCCGTGCGTTTCCCACCTAGGCCTTCAGTGATGTCCGACTTCAATGATTACCTCTCAAAATACCATCATTTATGTCACCACTTGACCATTGCTGGAGAAATACTATACGGAAACACATTTACGTCCTACTGGGCATTGAAACACATCAACAGTGTACAAAACTGGTTAATTTCTGGCGCATTTAAAAATCAATAAACCCGCAACAGCAATTAAAACATATCTTATGTGGTACTGTCAAAATTAAAATTGAAAAAACATATTAATCGTGAAAAAATAAAGAAATAAAATATTTGAACTCACAATTTGTAGCACCCATTCCACGCCGTATAAGCCAGTGGTACCGCTCGTAGTCGGTTGATTCGAGTGGAAATGGCGGGCATTTCCCCACTTAATCGCCGACATTGTCTCACTAGATGTAGTTTCTCTTTAAATAACCTTCTTGAAAATGGCCTTGCAAATATATATCTGCCACTTAATCAACATTTTGTTCTCTTTCTTTGTGGCGCAACACTTCCTGCTTCCTGTTAAATTGCAACTTGTGGAATGGATACTCACTTGAGTGAGTATTTAATCACAGTCTCGTTAACGTCAGGCTACCTAGGTAGGCTATTGTCAACAACTTGTGATCTGATTGGCTATCGCAACTGTCTATCAACTGTATGTGTTCTCAAATTCATCCACTAACGGTCCCGGTGAGTATCCAATCACAGGACGAGTAAATGTCACGTTCAATGTAACCTTCATTAACGTCAGGCTACCTAGATAGGCTACTGTCAACAACTCGTGATCTGATTGGCTATCGCAATTGTCTATCAACTGTATGTGTCCGTTCACTTACAGTGCACGGACGCCCGCATTGTTGATTCTGAAGGCCCCGGGCAGAATTGGTACAGCATGGCAACATAAGCTAGCTGAATTCTGATTGGATAGAAACTAAAACTAACAACAACGGCACTGGAAGAAGCATAATATGACATGAAGAGAATAAGAATACTTTTATCTTTAATCATGATCATGATTTCTGGTTATGTTAGGCCAGCAGAGAAGGCCTTGTTGGCCCTGAAGACACACCACTGATGTGCAGACAGTACGAGCTGTCAACTGACTGTAGCACCAGCTGTGTTATTGCAACATAATCACAAGAAGCAGGCGTGTCCAGTTGCTATGACTAACTGGAGTCAAGGGGTGGAAATGAACACAAAACAGGATCTGCAGGGAAGAAAAATAAAAGCACAAAACCGGAAACACTGGGAAAACAGGAATAAACTAAACTAAAAAACTCCACCTGACATGCGGCACAGGACCCAGATAGTATTGACGGATGTCATATATTTGCGCTTATCTAATATTTGGAACACAGTGCCTCTATCAACCATCAGAGCACATTATCTTGTTTTGCATCAGGAAAAGGTCTTGGCTGATCTTGTTACGAATCGGGGGGCTAGTCGGGCTGAGCAATGGGCAAAGATAATGGAAACGGGAGATTTAATGTTTGGCTGTAATGGCTGTTATGTTCAATTGGTAATGAGGTTAAAACACTACTTTTCTCGAATGTATTGTTTTACCATGCTCATGCAAAGATGTAGAGTACTGTATTCATCAACATTATGACTAATTTGAAGCTTATGTTGATAAACTATTTACAAAACCCAAAACCGGTGAAGTTGGCACATTGTGTAAATCATATGTTGCCATCCAAGCAATGTTATCATGGACGCCCCTGCTTATTTCAGCAAGACAATGCCAAGCCACGTGTTACAACAGCGTGGCTTCATAGGAAAAGAGTGCGGGTACTAGACTGGCCTGCCTGTAGTCCAGACCTGTCTCCCATTGAAAATGTGTGGCGCATTATGAAGCCTAAAATACCACGACGGAGACCACGGACTGTTGAACAACTTAAGCTGTACATCAAGCAAGAATGGGAAATAATTCCACCTGAAAAGCTTTAAAAATTGGTCTCCTCAATTCCCAAACGTTTACTGTGTTGCTGCCATTAAATTCTAAGTTAATGATTATTTGGGTTTTGTACATTAGGCTCATACCATCATACCAGTTTAAATAGGGCTGGGCAGATTGATCCAAATTTGTGCAAAATAAATGGATCCATGCAATTTCGTTGTATATATACTAGTGCAATGAAATGTATATGTTTAAGTTCTTCTGTTTATTTTCACAAATACCTAAAGGAATACGTCCTTTAAGGGCAAAAAAGGCAAATTCTTTTGAATTAGAGCCAATATTAGTTTTTGCATTTGTTTAGTTGTTTATGTTAAAAGGGAATCCGAGAACAATTATAATATTGAGAATAATCGTATCGTAGTATTTTTGGATTTTGATACAATGTCTAAAAATTAAGTTTGTACATATTGTTATTATTATCCATCCATCCATTTACTACCCCTTGTATATTGTTCAATTATTCACAAATACGATTGTTGGTGTTTTTGTCTAAAATAACTGTCCTGTGTTGAATTATGGTTATAATAAGGATCAAAAAATGAAAATCAAATTGCTAAAATCTACTTTTACACATGTCAAGTAAAAAGTACCAGCATATTTGCAACGCTGACCCTTCATTTAAAAGGCTCAGTATCGAATAGATACCAATTTTTGCAGTATCGCTCACCCCTATTTCAATAATACACATAAGGAATGTCCCACAAAAACAATCAATGTACATTCGGCACATATCATAATTTTTTCTACAAAGTACAGGAAGAAATTCCTTCTGAAAAACAATTTAGATTTGATTGAATGTTTATATTATATCTGAATAATTACCATTAAAACGACAAAAGGGAAGAAGTTAAAACAAACACTTTTCGTTTTCTTTCAGTAGTGCTACTTTGTGACGGTTCCTAATCGTGCAGCGCAGTGGTTGGACGGTAACAATTCCCAAACTTCCTGGATCGTTTTCTTGTCAAACAACATTTTTCTGGACGGTGAGAGCCTGCCATTTTCTTCACAGTGAAGTTTTACCTGAGGAACTTTAATCGACGGCAGTGTGAATAATATCAAGCGAAGTTACTCGTTGAGGCGTACAAATACTGCACACAGTTGTCACAACGTGTGTGGGAAATGTCGCGTTCGCGATGAAAAGGAACGGCACATATAGGTTTTTATCGGTTTTTTCTTTCGTTATAGTTTGTGCCTGCTTGTTGATTTTTTGGTTTTTTATGTTTTACTCCATGGTGCAAGCACCATGAAGTAAGCTCGGCTGTCATTCACTCGACTCGGTTGTATATGGACGAGCTACCCACAATGCACCGCTTTGTTTACGCCCCGCCCGTCCCGTGACCCCTAAACACGGAAGTGAAGAGCCCCGTGGTAAGTGGACAACAAATCTTGGCTCATTGCAATTTGTTTGGTGGAATAGTTCACTCATTTTGACACTCGAACGGGTGTTTCTTCCACAGTGCCGCCCTTGAGAACTCAATCGGTGAGTTTGATTTATTTATGCATTGCTGGAAACCCGTCGTCCAAATAAAATGCTCATGCATTTTTTTTGCAGCAGTGAAATGGAATAGCTTTTTTAATACGGATACATGTGTGGTGCAATGCTAAGGGATACAAATAAACCTCAAATCTATCTATCTGTAGCCTTTTACAAATTGCACATCAGTGTAAACTACAAACATAAAAGATCCAAGCGGATCCCTGCATTATTTAATTATTCCAATATTTGTAAACTCAAGTTAGATTTTTGCTTCCATCCATCCATCCATCTTCTTCCGCTTATCTGAGATCAGGTCGCGAGGGCAGCAGCCTAAGCAGAGAAGCCCAGACTTCCCTCTCCCCAGCCACTTCGTCCAGCTCTTCCCGGGGGATCCCGAGGCGTTCCCAAGCCAGCCAGGAGACATAGTGATCCCAACGTATCCTGGGTCTTCCCCGTGGCCTCCTACCGGTCGGACGTGCCCTAGGGAGGTGTTCGGGTGGCATCCTGACCAGATGCCCGAACCACCTCATCTGGCTCCTCTCGATGTGGAGGAGCAGTGGCTTTACTTTGAGCTCCCCCCGGATGACAGAGCTTCTCACCCTATCTCTAAGGGAGAGCCCCGCCACCCGGCGGAGGAAACTCATTTCGGCCGCTTGTACCCGGGATCTTGTCCTTTCGGTCATAACCCAAAGCTCATGACCATAGGTGAGGATGGGAACGTAGATCGATCGGTAAATTGAGAGATTTGCCTTCCAGCTCAGCTCCTTCTTCACCACAACGGATGATCGATACAGCGTCCGCATTACTGAAGACGCCGCACCGATCCGCCTGTCGATCTCACAATCCATTCTTCCCCCACTTGTGAACAAGACTCTGAGATTGTTGCTTAATATAGTGAATACATGATGACAACATCACAATAAACAACAATATAATTTAAGTTATGTGATGAGGTGGCGACTTGTCCAGGGTGTACCCCGCCTTCCGCCCGATTGTAGCTGAGATAGGCTACAGCGCCCCCCTGGGACCCCGAAGGGAATAAGCGGTAGAAAATGGATGGATGGATGGATAATTTAAGTTAAAGTTACACACACACTAGGTGTGGTGAAATTAACCTCTGCATTTTTTGACCCATCCCCTTGTTTCACCCCCTGGGAGGTGGGGGGATTAGTGAGCAGCAGCGGTGGCCGCGCTCGGGAATCATTTAGGTGATTTAAGCCCCAATTCCTACCCTTGACGCTGAGTGCCAAGCAGGGAGGCAATGGGTGCAAGAACTAAACCGGGGGTCAGCAACCCGCGGCTCTCGAGCCGCATGCCGCTCTTTAGCACCGCTTTAGTGGCTCCCTGGAGCTTTTTCAAAAATGGAAAAAGATGGGGGGAAAATATATTTGTTGTTTTAATAATGTTTCTGTAGGAGGATAAACATATCACACACCTTCCTAATTGTTAGAAAGCCAACTGTTTAATATGTTTGTGTTTATGCTTCACTGATGACCGTATTTGGCCAGTGCCGTTTTGTCCTACTAATTTTGGCGGTCCTTGAACTCACCGTAGTTGGTTTACATGTACAACTTTCTCCGATACTGCCACAGGAAGACGTGTTTTATGCCACTCCTTTGTCTCATTTTGTCCACCAAACGTTTTATGCTGTGCGTGAATGCACAAAGGTGAGCTTTGTTGATGTTATTGACTTGAATGGAGTGCTAATAACATACTATTTAGGCTAGCTGTGTGTACATATTGCAGCATTATGCCTCGTTTGTAGGTGTATTTGAGTTCATTTAATTTCCTTATGTCCTCTGTGTATTTAATTTATATTTGCATGTCTCACGACACATTATCTGTATGTAATATTGGCTGCATTTCTGATTGTGTGCCATGTTGTTCCAGAGCACAGCAAACGTTACCCAGCTTGCAAAGATTGTAATACATCTATTAGAAGAAGACAGCCTGTCCTTTCCTTTAACTTGGACACACACATTTATACATTTGGCAGTTCTAAGCCAGTAATTTCCAAGAGTTATCTCACCTTCTGAGACACTTAGTGTGTCGCCTTCATTATAACACTTACATAAGGGTTTTAACTTTTTGCGTCTCCAGACAGATTTGTTTTTTGTATTTTTGGTCCAATATGGCTCTTTCAACATGTTGGGTTGCCAACTTCTGAACTAAACGGAAAATAAAAAGGGATTACATCAAAACAGACCGTTTTCAGTCATTGACCTTCCGGCTTCCTCCCACCTCCAAAGACATGCACCTGGGGAAAGGTTGATTGGCAACACTAAATTGGCCCTAGTGTGTGAATGGGAGTGTGAATATTGTCTGTCTGTGTTGGCCCTGCGATGAGGAGGCGACTTGTCCAGGGTGTACCCCACCTTCCGCCCGAATGCAGCTCAGATAGGCTCCAGCATCCCCCGCGACCCCGAACGGGACAAGCGGTAGAAAATGGATGTATGGATGGACCTTTTTATATCAATTAATACCTGTACTACACTATATTGCCAAAAGTATTTGGCCACCCATCCAAATGATCAGAATCAGGTGTCCTAATCACTTGGCCCGGCCACAGGTGTATAAAATCAAGCACTTAGGCATGGAGACTGTTTCTACAAACATTTGTGAAAGAATGGGCCGCTCTCAGGAGGTCAGGGATTTCCAGCGTGGAACTGTCATGGGATGCCACCTGTGCAACAAATCCAGTCGTGAAATTTCCTCGCTCCCAAATATTCCAAAGTCAACTGTCGGCTTTATTATAAGAAAATGGAAGAGTTTTGGAACAACAGCAACTCAGCCACCAAGTGGTAGGCCACGTAAACTGACAGAGAGGGGTGAGCGGATGCTGAAGCGCACAGTGAAAAGAGGTCGCCGAATTTCTGCACTGTCAGTTGCTACAGAGCTCCAAACTTCATGTGACCTTCCAATTAGCCCACGTACAGTACGCAGAGAGCTTCATGGAATGGGTTTCCATGGCCGAGCAGCTGCATCTAAGCCATAAATCACCAAGTCTAATGCAAAGCGTCGGATGCAGTGGTGTAAAGCATGTCGCCACTGGACTCTAGAGCAGTGGAGACACGCTCTCTGGAGTGATAAATCACGCTTTTCCATCTGGCAATCTGATGGACTAGTCTTGGTTGTTAGGAGAACGCTATATTTCGGACTGCATTGTGCCAAGTGTGAAATTTGGTGGAGGAGGAATTATGGTTTGGGGTTGTTTTTCAGGAGTTGGGCTTAGCCCCTTAGTTCAAGTGAAAGGAACTTTGAATGCTCCAGGATACCAAAACATTTTGGACATTTTGGCCTTCCCAGAAGAGTTGAAGCTGTAATAGCTGCAAAAGGTGGACCGACATAATTTTGGACCCTATGGGTTAGGAATGGGATTCAAGTTCATATGTGAGTCAAGGCAGGTGACCAAATACTTTTGGCAATATAGTGTATGTAGGTATGTGTGAAACATTTTAAAAAAAAATATTGATTTACATGAAACTAGTATTATCAGGCAGGTATTGTAAAGACAATTCCAGTGATATAATTGTAATTTTCCTGTGATAAATATTAATACAGTTATGGACTTTTAAGACCAACGGAAATTCATGGTCAACTTCGTCAATACAAAGTCAATAGGGCTCAAGATGTGTCATAACTTTTAATATTGTCATAACTTTAATATACTAGGATACGTGTTCTAGGTCATCATTATTGGTGTATAGTGGTGATTTAGATTATAAATAATGCCTTTCACCTGGACAGTAGAGGGATGAGGACATAATCAGACAAATTGGTTAACTTTGGCATACAATTTCGGCGCGGAAATGGCGAGAAAGACACAAAAGAACGCTAGATTATGAGTCATTCTTCATCTAAACAGCCAATAAAAAAGTGATTTCACCAAAATAGACAATTTTCAGTCAGTTACCTTTTTAAATCAATACCAATACTATATAGGTATGTGTGTAACATTAAAAAAAACATTGATTTACATGAAACTACTATTATCAGGCAGGTATTGTAAAGACGATTCCAGTGATATAATTATAATTTTCCTGTGATAAATATAAATTTTAAGACCAACGGAAATTTATGGTCAATTTCTTCAATACGACGTCAATGGGGCTCAAAATTTTAGATGTGGCATTTTTGTTAAAATTGTCATAACTTTAATATACTAGGATATGTGTTCTAGGTCATCATTATGTTGTATTATATTGTGGTGATATAGATTATAAATAATGCCTTTCACCTGGACTGTAGAGGGATGAGGACATAATCAGACAAATTGGTTAACTTTGGCATACAATTTCGACCCGGAAATGGTGAGAAAGACACAAAAGGACGCTTTATTATGAGTCATTCTTCATCTGAACCGACAATAAAAAACGGATTTCACCGAAATAGACAATTTTAGTAAGTTACCTTTTTAAATCAATTAATACCAGTACTACAGTATGTAGGTATGTGTGTAACATTAAAAAAAATATTTTGATTTACCGTATTTTTCGGACTATAAGTCACATTTTTCTTTCATAGTTTGGCCGGGCTCCAGTGCACCTTATATATGTTTTTTTCCTTCTTTATTATGCATTTCGGCAGGTGCGACTTATACTCCGGTGCGACTTATACTCCAAAAAATACGGTACATGAAACAAGTATTATCAGGCAGGTATTGTAAAGACGATTCCAGTGATATAATTATAATTTTCCTGTGATGAATATTAATTTTAAGACCTACGGAAATGTATGGTCAATTTCTTCAATACAATGTGAATGGGGCTCAAAATTTTAGATGTGACATTTTTCTTAAAATTGTCATAACTTTAATATACTAGGATATGTGTTATAGGTCATCATTATGTTGTATTATATTGTGGTGATATAGATAATAAGTAATGCCTTTCACCTGGACTGTCATCATCATCATCATCGGCGGTCACTCGAAACGAGTATGACTGTCCTCCGTAGGGTCGTCTATTTGTGGATCCGTAGATGGCTGTGTAGGCCAATCCGTGATCCACATATTTTGGTGCAATGTGGGCAGGGGAAAATGGGAGTGGTTGATGGGGGGGGAGCCTTCTTCTGTCTTTCCTTGCGGTGTTGTCGCTTTGTGTCTGCGATACGGCGGAGTTCCATCTCATAGAGTGCTGCACCTTCTTGTACGGATTTCTTCCAGCGAGGCCTGTCCAGTGCTATTTCCTCCCAGTTGTTCATGGGGATGTGGAAATGCTTTAAGCTGGTCTTGATGTTATCCTTGAAACGTTTCTTTTGCCCACCAGGGGCACGCTGACCTTCCTTCAACTGGGAGTAAAGGACCTGTTTGGGAAGACGTGTGTTGGACATGCGGATGACGTGACCTGTCCAGCGGAGTTGGTGCTGCATAATTGTGGTGGTGATGCTGGGCATGTTGGCTTCCTCCAAGGCGCTGATGTTGGTGCGTCTGTCCTCCCAACTGATCCTCAAAATCCTCCGTAGGGATCGCTGGTGATGTTGTTCCAGGGCTCTCAGGTGCCTACTGTAAGTAGTCCATGACTCTGCCCCATACAGCAGGGTGGGGATGACAACAGCTCTGTAGACCAGGAGCTTTGTTTGAGCCCTTAGATCCCGGTCCTCAAAGACTCTCCTCCTGAGTCTGGCATAGGCTCCACTGGCACAGCTCAGGCGATGGTTGACCTCTGAGTCAATGTCCGCTTTGGAGGAGAGGATGCTGCCGAGGTATGGGAAGTGGTCAACGTTTTCAAGGGGGGTGTTGTCCACGTTTATGGCGGGCTGATTAGTTGGCTGGTTGGGTGGAGGTTGATGTAGGACCTGGGTCTTCTTGATGTTGAGGGCAAGGCCCAGGGCTCTGTATGCCTTAGCAAAGGCATTCAAGATACCCTGAAGTTCTTCTGCTGAGTGTGCTGCGATGGCGTTGTCGTCCGCGTACTGAAGCTCCATGATAGTGGTGTTTCTAACTTTGCTCTTGGCTTTGAACCTGTTAAGGTTAAAGAGCCTGCCATCGGTTCTATACAGGATGGGGATCCCCTGTGGCAACTCTTTGCCAATGAGGTGCAGTATAGCACCAATAAAGATGGCAAACAGGGTGGGAGCTATGATACACCCTTGCTTGACACCCGTCTCCACAGTGAAAGGCTCAGACTCGGAGCCGCTGTTGCTGAGCACTGTGGCTGCCATGCCATCATGTAGAAGCCTCACTATTCTGATAAATTTATCGTGGCAGCCGCACCTCGACAGCACACTCCACAGAGCCTGACGGTCTACCGTGTCAAAGGCCTTTGTCAGGTCTATGAAGGCCATGTACAAAGGCTGTCTTTGTTCACGACATTTTTCCTGGAGTTGGCGGGCTGTAAAAATCATGTCGGCTGTGCCTCTAGCTGGGCGAAAGCCACACTGTGATTCTGGGAGTGCTTCCTCAGATAGTGGTAGCAATCGATTTGCAAGGACACGAGCTAAGATTTTGCCAGTTGTTGACAGGAGTGAGATGCCCCTGTAGTTTCCACAGTCAGCCTTGTCCCCCTTCTTGAATATGGTCACAATAAGAGCGTTCCTGAGCTCTGAGGGGAGTTCTTCTTTTTCCCAGACCTTGAGAAGTAGGGTGTGGATTTGATACAGGAGCTCTCTTCCACCTTCCTTTAGGATCTCCGCTGGGATCCCATCTGGTCCGGCAGCCTTGTTGTTCCTTAGACTCCTGATGGCATCTTGAACCTCTGTTATGGTGGGGGGTTCCCCCATATCTTCCCTGATGGGACTCTGGGGGATGTGGTTGGTGATGTCTGGTTCAGCTGTGCTGTCACGATTGAGGAGTTCCTGAAAGTGCTCCTTCCATCGGGCATTAATGGACTCATTGTCCTTTAGCAGCTGCTGCCCATCCTTTGAGCGCAGGGGGTTTAGGCCGCGGTAAGTTGGCCCATAGACAGCCCTGGTAGCACTAAAAAAGTCTCTGGTGTCCCCTGAGTCTGCTAGTCTCTGGATCTCCAGAGCCCCTTCAGTCCACCAGGAGTTCTTAAGCTCCCTTACCCGGCTCTGAACATCTGCCTTGGCTCTCGAGTGAGCTATTCTTTTGGCTTAACAGGTCACATCATTCTGCCAGGTGTGAAAGGCACTCCGTTTTTTGGAGATGAGCTGTTCTATCTCTGTGTCGTTCTCATCAAACCAGTCCTGGTGTTTTCTGGACTTGTACCCAAGGGTGGTTTTACAGGTAACGAGGATGGTTGATTTGAGCAGGTTCCAGTGTTCTTCGATGTTATCAGGGTATTCCTGCTGGAGGCTTTCCTCAAGGGATGTCTGAAGTTGCTGCTGGGTGGCAGTTTCATTCAGGCCTTCGAGGTTCAGCCTTGGCCGGATCTGCTTCTTTTGAACCCTCCTTTTCCTCTTAAGTCTGATGGACATTGTGGAGCGAATGAGGCGGTGATCTGTCCAACAGGCATCTGTGTCCAACATGGCCCTTGTGATGTTCACATCACAACGGTCCCTGGCTCGCACAATGACATAGTCAATGAGATGCCATTGTTTGGATCGAGGATGCCTCCAAGATGCCTTCAGTTTGTTTTTCTGGCGGAAGAGAGTGTTGGTAATTGTGAGGTTGTGCTGTGAACATTTGCTGAGAAGCAGGATTCCATTGGAGTTGATGTTCCCGATGCCTTCCTTCCCTATAGTGCCCTTCCAGAGGTGTTGGTCCCGGCCGACCCTGGCATTAAAGTCACCTAGGAGAATAATCTTATCCTCCTTTGGGATCCTAGACAGTGTCTCATCTAAGCAGGCGTAGAAGGTCTCTTTTACTTCGTCTTCAGAGTCTAAAGTAGGGGCATAGGCGCTGATAACTGTTGCCATCTGGTTGTTGGTGAGCACCAGACGGACAGTCATGAGACGTTCACTAATCCCCACGGGAAGTTCAGAGAGGTGACTAACAAGCTGGTTTCTGATGGCAAATCCAACCCCATGGATTCTGGGCTCATCAGAGGCTTTTCCTTTCCAGAAGAAAGTGTAGCCACCCTTTTCCTCCTTCAGTTGTCCTTCGTCTGCACGTCGGGTTTCTGAAAGTGCAGCTATGTCTATCCGGCATCTCTGCAGTTCCCTGGCAATGATCGCAGTTCTCCTCTCTGGTCTGTCGCTGGCCGTATTATCCATCATTGTGCGTACATTCCACGCTCCAAAATTCATATTTCGTGTTTTTCGACCGCATATGGTGATCCCTCTGGATGCGGTAGTCCAGTCGGGAGGTTAGAGGCAGGCTATTTTTAGGGCACCTTTTCTAGCCCCTTCCCCAGGTGGGGTGAGCAGAGTGGATCCTAAAGAGGACTGCTCAGTCGTGAGTGTAGCTGCCGAAGGGCTCTTTCTGCCTCATTCCAAGAGCCCAGCGACTGAATCTTGCACCCACCGCCTTATGTGCCAGTTTTTGACTGGAGGCTTCCAGATCTCACAATCCTACCCCCGTCGCCATTCGCTGGTCGCCATAGGACTTAATCCGGGATGTTAGGGTGGATTCCCTATATGGAGGACGCCTGTGCGTGGAATCTTTTAATGTGGGGAGACTGGTGCACGGTCAGCCACCACACAGTCCTTGGCATTGAGCGGGCCAGGGTCCAGTGGCATGGAGACCAAGACGACTGGGGACCCGTCTTTGCTGCAGCCTTCATCCGCCTTCCCAGCCGTTGTGGTGCATTCCGCTGCCGCCATCTTCCGCCTGGTCCACCGTTGAGGCGGTTTTCACTATTCGCCCATAGCTGGGGTTATTTACCCATAGCTGGGACAGGGGTTGACTGGGCACCAGGGCATGTCCACACACCGGTGGGCCTGCATGCCCCGTCTCTGGGGCCCCCTGCTGCTCCGAGATCCCGTACAACTTAGCCTGGAACCGCGAGGTTCCAGTTACCGTGTGTGGCCACGAGGAGGCATGTACGAGTCTTGACAATGGAGAGGCTATGTACCGGCTGAGGAGGCTTATGCACTCGGCTCCTCTTTTCGCCCTCTGAGACAGAGGGCTAGCCGGCGGCACTAGCTGAAAGCAATGAGTATCAGGCAGAAGCAGCATGCAGCATAGCAAGCAAAAAGCGGCATGCAGCATGCACTAACTACAGGTACTACTACTCCAAGGCTACTGCACTAGACGCATCACATCGCCCTGTGCGATGTTTTCTGCACACACACACACCTGGACTGTAGAGGGATGAGGACATAATCAGAGAAATTGGTTAACTTTGGCATACAATTTCGACCCGGAAATGGCGAGAAAGAAAGACACAAAAGAACGCTTGATTATGAGTCATTCTTCATCTAAACAGCCAATAAAAAAGGGATTTCACCAAAACAGACAATTTTCAGTCAGTTACTATTTTAAATCAATTAATACCAGTACTATGTAGGTATGTGTGTAACATTTAAAAAAATATATTGATTTAATGAAACTAGTATTATCAGGCAGGTATTGTAAAGACGATTCCAGTGATATACCGTAATTTCCGGACTATACGCCGCTACTTTTTCCCCTCGTTCTGGTCCCTGCGGCTTATACAACGGTGCGGCTTATTTACGGCCTGTTCTTCTCCGACACCGACGAAGAGTATTTCGGTGGTTTTAGTACGCAGGAGGAAGACGATGACACAATGATTAAAGACTGACTTTTCAAATACCGGTAGGCTGGTTATTTTGATAACGTACAGGCGAGCACTTTGTATTACTTTGCACCGTTGTATTATTTGTACTCTGCACGAATGCTGTTCGCCATGTCAAAGATGTGAAAGTTTGATTGAATGATTGAAAGATTTATTGTTAATAAATGGGACGCTTTGCGTTCCCAAACAGTCATCTCTGTCCCGACAATCCCCTCCGTGGTAGCAGGAACCCCTATATACTACGGTAATTACACATCAAAACCCTGCTGCTTATAGTCGGGTGCGGCTTATATATGGAGCAATCTGTATTTTCCCCTAAATTTAGCTGGTGCGGCTTATAGTCAGGTGCGGCTTATAGTCCGGAAATTACGGTAATTATAATTTTCCTTTGATAAATATTAATACAGTTAAGGACTTTTAAGAACAACGGAAATTTATGGTCAACTTCGTCAATACAAAGTCAATGGGGCTCAAGATGTAATATTGTCATAACTTTAATATACTAGGATATGTGTTCTAGGTCATCATTATTGGTGTATAGTGGTGATTTGGATGATAAATAATGCCTTTCACCTGGACAGTAGAGGGATGAGGACATAATCAGACAAATTGGTTAACTTTGGCATACAATTTTGACCCGGAAATGGCGAGAAAGACACAAAAGAACGCTTGATTATGAGTCATTCTTTATCTAAACAGCCAATAAAAAAGGGATTTCACCAAAATAGGCAATTTTCAGTCAGTTACCTTTTTAAATCAATTAATACCAGTACTATGTAGGTATGTGTGTAACATTTAAAAAAAATATTGATTTACATGAAACTGTATTATCAGGCAGGTATTGTAAAGATGATTCCAGTGATATATTTATAATTTTCCTGTGATAAATATTAATTTTAAGACCAACGGAAATTTATGGTCAATTTCTTCAATACAACGTGAATGAGAATCAACATTTTAGGTGTGACATTTTTGTTAAAATTGTCATAACTTTAATATATTAAATATTTATTAAATATTTATTAAGTATAACTTTAATAAATTGTCATAACTTTAATATACTAGGTCATCATTATGTTGTATTATATTGTGGTGATATAGATAATACATAATGCCTTTCACCTGGACAGTAGAGGGATGAGGACATAATCAGATAAATTGATTAACTTTGGCATACAATTTCGACCCGGAAATGGCGAGAAAGAAACACACAAGGACGCTTGATTATGAATCTTTCTTCATCTAAACAGCCAATAAAAAAGGGATTTCACCAAAATAGATAATTTTTAGTCAGTTACTGTATTTTTCGGACTATAAGTCGCAGTTTTTTTCATAGTTTGGCCGGGGGTGCGACTTATACTCAGGAACGACTTATGTGTGAAATTATTAACACATTACCGTAAAATATCAAATAATGTTATTTAGCTCATTCACGTAAGAGACTAGACGTAAGATTTCATGGGATTTAGCGATTAGGAGTGACAGATTGTTTGGTAAACGTATAGCATGTTCTTTATGTTATAGTTATTTGAATGACTCTTACCATAATATGTTACGTTAACATACCAGGCACGTTCTCAGTTGGTTATTTATGCCTCATATAACGTACACTTATTCAGCCTGCTGTTCACTATTCTTTATTTATTTTAAATTGCCTTTTAAATGTCTATTCTTGGTGTTGGGTTTTAACAAACACATTTCCCCAAAAAATGCGACTTATACTCCAGTGCGACTTATATATGTTTTTTTCCTTCTTTATTGTGCATTTTCGGCCGGTGCGACTTATACTCCGGTGAGACTTATACTCCGAACAATACGGTACCTTTTTAAATCAATTAATACCAGTACTATGTAGGTATGTGTGTAACATTTAAAAAAAGATACTGATTTACACGAAACTAGTATTATCAGGCAGATATTGTAAAGACGATTCCAGTGATATAATTATAACTTTCCTGTGATACATATTAATAAAGTTATGGACTTTTAAGACCAACAGAAATTTATGGTCAACTTCTTCAATACAAACTCAATGGGGCTCAAGATTTGTCATAACTTTGATATTTACTCCATTTAAAAAAAAAAAAGGTTGGTATCATTGCAAAGCTTGCCAAATTAACAAAGAAACAGTTAAGTTCCTTTTTTAATTGATTACTTTCATGCAATTAGCTTCAGATGTCATGTAAAATTTGAGTAAACATAGCTGCGAGGACTCGACTCGTGAGTCACCTCACAAGCAACCAGGCAGTTGGCGGGTGCAAAAAAATCAGTGTTGGAATTGATCAATTTAAAAGAGATTTGGCAGACACAGATACATGTATAACTTACCGGTACATTATAATAGGGATTCCAATTAATATTTTACTTACCATAGATGTTTTGCACGGGGATTGTTTGGTCAAGTGTAAACTTGCCAAATTTTGTCAGAGCTTTGAGGCACGAGTACTTGTTCAATCCGAAAATGTCGATATTCTAGATAAACTCGGATATGTGTTCTAGGTCATCGTTATTGGTGTATAGTGGTGATGAAAACAACGCAAACGAGTTGAACTCTAAAAACAGCGGTCCTCTCGCTACCCACGATGGCTCGATCAAGCTTGAGATGCTCTGAATGACCACTGCGGAGAGCCGGCCTGTGGTATATCTGTAAAAAAATATGTATTTGTAATAAGAAAATACTGAGTTTATGAACTTTTCTAGTGTGAGGTCATCATGGCGTCCGACTCCGGTGAAGCAGAGTCGTCCTCTGCAGACATCAAGCTGCAGTTTGCTCCCTTCAGCAGTGCTCTGGAGGCAGGCTTCTGGCACCAGCTCACACAGAAGAAACTTAACGACTACCGTCTGGATGAGAGCCCCAAATGCATCAAGGGATACTACTGCAATGGTAAAGAAGCATGTGCTGCTGTTAACAATGTACACCACATTGTCTGTTTAATTAGAGGGGGGGTTACCCACATATGCGGTCCTCTCCAAGGTTTCTCATAGTCATTCACATCGACGTCCCTTGTGTGGGCTTTGTGCCGAGGATGTCGTTGTGGCTTGTGCAGCCCTTTGAGACTTTTGTGATTTAGGGCTATATAAATAAACATTGATTGATTGATTGATTGATTGATTGTTTCTCCTACAGGTGATCCGGTTGGTTTACCCACCCGTCTGACCTTGGAGTTCAGTGCATTTGAAGTGTAAGTCAAGTGGATTGAAGCTAACAGAGCCAGATAGGAGGAGATATGAGCAGATTAGGTGGAGTCCACATTTGTAATGTGAGGTGTTTTGACAGTATATAAAAGCAGAGTGGGAGCAATATAGCTTTGCAGAAGATAGCAATGTTGTAACTTTTACCCAGTCTTCATTTGTATCCACTTCCTCATTACTTCATTTCGAAATGTGCAGAAATTCACTTTTTTTTTATTTTTTGAAACCTGTTAGCCAATTGCAGCATAATTTGTCTTAACAGAAATATTATACATTAGCTTTACTCTGGTTCAAGGTTCACATTTTAGGCTAAATATTCTAAGAAAATATTATATTCATGCAATTTAATCCCAAAAAAATATTGCATTAATCATCTATATACACAGATTAATTACCGTATTTTTCGGACTGTAAGTCGCAGTTTTTTTCATAGTTTGGCCGGGGGCGCGACTTATACTAAGGAGCGACTTATGTGTGAAATTATAAACACATTACCGTAAAATATCAAATAATATTAATTAGCTCATTCACGTAAGAGACTAGACGTATAAGATTTCATGGGATTTAGCGATTAGGAGTGACAGATTGTTTGGTAAACGTATAGCATGTTCTATATGTTATAGTTATTTGAATGACTCTTACCATAATATGTTACGTTAACATACCAGACACGTTCTCAGTTGGTTATTTATGCGTCATATAACGTACACTTATTCAGCCTGTTGTTCATTATGCTTTATTTATTTTAAATTGCCTTTCAAATGTCTATTTTTGGTGTTGGGTTTTATCAAATAAATTTCCCCAAAAAATGCGACTTATACTCCAGTGCGACTTACATATGTTTTTTTCTTTCTTTATTATGCATTTTCGGCCGGTGCGACTTATACTCCAGTGCGACTTATACTCCAGTGCGACTTATATGTTTTTTTCGTTCTTTATTATGCGTTTTCGGCCGGTGCGACTTATACTCCGGAGCGACTTATACTCCGAAAAATACGGTACACAATTTATTTTGACCCCACATGCTCTTTTACCTGGAAGGGGAACTGTACTTTTTGGAATTTTGCCTATCACTCACAATCCTTATGTAAGACAAGAACAATTTTTTTTTTAATACATTCTAAGTCATAAAATATGGCAAGTACGCGGTGGCTAACAATGTAGTTAATGGGAGCACTTTATTCCGCACATAATGCCCTCTAAAAGAACATTCAAAACCTCCAACAATATTTCATTTACATCTCCTTACCTGAACATTAACCAAGTATTATCAATATTGTTATTATAAGTGCTAACGTTGAGGAACTAATTTTAGCGGCGCCATGACCACAGCGATCTAACTAGCTTATGCCGCTATATTGACATACTGATCTGCTGCTGCATCGCCTCTGAGTTGGTGAAAGTTAATTTTAGATTATAAATCACGCCTCTCAACTAGATAGTAGAAGGTTGGGGCCTTAAACCGAGAAGTTGGTCAACTTTGTCATCCAACTTAGACTCTGAGATGGCGAGAAAGACATGAAAAAATGTTTGTTTGCGACACTTTTTTTTAACCTAGGTAAGAATTATAATGTATTCTTCATCTAAATGAGAAAATATGAACATTCCATCAGTCGGCATTCCAATAGGAGCAGATATTGGTATTAGATCTAATCAGAAAAAAAATTATTGCATACACATACTGTACATAAATCGGACGCTAAACCATGATGGTAAACATTGGTTTATTTTTTTTAACATTCTGACTTAAACATACTTAACAAAGGTACATTTAATAGGGGAACTGTACTTTTTTGGGGGAATTTTGCCTATCGTTCACAATCATTATGAGAGACAAGAAGACGGATGTATTTTTGGTTCAGAGCATTATAACTCTAAATAAACGTAAATAAAAGTCATCTTACAATGGAGTTAAAGTGAGTTTCTCTGTTGCGGCCATAAAGCCCTCTAAATAGCCATACAAAAAGCGCCAATAATACTCATTTAAAATTCGTGACATGAATTTAATCAAGTATAAATGATAAATAAATGTATCAGTGATATTGTTATTATAAGCGCTAACCCAGACAAACAATTTTTAGCATTGTATTGTCACTGTTGCTGCTATGTTGACATCATTGGCTGGTGAGCTGCTTTCTCGCCTCAGAGCATGTGAAAGTTTATTCTAGATCATAAATAATGCCTTTCACCTGGACAGTAGAGGGATGAGGACATAATCCGACAAATTGGTTAACTTTGGCATACAATTTCGACCCGGAAATGGCGAGAAAGACACAAAAGGACGCTTGATTATGAGTCATTCTTCATCTAAACGGGAATATATCAACATCCTATCAGTCGGCATCCTTGTGACAGCAGACATTGTACAGTAAGTGATATTTTATTGTGTTTGTTTGCTCTCATGCAGTCTGCAGTGAGTAATCAGTGATGTCGCCAATGCGTTTTTGAAATAAATGTGCCTCTTTATGCTTAAAATGAGCAAAATACGTAACTATTATGTTATTAAGAGTGTGCCTGTTACTACATTGTATATATACTTACAGCCTTTATACAAAACATTGATGGAGGTGTTTGGATGTTTTTATAGCGCTATATAGGCAGAATAGTGCGATTCCTGTAGGCTCCATTGTAAACCGACTTTTGATCTTATTTATTTACTAGTTAGAATGCATGAAAAAAGAAAAATGTTTTCTTTCTTACATAAGGATTGTGAATGATAGGCAGAATTCCAAAAAAGGTGCAGTTCCCCTTTAAAGAACATCACTTTCATGGAGAAGCGGAGCATATTCCTACCTCTTCTCCATGTCTCAGCATTTATTGATAGTTTGTTTACCTTCTGTGTCTACGTAAGTAAGTAAGTAACTAAGTACTATGTTACCGGGAAGCATAGTGAGGGGAAGCAGAACCAGAAGAAGAAATGGTACTTCTTTAAGTCCTGCAGGAAGATGGGAAGGAAGAAAGTACTGTAGTTTCTTAACTCACACATATTATTAGCAATAGTACAAGGATACGTACCGCAAAGGTCAGCAGAATAAACCTGCACAGCACCGCTGGGTCTGATAGTGCTTCTCCTGAAAGCATGGCATTCCAAAGATAAAATAACATTTTCGATAGGAATTCAATAGGAAAGTCGATGTTTTTTCGACAGCTTGTTTAGTCACGAAATAATAAAGTGCAATTAACAATCATTTTGAGGATCCATGGCTACAAATAAAAAAACACACATGCTATCATTAGCGTAGCTTTGGATACAGTCTCCACTTTGCTGCAGTGCCCCTTTTTCTTGCTGCCCTTTGTCTCTTCTTGGATGAAATGTGTAAAAGTGAACACAGGAGATCCCTGCACTCCTCCATTGTTGTTGTTTGTTAGTGTTCTGACTCATGCATAGCTCTGTATTAAATATGAAACACATTTAACTTTGACTTTTTCTTCCTTTTTGAATATCAGAGATGGTTCGACCCCAGCCCACTGCTGTGCGGCTGTTGGCAAACTGTACAACACCAACACTCTGGATGCCTTTAAGAGCACTGATAAGAGGGCTCTGCTGGAGAACGAGTCCAAGGAGGTAAATGTCACATTCAACCACAAAATCAAATCAAATGTTGTCGAATGAATGTAATTCACCTTTTAAATTTTGTTTTTTTTAGCTTTGGAATGCCATGCTTTCAGCAGAAGCACTAAAAAACCCAGCGGTGCTGTGCAGGTTTATTCTGCTGACCTTTGCGGTACGTATCCTTGTATTATTGCTAATGTAGTGGATTGTCCGAAGCTTAAACAGCAACAAAAGTGAGTTTAGTACAAAAAGTTTATTTACCCATCGTCAAAAGTGCAAAAGTCGGATTGAGCTGCCCATGCAGACAAACAAACGTCCTCCGGAGGACACAAGAATCAAGCAATCTCTTTCAGCCCTTGTCACTTGGCCATTTTATCTGTTTCCCCATGCCCCAAGGTCCCGTTGTTTTCGACATGTTTGTTTTGCAACATCCTTGAATCCCTTATTCATGCTTAGACAATCAAAACATTTTGTAGAATGGTCAGAGCGACTCCATATTCAACTTTGTCCTACATCTGGTCCTTCAATGGTATAGAATAGAAGAGAAATGAAACAAGCAGACATTCTTGATAGACACGAAATATAGCTCAAAGGTCAGAAATTCTACTACATAAATATTATGTGTGAGTTAAGAAACTACAATACTTTCTTCCTTCCTATCTTCCTGCAGGACTTAAAGAAGTACCATTTCTACTACTGGTTCTGCTTCCCCGCACTATGCTTCCCGGAGGGGATAAAGATCATAAAGCAGCCTGCTGTCCTGGAGAAGGTGTTCTCCGCAAAACAGGTTTTTAAATTATACTTCAGTGCTTGCATGAAATTAAATGCCAAAAAGTTTGACCCTAACCCGCAAACAATTTTGATTTATGTGCTCCAATTAGAGATAGAAATGTCATATCGCAACTCAATAATTTTAATCACCAAAATCAATCACTAACACTGAGAGAGATGCATTCATTACGCCGTATTAAACCGTTTACAAAGTATTATCTGTTAAATTAGTCATAGTTGCCCTTTTCAAGCTGGATATACAGTATACAACATCGGTGGTGTCACTTAGATCACTGAATCATAAGCACATGCACTTTGTTATTTATGACTTCTAATGGACTCTGCCATAGATCGCAGCCTTGCAGGTGGCCTATGATGGCCTGTGTATCAAAGCAGGCACCACAGCGGTTCCCTATTTCCTAATTAAATACACTGATGACGCCATTCACTTGGCCTTGTTGGCAGAGGAGTGGGCGACGTTCTTCCCGTCTAAGACCAAGGTTAGTGTGGTATTTTTTGTGTCTTTTATGACAGTCATTTTTAACTTCATAATCATTTTGTTAGGTTGCATCTTGGTCATTGCCATGGAGACACTGGATTGCCTATTTCAGTGGTCTATGGCAGTGGTCCCCAATCACCGGGCCGCGGTCCGGTACCGGTCCGTGGATCGATTGGTACCGGGCCGCACAAGAAATTAAAAAAACAAACAAAACAAAACAAAAAAAAATTTTTTTTTTATTAAATCAACATAAAAAACACCAGATACACTTACAATTAGTGCACCAACCCAAAAAACCTCCCTCCCCCATTTACACTCATTCACACAAAAGGGTTGTTTCTTTCTGTTATTAATATTTCTGGTTCCTACATTATATATCAATACAGTCTGCAGGGATACAGTCCGTAAACACACATGATTGTATTTTTTTATGACCAAAAAAAAACAAACCCCCCCGGTCCGTGGGACAAATTTTCAAGCGTTGACTGGTCCGCAGCTACAAAAAGGTTGGGGACCACTTGTCTATGGCAATGGTTCTGAACATTTCTCCCAAGTACCACCCAAGAAAACACTTGGCTGGCCAACTACCAACATAATGACCAACATTAAAATACAGTAGCGTAGTTTTTAACAAGTATGTCATATTTTTGGCCAATGTAACATTACACACAGTTTGAACAGTAGCACTGAGTTTGAATATAGTAAAATAAAACACTGTTCTTAAATAACGAATCAAATAAAATCTATTATATTTAAAGGCCTACTGAAACCCACTACTACCGACCACGGAGTCTGATAGTTTATATATCAATGATGAAATCTTAACATTGCAACACATGCCAATACGGCCGGGTTAACTTATAAAGTGCAATTTTAAATTTCCCGCTAAACTCCTGGTTGAAAACGTCTATGTATGATGACGTATGCGTGTGACGTCAATCGTTGAACCGGACGTATTGGTACCCCATTGAATCCAATACAAAAAAGCTCTGTTTTCATTAAAAATTCCACAGTATTCTGGACATCTGTGTTGGTGAATCTTTTGCAGTTTGTTTAATGAACAATGGAGACTGCAAAGAAGAAAGTTGTAGGTGGGATCGGTGTATTAGCGGCTGGCTGTAGCAACACAACCAGGAGGACTTACTTGGATATCAGACGCGCTAGCCGACGCTAGCCGCCAACCGCACGGATGATCGGGTGAAGTCCTTCGTCCTTCCGTCGATCGCTGGAACGCAGGTGAGCACAGGTGTTGATGAGCAGATGAGGGCTGGCGTAGGTGGAGCGCTAATGTTTTTATCATAGCTCTGTGAGGTCCCGTTGCTAAGTTAGCTTCAATGGCATCGTTAGCAACAGCATTGTTAAGCTTTGCCAGGCTGGGAATTATTAACCGTGTAGTTACATGTACATGGTTTAATAGTATTGTTGATCTTCTGTCTATCCTTCCAGTCAGGAATTTATTTATTTTGTTTCTATCTGCATTTGAGCCCGATGCTATCACGTTAGCTCAGTAGCTAAAGAGCTTCGCCGATGTATTGTCGTGGGGATAAAAGTCACTGTGAATGTCCATTTCGCGTTCTCGACTCTCATTTTCAAGAGGATATAGTATCCGAGGTGGTTTAAAATACAAATCCCTGATCCACAATAGAAAAAGGAGAAAGTGTGGAATCCAATGAACCCTTGTACCTAAGTTACGGTCAGAGCGAAAAAAGATATGTCCTGCACTGCCTCTCTAGTCCTTCACTCTCACTTTCCTCATCCACGAATCTTTCATCCTCGCTCAAATTAATGGGGTAATTGTCGCTTTCTCGGTCCGAATCTCTCTCGCTGCATTGTAAACAATGGTAAAATGTGAGGAGTCCTTCCTCTGGTGACGTCACGCTACTTCCGGTATAGGCAAGGCTTTTTTTTTATCAGCGACCAAAAGTTGCGACCATTATCGTCGTTGTTCTCTACTAAATCCTTTCATCAAAAATATGGCAATATCGCGAAATGATCAAGTATGACACATAGAATGGATCTGCTATCCCCGTTTAAATAAAAATATTTCATTTCAGTAGGCCTTTAACAAAGTTATTTTTTGGCGTACCACTAGATGGATCCCGCATACCACTGGTGGTACACGTACCACAGTTTGAGAATCATTGGTCTATGATATTGTGGTACAGTACTATATTGGACCTTTTAAAGTGGAAAATAAATGTAATCTGAAGCCATTTTACCATTGGAAGTAACAGACACAGTAAATTGGTTCTGGGGTCACACTCTTGCCCTTATAGAACGGTTTAGCTGTACCGGCAATGTTTTAAAATTATCTCAACTAACTCATTTAAAGGGCTAACTGCACTTTTTTTGGAATTATGTCAGACAAGCACTTATTTTGTTTATTTTGTATGCATTCTAACTTGTAAATAAACTCTTACAAAAGTTAGCTAACAATGGAACCAACTGGTTTCGATCTATTCCGCCCAAAAAGCACTCTAAAAAACTTCTAAAAGCCTTCATCAGCATTTTATATACACATTGTAAGTAGATATGCAATGCAGTAACAGGCACATTCATTCTAACATGCATACATCCATCCATCCATTTTCTACCGCTTGTCCCTTTCGGGATCGTGGGGGGTGCTGGAGCCTATCTCAGCTGCATTCGGGCGGAAGGCGGGGTACACCCTGGACAAGTCGCCACCTCATCCCAGGGCCAACGTAGATAGACAAACAACATTCACACTCACATTCACACAGTAGGGCCAATTTAGTGTTGCCAATCAACCTAGAACCACCAGTCCATGTCTTTGGAGGTGGGAGGAAGCCGGAGTACCCGGAGGGAACCCACGCAGTCACGGGGAGAACATGCAAACTCCACACAGAAAGATCCCGAGCCCGGGATTGAACTCAGGACTACTCAGGACCTTCGTATTGTGAGGCACATGCATACAGAATGTATTGATTTCACAGACTCATCACACAGTTTGCTATTTCCTTCAACAAAAACATCACTGTTATTCATGGCAGACTTAATGAGCGACAACGGAGACTACTTGGGAACAAATTATGATAGACTTAGAGTTAGACTTCCTTTTATTGTGATTCAAATTTGAACTTTACAGTACAGATAAGAACAAAATTTCGTTGCATTAGCTCATGGTAGTGCAGGATAAAAGAGCAATAAGGTGCAGATATAAATAAATAGATTACTGTACAGATAAATATATTGCACTTTTGCATATGCATCCACGTTTATGGATGTATGTTATATTGCCTTTATATTCCAGCGAGTTAATCCATTTTTGGGGGGAATTGAGGGGATTATTTTAATGCGTTCAAGAGTCTTACGGCCTGAGGGAAGAAGCTGTTACAGACCCTGGAGGTTCTGCTACGGAGGCTGGGGAACCTCTTTCTAGAGTCCAGCAGATCCAGAACCTTATATTTTTGAGTCTGAATATGCAGAGGATGAGCTACAAGTTTAAGAAGCTGTGTGCTGAACAGATCCAGCTAAGCAAGATATACAAACTACGAACACAATAAAACAATCACTTACTGTACGATGTCTGCTCTCACTGGTATGCCGACTAATGGGATGTTCATATCTTCTCGTTTAGATGAAGAATCAATCCTAATCCTCACCTAGGGTAAAAACAAAAGGTGCCGTAAACGAGCGTCTTTGCGTTTCTTTCTGGACATCTCCAGGTCTAAGTTGAATGTCAAAGTTGACCAACGCTAAAAGTAATTCCTTGGCATTAGCGCTTATAATAACAATATTACTAAAACTTGGTTAATATTTAGGTTACAAGCAGGGCAATAATTTAACAGCGGCCATGGCTCTCGTTGCCCCTCAGTTTGGCCGTGTGCCCCTCGAAAAATGATATGCAATGTACGGACGCATCTTTTCCTCGGCGCAATTTTCATCATTACTATATTTCATTATGGCTTATTTGACCAGTGGTGGGTTTAATTCTGCCTCATATGAACTGCCAGAGTGCACAATGAGTAGACAAAGCATCACCGGGCCGCATGCAGCAGCCTGTAATCTGGATGTACAAATGTCCCGACTCCTCAACAGTGCACTGAATGAAAAAGTAGGATGAGCGAAGCTAAGGTAAGAAAGTTTGATGCATTTGTGAAAGCGTAAGAAAACAATAAACCCTCAAAATATAATAGGTAACACATTGTTCATAGTAAGCGATGCAACAGGACGATGTGTGCGGGTTTTCTCTAACCCACACAACCACGCCAGTTTAACGTGAATAAAAAACCCATATAAAAACACTCCTGGTAAATAATATAAAGCCCCAGCATGTTATCGGTATTCTGGGCTAAAGGAACACTTAGACTGAGCGTGGATACCATTAAGACTTGAATTCTATGTCTTCTAAACATTTTTCTAAGAAAAAAAAGTTTCTATATCAGTGGTTCTCAAAGTCATTTTCACAGTTCCAGAGACCCCCGAAGATTTGAGTTAAAACTTTTGCTTGTCAAACAATATACATGTTAAAAAAATTACACACATTTTCATAATTTTTCGAAAAGTGGTTAAAAGCCAAGGTAAAAAAAAATACAATCTTGGTTGTATTTGATAAGATGTATTTGGCCATGGGCCCCATCTGAAATTGTTCAGAATATGATGAGTTTGTATTTCCAACACTTTACATTTTTATGTTAAAAAATAGCTTGGTGTACAAGTTTGTAGTGTGGCACAAAGTGACATTGTGAGCTTGTATGTCTGCATTGTAAAATCTAAAAGGACAGATGCCATATTTTACAAATTAGAATGCATAAAAAAAGAAAGACCTGTTCTTGTCTTACAATAGAATTGTGAGTGATAGGCAAAATTCCCCAAATTATGTTACATTTTTCAAACCAAAAATTATAACATAAACCCCACCGGCAAGCTCATGTTACCATTAATGGTTTAACACAGCACATTTGTTTTAAAACTGTCTATATTTTTCACAATTACCAAGTTAATCTAATACAAATTTTTGCCGGCCCGAAAAAAAAAGATTTTGGGAAAATCTTTGCAGTCAGCTTGTTATGATAGAAATACTACCCATTCAATGACAACTAACACTAAGTACCTAAACCAGTATCATTAGCTAACAACACCCAAAGCTAATGCACGATACAACACTTGGAAGTACATTGGAAAGTTAGCGCCCTCTAGGCATTTGTGTAAATGTTGCAAACAGCCCCTTTTTAAGTGTAAAAAAAATATTAAAACACGATTACAACGTAAACACAATAAAAAACCCAAGTCTTAACTTAAATAATAAACATGTAATGTGAATGTCGTTTTATTTTTTTTTAAACGTTTTTTACCATCCAAGTATGAAAAGTTAAGCACACACATACAAATCACTCTATTATTGTTAGAACATTACTTTTTCATTTGAATTTCAAATAATGTTTTTACATTTTTGTCTATAATTGTGTAATGTAGTTGTAACAGATAGACGGATGGATAGATAGATCATTTTTTATTATCTGTCACATAACAGATATTGATAATAATACATTTTACTTATAAGGTGCCTTTCTGGCACTCAAGGACACCATACAAAATCAAAATAATAAATAAAATCAATTGGATAAAAACAACAAAGATCGATAAGATTTACAGTAAATAAGCAGTGAGGAATAGATGTGTTTTGAGTCTTGATTTAAAGAGGAATATCTTTAAATCAACAGGCTCTAAAATACACAAATAAAAACTGAGAGGTCAGAACCATATGTGATCCAAAAGACAAAATGTACATTTTTGTATTGTATTTCATACCAGCCCAGCCTTTATATTTAATACTACCCTATTACAATAATAAAAAATGACATTGAATAGAAAAAAAAATGTAAAGTATAATACATTTACATATATTTTCCTCTTAAAATGTGTCTCTGTCACAGGAATGAGGCAAAAATACAACCTAACCTACTGAATGTTCATAGGATTAATGCTGTCCATGTCTTCTAGATCACTGTGGGCGTGTATGATCCATGTAATCTGTCTCAACATCCAGGATGGCCTTTGAGAAATCTACTGGTTCTCTTAGCTAAATATTGGTAAGCACCTTTAACTGTGTGAGTGTGTGTGTGTGTGCATGTGCAGATAGTTTTGGTTTGAATGTCTTTGTCTCTTATGACTTTTATGTTTTGTGTGCTTATAGTCATCAGTACAATGGAATCAATCATGTCAAATTCTTATATACTGTAAGTCCACAAAAACTTGTTTGGGGGCGTAATTGTCATCAGCAGATTTTTCTGGCAATTCATCAAAATAATAGGGTATTGTAATACAAAACCCAAAACCAGTGAAGTTGGCACATTGTGTAATTCGTAAATAAAAACAGAATTCAATTATTTGCAAATCCTTTTCAACTTATATTCAATGCAAATGCAAAGACAGGATATTTAATGTTCGAACTGAAAAATAATCATTAACTTAGAATTTAATGGCAGCAACACATTGCAACAAAGTTGGCACAGGGGCATTTTTACCACTGTGTTACATGGCCTTTTCTTTTAACAACACTCAGTAAACGTTTGGGAACTGAGGAGACCAATTTTTTAAGCTTTTCAGGTGGAATTATTTCCCATTCTTACTTGATGTACAGCTTAAGTTGTTCAACAGTCCGGGGGTCACCGTTGTGGTATTTGAGGCTTCATATTGCACCACACGTTTTCAATGGGAGACAGGTCTGGACTAAAGGCAGGCCAGTCTAGTACCCGCGCTCTTTTACTATGAAGCCACGCTGTTGTAACACGTGGCTTGGCATTGTTTTGCTGAAATAAGCAGGGGCATCCATGATAACGTTGCTTGAATGGCAACATTTGTTGCTCCAAAACCTGTATGTACCTTTCAGCATTAATGGCGCCTTCACAGATGTGTAAGTTACCCATGTCTTTGGCACTAATACACCCCCATACCATCATTGAACTTTGCGCCTATAACAATCCGAATGGTTCTTTTTCTCTTTGTTCCGGAGGACACAACGTCCACAGTTTCCAAAAACAATTTGAAATGTGGACTCATCAGACCACAGAACTTTTTTCCATCTTAGATGAGCTCGGGCCCAGCGAGGCTGGCGACGTTTGTGGGTGTTGTTGATAAATGGCTTTCGCTTTGCATAGTAGAGTTTTAACTTGCACTCACAGACGTAGCGACGAACTGTAGTTACTGACAGTGGTTTTCTGAAGTGTTCCTGAGCCCATGTGGTGATATCCTTTACACACTGACGTCGCTTGTTGATGCAGTACCGCCTGAGGGATCGAAGGTCCGTAATATCGTCGCTTACTTGCAGTGATTTCTCCAGATTCTCTGAACCTTTTGATGATATTATGGACCGTAGATGGGGAAATCCCTAAATTCCTTGAAAAAGCATGTTGAGAAATGTTGTTCTTAAACTTTTGGACTTTTTGCTCACGCATTTGTTCACAAAGTGGTGACCCTCGCCCCATCCTTGTTTGTGAATGACTGAGCCTTTCATGGAAGCTGTTTTTATACCCAATCATGGCACCCACCTGTTCCCAATTAGCCTGTTCACCTGTGGGATGTCCCAAATAAGTGTTTGATGAGCATTCCTCAACTTTCTCAGTCTTTTTTGCCACTTGTGCCAGCTTTTTTGAAACATGTTGCCGGCATCAAATTCCAAGTGAGCTAATATTTGCAAAAGATTTTCCAGTTTGAACATTAAATATCTTGTCTTTGCAGTCTATTCAATTGAATATAAGTTGAAAAGGATTTGCAAATCACTGTATTCTCTTTTTATTTACGATTTACGCAATGTGCCAACTTCACTGGTTTTGGGTTTTGTAAAAAGCCATAGAACAGAAAATGGAATCCTGCTCTGGCGGCTCAGCACAATATGGCTGAAGCGGCAAAAGGTCGACATCAGTAATAAAAGAAGAAGAATGTACTCCGCAAAGTTGCCTGTGTTTTAGTAATATTGTGAAGAGACTCACCTGCCAAGCACACATATACAGTAGCTACAGTCGGCCTATTCACGGCTCTGCAATTATTCCTCCGCCTTTTAGCCGATTGCTTTCTCTGCTTTAAATTGTAGATATTTAAAAAAAAATATTGACTCAAATAGCATGTGTTTTGATGGCGCTAACTGCCGGGGGGGGGAAAGCCCTGCAGCTATAAAACCAGGGACGGGTGCTGTCTCAGTTGACTCAATATTTTCCAGAAGTGAGACGTACAATGTTATCTATTAATGTGCAAAATTTAATTTCAAATGCGTTTAAAAATTTTAGAGTTTTAGAGTTTCAAATATCAAAAATAGGATTTTTTTTAAGCTTTTAATTGTTGTTTCCTGGTGATGGGTAAAATGCCTCAGTGAGTGTGTGGCACACTCACTTGCTGTACTCACTACTGTAATACTGGGTGACTATTTAAAATTCACTGCAGTGGTTGACAGTTGCTGTACAGTACGTTTTTTTTTTACTATCCATCCCTGTTAAAAGGAATGCTCTAATGCGGATTAATCAGTTGTGGTTTTTCATCTAATTAAGTCTGATCTGATTTTGGCAACATATTTTGGGCAGCTTGGTAGCACCGCAGATTCCCAAATGTTAAGTTTACCCGGTTGTGACGGGCTACAGAAGCAAACATGGTAAAAAGACGCTTAACAGAACATTTGTCCTCTCAATGGGAAATTTGTGTTAAGAAATCACGACGGAACAGTCAACCAATAATAATGTATTAGTCACACTGGGCAAGAAGCAGTTCTGTATACGCCGAAACATTTTCACCTTAAAATAGTATTTTAGGAATTGTCACAGCAGGTCAGCGATGCTTGACCAACATTTTTTCCACTTTATAGATCATTTGACCATCATGTATTTGGTAATAAAACACTGAGCTGTGATGGACGCTGTTGTTTTTCATGTTAAAAATGCTCGACTCCCAGGCACTTTATATCCAAAACAAACCTCATCCATTTTGTGCGTGTTCCCCACCGTTAAACATAAACTGTTGACGCTGGCAATGAGAGAAATGCATTCAGTTTTTTTTTTTCCCCGAGGAGTTTTGATTGTGAACGCAGCCTTTCACAACCTTATTAGGGGAAATGTGTTGCTATGTGAACTTGTTTGCATCATGCTGTGGTGAGAATGCCACATAACACGTTGGAAGCTGCTCAAATGTGTTTTTTCTCTGTTTTTTGTGTTTTAGGGGCTCTATGGTAGACACTGTGGAGGTGCTATGTTTCAGAGACAGAACCCTGCAGGGAATCCGCTCCATTCAGCATAGCATCATTTTTCAGGTCAAGCTACCTGAACTCCCCACTGACTCAAGTAATCTTTTTTGTTGTTGTTGACTTTTTATTAGAGATGTCCGATAATGGCTTTTTTGCCGATATCCGATATTCCCCAACTCTTAATTACCGATACCGATATCAACCGATACCGATATACACAGTTGTGGAATTAACACATTATTATGCCTAATTTTGTTGTGATGCCCCGCTGGATGCATTAAACAATGTAACAAGGTTTTCCAAAATAAGAGAACAACTTCAACTCAAGTTATGGAAAAAAATGCCAACATGGCACTGCCATATTTATTATTGAAGTCACAAAGTGCATTATTTTTTTTAACATGCCTCAAAACAGCAGTTTGGAATTTGGGACATGCTCTCCCTGAGAGAGCATTAGGAGGTTGAGGTGGTGGGAAGGGCTAGGGAGTAGCGGGGGGTGTATATTGTGGCGTCCCGGAAGATTTAGTGCCGCAAGGGGTTCTGGGTATTTGTTCTGTTGTGTTTATGTTGTGTTACAGAGTGGATGTTCTCCCGAAATGGGTTTGTCATTCTTGTTTGGTGTGGGTTTACAGTGTGGCGCATATTTGTATCAGTGTTAAAGTTGTTTATACGTCCACCCTCAGTGTGACCTGTATGGCTGTTGATCAAGTATTCATTGCATTCGCTCGTGAGTGTGTCAAAAGCCGTAAATATTATGTGACTGGGCCGGCACGCAAAGGCAGTGCCTACAATGTTAATTGGCGCTCTGTACTTCTGCCTACGTCCGTGTACACAGCGGCGTTTTAAAAAATCATACATTTTACTTTTTGAAACCGATACCGATAATTTTGAAACCGATGCCGATCATTTTTGATGTTACATTTTAAAGCATTTATCGGCCGATAATATCGGTAGTCCGATATTATCGGACATTCCTACTTTTTATACAATTTTACTGGGGATGTTGCGATCAGAGTTTTCTCTGCTGATTCTGATCATCCATGAGGGAGATCGACTAATACCGATCACATATACTGTACTAACTGTCAATTTTTCCATTTATTAATGGTGAGTGCTATTCACAATTTAATAATATCAACACAATATTTAAACTAGTTCCTTGTTTTCTTTTATTACATACATACAGTACAACAAAGTCAATAGTGCACAGTAACTGAATAAAAGCAAAAACGATTTACTACTCCTTTAAATTAAAAGCTCTGTTTATTAAATTAAAAACATTAAAACCGCACGATCTTGTTGACCTCAACACTGCTATTGTGACGTACAAAGCTCATAACCACATGCTGCCTGGGCGTCTACAGGCGAGGTTGAAACCCAGAGAGAATCCCTATGACCTCAGAGGTTCAGCTGTCTTCCAGAAAGCTAAGATAAGAACGAGCTTAAAAAGTAGATGTGTTTCTGTCAGGGGGGTTCAACTGCGGAACAGCTTGGATGATTCCTTAAAATGTTCCAGTTCCATTCACACATTTAAAAAACACTTTAAGACCAATGTCTTGAAAAAATACATCACTCTTGAATCAACACAGTAGTTAATACTATGATCAATGTTAATTAAAATACTAAATGTGGGATATAAATAATAATGGAAGTATAATTGTTTGTATATAGTATATCAATTGGTACAAAGGTTTAACACGTGTACAAGGATATTTCACATGCCTTTACTGTGTATATAATTGAACTGTGTTTATGTTGTGTATAATGTGTATTTATAATATGTTGTACAAAGGACATTTAATAATTTTCGGAAGTTCATCTTGTACAAAGGACATTTCATAATTTTCGGAAGTTCATCTTGTACTTGACATTGTTCATAGGGTTAGGCGCAATAAGTGTTCAACTTCAGCCTAAACCCTTTCGGTCTGCTACATTTTCATTTTCAATCTATGAATGCACAACTGTTTGTTTATTTTGTTGACGATTGACCGAAGAATAATAAACTATAACTATAACTATAAATTATTTTCCCTCAAAGTTCACCTGTGTCCAGGGAATTATTCCCGGAGTTTGTAAATATTTACAAAAACAACAACAAAAATGATTGTGAGAAAATAAGAATATCGATCTAACCACTTTAGTATTGAGCATATAGTATACAAGGTTCGTACGGGTGCTTTAAAGTCTTGAAAATGCTTGGAATTTAATGTTGTGTTTTCAAGATTTGAAAAATGCTTGAATTTTGGGTGAAGTGCTTGTAAATGCTTGGAAATGTTCATCATATTTCTCGACAGTCTGACTCAATAGGCTAATTATAAAATGGAAAACAATTAAATAAGTTTAGTTAAAAATGAAAGCTACACGCTTGATCTGTTGGCTTTGCACAAGCCCTTACATTAGGTTGTTGTCATGCCAGAGCCGTGTATATACTGCTCTGTGTCGCCCCCAAGAGGACAGTGGTGCATCGGTCCATCATGCCGGGAGGTTGTCGTTTTAATGAACATTGGATGGAAAATGACAAATACAAACTTTGGATAAAACGTGGACCAAATCCACGTGTAGCCTGCTGCAAAGTATGCAAAAAGGAAATCCAGCTTTTCGCAATGGGAGAGTCTGCTCTCTCGAGTCATATAAAAGGTAAACCACAGAGATTACTAGCCCTACAAGTTAACTAACGGTAGCTAAAGTTTTGTTTTCTAACCTTTTGGTACATGCTAGACCTAAACTGTGAGATCAGCGCTGGATGACATGTTAATTACGGACAGTTATTACAAGCTATGAAAGGAAAAAAGCGAGCGTTTGTCAATGATAAATTATAATGTTAAGAACTTCTCTCAACTAAAAATCGATTTTTTTATCATAGCCACACTTATAAGGCTGCATATGCTTAATGAAAGATGACTGAGGTGTTGTGAAACAAACCAAATATTTTCCTTTAATATATTATCCTTATATTAATGTGGAACAGTTTTGTTAATAAATGAGTGACATTGACATTTTGAGGGTGCGTGTACTTATATCACATTATGCAGTTTACAAGCACAAATACGGTGTGAGTCAATCCGTGCTCTTCGATGTCATTGAGTGCTGTAAGGAAGAAAAAGAACCAGAAATTTGAAAAACAACACAAATGGAGACACGTTTGTAAACACCAATGACATTGAATAGTCTACAGCAGGGGTCACCAACGCGGTGCCCGCGGGCACCAGGTCGCCCGTAAGGACCAGATGAGTCGCCCGCGGGCCTGTTCTAAAAATAAATAAACAAATGTAATTTTTTTTATTTTTTTTATTTTATTCTATTTTTTTAAAAGTTAAATCTACATAAAAAAACACAAGATACACTTTCAATCAGTGCATCAACCCAAACAACCTCCCCCATGCACACTCATCCACACCCACTCACACAAAAGGGGTTATTTCTTTCTGCTACCAATATTCTGGTTCCCACAACATAGACAACACATCTGCAAGGGACACAGTCCCTGAAGCACACATGATTGTATAGGCTGCTGGTCCACTAACATTTTCATTAATTACTATTTTTTATGTAATTATTTTTATATTGTTTTACTTTCTTTTTTATCCAAGAAAATGTTTTTTATTTATTTATCTTATTTTATTTTATTTTTTAAAAAAGGGCCTTATCTTCAACAGACCAGGTTGTCAATGAAATTAGATTTGTTTAAAGGGTTTTTTAAACCAGGCCCAGTCCAGATAATGTCCAAGTCGGACTCAGCAACACACACCTTCATTCATGTACACAGAAAAAAATTAGGGAACACAACAGATTGCATATCATTTATAAACAAAATTAAATTTTCAAAATAAGCATTTATGTACAGTCCAGATTATGTCCAGGTCACTCAAATTAGGGAACACAACAACAGATATCATATAATCTATAAACATAATTATACTTTCAAAATAAGCCTTTGAGGACTTCTCATCTTTTTTAAAATGTTTTTTGGCATCATTATCGTTTTCAACCATGTAACTTTCTAAAGTTAGAAAATACTGAATAAATGTTTTAAAGAAAGTAATACTAAGTGAATATCTGTTTTTGGCCTTAAAAATAAACATTTTACAGAGTACTATAATTAAATTGACTAAATCATGATTGTCAATGAACTCTCTTAAAATAACAGAAACCACATTAAGCTTCATAAACAAACCAATCCTTAAACACATTTTTTCAACTTCCACCCAAAACAAAGACACAATATGACAATACCAAAACAAATGCAGGGTGGATTCAGGCTCCTGACAACAAAATCGGCAATCATCTGACTCTGTCATATTCCATAATTTTAACATTTTCCCTGTGGGTAAGAAGTTATAAATAATTTTTATTTGAAAATAACGATTTTGCACATCGATAGTGGTTTTATAGATTAGTTTGAATATGGCATCCCATGGCAACGGGCAGTCAAAAAAGGCCTCCCATTTTCCATTTGTGTTGTATGAGGCAGCCTTCAAAGATTTCTTTATTAAATAAAAATTATATATTTTTCTATTTATTTTAGTTCCTTTTTGCCAACTAGAATTTCTTATTAGAGGTTTACAAACTAATAATTTAGTAGTTCCATAATTCATTATTTGTTTCCATCTTTTCCCAATTACTCCAGTTAGTTGATAAAATGAAAAGCTTGAGCAAGCATCACCATACATAGCTCTAAATTCATCATACTTCATAATTTTACCATTCTCATTGATAATATCATTGACAAAAATGATTCCTCTTTCAAACATATTTTTCCAAAAGAAAGGCTTTTCATCTATTACAATATTAGAGTTCATCCATATTAACTGCTGCAAAATATCGTCTCTTTTTTCTGGCACATAAAATTGAAAACACCACTATGAGTGGATTGTTTCCTTTATGAACCCCGTCATGTTTCCCAGCAGACTCTCTGGGAGGGGATCACTTGTAAAAAAGGATACAATTTCTTTTGATACAGTACATGTTTTTTGTCCAACAGGACATTTGTGTACCACTCAATGTTTAAATACATCTTTGGAACAATTGATGCTTTTAAAGACAGACACATAGCTTCAAGGTTGAGAAGTTTCAGGCCCCCATATTCATACTCTTTGTACAAAACCTTTCTTTTAATCTTTTCTGGTTTGCCGTTCCAGACAAAATCGAAGACCCTCCGCTCATAAATCTTAAAAAAGTTTTGTGATGGAGCTGGTAATGACAAAAACTAATAAATAAATTGAGGAATAATTAACGAGTTGGCAATAGACATTTTACCATACAAGGTTAGGGATTTCCCTTTCCATAATTGCATAATTTTGTCCAGCTTTCTTAGTCGATTATCATAATTTACTAAGCCTAGATCTTCCAGATTTTCTGGGACAACAACACCAAGTATGTTAACTGGTCCATCTGTCCACAAAACAGGCACTTTGCATTCCATTCGAAAGGACGTTCCCTTTAGATTTCCGATCCTTAACATTTTACATTCATCATAATTAAGCTTAAGGCCAGATTGCTGTGAAAATATGTCCAAAAGATTAAGAAGGTTCCGCAAACAATGAGGAAAAATCTTATCTTTGTGAATCAGCCTTTTCTGACATGAACTTCATCAAGAACAAACAAGGAACACGCCTCACTGATGCACATCTGCAAGACTCACTCAGAGTTGCAGTGTCAAGTTACACACCCGTGTACAACACACTAGTTAACAGCATGCAATGCCAGGCTTCCCACTAACTGACAAAGAAACAGATAACAGATTTGGTGTCCAGTTCAAAGTGTGACATGATTTAAAAATTTGAGAGTTTACTTTTGTATTTTACATGAGTTATTATTTGTACAAACATGGTGCAAAGTAATTCATGATTTGTTAAAAAATGTTAGTGGCTATCTAGTTAAAATGGGATATTGTGATTTCACTTTAGAAGTGATCATTTGAAAATGTTCAGTTTGAAAAATGTGCACTTAGAGAAAATATAAAAATAAAGTGTTGCATATTGATATTTATCTGTTTCTATATATATTTATTGTGAGAAATCATTAAGATGATCAGTGTTTCCACAAAGATAAATATCATTAATTATTAATAATAACAGAGTTAAAGGTAAATTGAGCAAATTGGCTACTTCTGGCAATTTATTTAAGTGTGTATCTAACTGGTAGCCCTTCGCATTAATCAGTACCCAAGAAGTAGCCCTTGGTTTCAAAAAGGTTGGTGACCCCTGGTCTACAGAAACACAACAAGGCTATGGATTGATTCACACTGGTTTTCACCTTCTGAAGAGTATTGAAAAAACTGGAAAACTGATCTTAAAAGTCCTTAAAAAGTGCTTGAATTTGGCCATGGAAAAGTTGTACGAATCCAGCATATAGTACTTTTATTATCAGCATCACCAATTTATGGATGGATCCGCCATCTTCTTACGTGGCGTTTACTGGCTGCGACAGGCACCGCAGGATTCGATTCCTGGGGGTAACGATTCTCGATTCAAAACGATTCTCGATTCAAAATCAATACTTTTTAATAACATTGGGTGCCAATTCTATGATTAACTACATTCCTCCATAATATAGATAAACAGCTCTGATACATGTCTATTTTACTCAAAAGTAAACTGGTTTTGTTTAATACAATTCTGCCCAAACATTTAATAAAGTCAAATACAAATAAGGCAACAAGAGTATCCCACACTTCTATTTTCTAAAGTAAAATTGTACAGCAGATATGGGCACCAACATCAACAATATGATTTGCCTGAATGGCTGGACAGGACAGATTAAAAACAAAAATAATAATAAATACATATGTAAATGTTTTCATTTTTATTTTTTAAATCAATTTTGGATTTTTATGAATTGATTAGGAATTTTTACAAATAAGAATCGCGATTAATTCAAAAATCCAAAAACATTTTTTGACACCCCTATTATTTACCATATTTTTCGGACTATAAGTCGCAGTTTTTTTCATAGTTTGGCCGGGGGTGCGACTTATACTCAGGAGCGACTTATGTGTGAAATTATTAACACATTACCGTAAAATATCAAATAATATTATTTAGCTCCTTCACGTAAGAGACTAGACATATAAGATTTCATGGGATTTAGCGATTAGGAGTGACAGATTGTTTGGTAAACGTATAGCATGTTCTATATATTATAGTTATTTGAATGACTCTTACCATAATATGTTACGTTAACATACCAGGCACGTTCTCAGTTGGTTATTTATGCCTCATATAACGTACACTTATTCAGCCTGTTGTTCACTATTCACTGTTCACTATTCTTTATTTATTTTAAATTGCCTTTCAAATGTCTATTCTTGGTGTTGGGTTTTATCAAATACATTTCCCCAAAAAATGCGACTTATACTCCAGTGCGACTTATATATGTTTTTTTCCTTCTTTATTATGCATTTTCGGCCGGTGCGACTTATACTCCGAAAAATACGGTATGCGTATTCCACCTTTATGTGAACCACCTATCATGCCAAAACTTGATATGTGTTGAATAAGGGATGAAGGCTAATGAAATGATAATGGCGAGGTGGAGATCTGGGAAGATTGTTCATTGAGTTAGGATGATTGGTTACTCTTTATGCAAAAGCGATTTATTTAGCTGGTAATAGAAAATTGGAATAAGACTCATAAGGCTGCTTGGAACAGGAATTACCGTAGCCAATTATCTTCAGCCTTGTTTTTTGAGAAACCACCTCATAAAAGGGGACATGGCTTATATTACCATTTTATACTGCAGATTCATTTGATGAAAGTCCAGTTCGGATTTGCCGCCATAAATACATTTGCACAATTTAGTCCTTTGTAGTTTAATTTTTTTACCACTTTTTTTGTTTTTGTTCACAGCATGTCCAAAGAGCGTTGGCTGGGAAAAGAACCCCAAGGGGGCCATGGGACCCAGAATGGTCAATCTCAGTGAATGTATGGACCCTATAAGGTAACAGATTAAACTTAAATAAAGAATAGCAGTTAGGGATGTAATGGTACATTGTAATTACTGCGAGGTACATTCCTCAGTTTTGAGGTCACAGTCAAGTTATTTTCTAGTACAGTAATGGAACAAATGGAACACATGAAACTGCCTAGCTATTACGTAAACAGCTTTAATGATTTTTTAAAGTGAAAAAAAACCACACATACATCATTTGTTCACTCAAATTTTCCTTTAAAAGCAACATAAAACTGATAACCACCCTTTTTTATATGATTAGTTTGCTAAAATAAAAAACAACAAATGAAGACTTTTTTTTTTCTTATTTGGCGGCATTGAATAACAAGCAAAAATATAAACTTAATTTTTACAGATCCATTTGATGTGACAATCATACCCGAAAGTAGTGTTCTGCAAACTTGAGTTTGCTGGTAAACAAACATAGAAGGACTAAGGAGAAGGATGAAAAAAACCCTGGGTAAATTCAACTTAAATCGTAGTATATTCCTCTGTCTTCTTCTACGTCTGTTTACCTGCAAGCGCAAGTCCACGTAAAACTACTTCCAGGTAAACTTGGCCAATCAAATGGATTTGCATTTTGTAAAAATTAAATTAATATCCTTGTTATCTATATTTTTATATGTGATTAAATTAATACATGTATAATAACAAAAAGTTAATGTTATTCAGTTTTTGTTTTCCTTGAAAAAGAGCCCCTGAAAGGGGCAAGTGGTAGAAAATGGACAGAGGTTGTTATCCTTTTTTTTGGTGTTGGTTTCAGAAGAAAAAACAAATGATTCAATAGTTTACCAGGTTTCTTTTCATGAGTCATTTAGACGAATGAAACAAACAATTTGAACAATGTCAATTTTGTTATTTTATTTTTAAGAAATCAATGTTCCTTATTAGCTAAAGTGCAGCATTAGTAGTTTGACCTTATTGCGCTGTTCCCCATCTCTGCTGAACAATGGCAGTATATGAGGGGCAGAGTCGTGTATAAAAAAACAAACAGGCGCCATGACTACTACCAAGGACGTATACGGCTGTGCCGCATGCAATTGCTTTCCTTTTGACTTTAGTTTTTCAACAAAATAATAAATCAATGTATAGTTCTAAACATACTCCAACTCATAAACCTACAATAAAACATGCTTTTTTTTTGTGATAGGAACATTTTCCGGCCGTATTTGATGCACTCTGTTGCTACATTCCTGCCGTGTTCCATGACCAGCAGGCACTTTAACATGCACCCGACGGCACAATAAACCTAAAAAAAATACACTAAAACGACCAAAAAACAAAACGTGTTACCCTCATATTGCCAAAATCTTCATTAGCTTTGGACCAACAATTACGGAGAAATTTTGACTTTTGTATGAAGTATGTCAACTGTGGTGGCTGCCTCCAATGTATTAGTAAACACTGTATGTATCACTCATTTTGTATTGTTATAATGGATCTTTTTTTTGTTTGTTTGTACTTTTGTTGTTATTTCCCCTTATTTCTGCACAATAACTCAGGTATAGTAAAACTGGCGAGCAGTAGAGAATATGGAGTGCAACATATTTTGCTTTATTCATTATTGACATATTTCTTGCCACTTTATGTTGTGTATTTTTAATGAGCTTTCCAGTTCATTTTCTCATCTATTATAACACCCACAATTTGGTTTATTTTACACATTCAATGTCCGTCTATTTGTATTTGTGTTTGACTTTCTCTTCTGCTGCTACCGAATTGCATTGATTTAGTTTTACTGAGATTCAAATATAGTATGTTTTTGTAAAACCATCTCTTTAATTTGTTAATTTCTTCTGTTATTATTCATACATAGATTCTGTGTGTTCTCTCCTGAACAAAACACAAAATGTTTACCTCGCGTAAGATGCTGTAATCGGTGGCTCTTCAGTGTTTTTTGCGTACTTTCACTTCCCATACTTGTCTTCTTTCCGCGTTGTGGGGAAAGCAATGTAAAAGCTTTCCACAATTCTGGCGGGTGGAGCAGCCCCATGCTGCACAACAGGGCATTTTCACACATCTAAAAACTAATTAGGAAGCACCACGAACTCATATAATCAGTTCAAAGTTGGTAGTAGTGATGGCGTCCTCTAGTCACGTGAGTGCCTTTTAAACAATCATTGAGGAGATTGCCTGAAATTAAGTTGACCATACTGTCAGTATACACGACTCTAATGATTGGAAGGCGAATGTGGGGTTACTGGAGACTTTAACGACAGAAGAGAGTTTTCAAGCTCTGGCTTCTCTTTGGCTAAGGCTGGGCTGCACTGCATTTGTTACCAAAGCAAGACTATATTGCGAGGCATTTACACTTCTTGTCCTTGACATATGACCCATCTGGGAACTCCCTATGTTTCTATACTGTGCTGAAAATTCCAATTTGGATTATCGCTACACCCCGAATAGACAGTGGGTTTCTGAAGTGTTCCTGAGCCCATGTGGTGATATCCTTTACACACTGATGTCACTTGTTGATGCAGTACAGCCTGAGGGATCGAAGGTCACGGGCTTAGCCGCTTACGTGCAGTGATTTCTCCAGATTCTCTGAACATTTTGATGATTTTACGGACCGTAGATGGTGAAATCCCTAAATGTCTTGCAATAGCTGGTTGAGAAAGGTTTTTCTTAAACTGTTCAAAGTGGTGACCCTCGCCCCATCCTTGTTTGTGAATGACTGAGCATTTCATGGAATCTACTTTTATACCCAATCGTGGCACCCACCTGTTCCCAATTTGCCTGTTCACCTGTCTGATGTTCCAAATAAGTGTTTGATGAGCATTCCTCAACTTTATCAGTATTTATTGCCACCTTTCCCAACTTCTTTGTCACGTGTTGCTGGCATCAAATTCTAAAGTTAATGATTATTTGCAAAAAAAAAAAAAGGTTTATCAGTTTGAACATCAAATATGTTGTCTTTGTAGCATATTCAACTGAATATGGGTTGAAAATGATTTGCAAATCATTGTATTCCGTTTATATTTACATCTAACACAATTTCCCAACTCATATGGAAACGGGGTTTGTAGATAATGAATGATATGCCGAAGCTATACTGTTCCATGCTAAATTATGGCATTTGTTCCATTTAGACTTGCAGAGTCCTCAGTTGACCTTAATCTCAAACTGATGCGATGGAGGTTGGTTCCTTCGCTAGACCTTGACAAAGTGGTCAGCACCAAGTGTCTTCTGTTGGGAGCTGGGACTCTGGGCTGCAATGTGGCCAGGACTCTGATGGTGAGACTAAAGGGAAGAATGGACGGTCGCATAAGAGGGCTCACCTAATTGACATCTTCTTCCTCCTCGTTGTAGGGCTGGGGGGTGAGACACATCACCTTTGTAGACAATGCAAAAATCTCCTACTCCAATCCCGTCCGACAGCCTCTCTACGAGTTTGAAGACTGTCTCGGAGGAGGGAAGTCGAAAGCAATGGCAGCGGTGGACAGGCTCAACAAAATCTTCCCTGGTGTTGTAAGTACCAAAAGAAAATTTAATAAAAAAATATTGCGAAAATTGTAGTTTTTAATACAAGCAGTATTATAATTGTTATTAATATTATAAATATGATCGGATTACGTTTGTGATAAACTTTACAGTTAAGAATTTGAAAAAAAAGTATAGTAAATAATACATTGATATATTAAATAAAATACTGCATCAAGAACATAAGACAGTAATTCATTATGTTGTTAAATATGATATATTGTATTAGTTTAGGTGAATCAATCAATCGCTCAAACTTTATTTATAAAGCGCTTTTCATACATAAAAGAAATGCAACACAAAGTTCTTTACATATTTAAAACAATGCCTCGATTACCTGCCTCCCCCCATCAACAGTCTCATTCACACACAACACAAATTAATGCATGATGAACGCACTATGCAGATACAGTACAGGTCAAAAGTTTGGACACACCTTCTCATTTCAATGGGTTTTCTTTATTTTCATGACTATTTACATTGTAGATTGTCACATGTGAAGTGAAAACCCTTTCAGGTGACTACCTCTTGAAGTTCATAGAGAGAATGCCCAGTGTGTGCAAAGCAGTAATCAGAGCAAAGGGTGGCTATTTTGAAGAGACTAGAATATAAACATGTTTTCAGTTATTGCACCTTTCTTTGTTAAGTACATAACTCCACGTGTTCATTCATAGTTTTGATGCCTTCAGTGACAATCTACAATGTAAATAGTCATGAAAATAAAGAAAACGCACTGAATGAGGTGTGTCCAAACTAAGGTTGTAAGGTATACCGGTATTAGTATAGTACCGCGATACTAATGAATCATATTCGGTACTATACCGCCTCTGAAAAGTACCGGTCCTCCACCCCCCACCCTCCAAATATCATCCTTGCAGGACGAGGAATAGCTAAACATGCTTCACTACACACCGTAGCTCACCGACGTCACAATGTAAACAAACGCCATTGGTGGATCTACACCTAACATCCACTGTAATGATACCAAGTACAGTAGCGTATCTAGTCGATACTACTATGATTAAGTCGATATTTTTTGGCATCACAACATCTTTTTTCGTTTTTTTAAAAATTTATGTTATGTTTATAAACTCAGGAAATACATCCCTGGACACATGAGGACTTTGAATATGACCAATGTATGATCCTGTAACGACTTGGTATCGGATAGATATCCAAATTTGTGGTATCATCCAAAACTAATGTAAAGTATCAAACAACAGAAGAATAAGTGATTATTACATTTTAACAGAAGTGAAGATAGAACATGTTAAAAGAGAACGTAAGCAGATATTAACAGCATTTTTGTCATTTTAAGCATACAGCGTATTAATTTCACAGATGTATCACAACGTTCGCTATTTTGTTCAACATTAATAACTACTAATCATGACAGACTTCGTGATAGACAAGAAAAACTACTTTGGGACAAATGATGATCCAGAACCTTATATTTCTGAGCCTCAATTTAAAGAGGATGAGCTGCAAGTTTTTGAAGGTGAGATCCAGCAAGTAGCGGTATTGCTCAGTGCTAAACAAGAAATACAAAATATGAACATAATAAAACGGTCATTTACTGCACAATGTCTGTTCTCACTGGGATGGGATGTTCATATCTTCCCGTTTAGATGAAGAATTAATCATAATCTTCACGCAAGTGTCGTTGTTTTCTTTCTCGCCATCTTCAAATCTAAGATGCATAGCGAAGATATTTATAAAATAATCTTGCCTTCCTTCATACTTCCTCCAAACGAGCGGTTTGGAATGTCCTCGGTCCTGTGACATTTTCTGCCCTCTGACGTCAGCGGATATCTCCATATATGGTTTAAATTAGAGATATGGCCGATATATGCGTTAAAATGTAATATCGGAAATTATCGGTATCGTTTTTTTTTATTATCGGTATCATTTTTATTTATTTATTTTTTTTATTTTTTTATTAAACCAACATAAAAAACACAAGATACACTTACAATTAGTGCACCAACCCAAAAAACCTCCCTCCCCCATTCACACTCATTCACACAAAAGGGTTGTTTCTTTCTGTTATTAATATTCTGGTTCCTACATTATATATCAATATAGATCAATACAGTCTGCAAGGGATACAGTCCGTAAGCACACATGATTGTGCGTGCTGCTGGTCCACTAATAGTACTAACCTTTAACAGTTCATTTTTACTAATTTTCATTAATTACTAGTTTCTATGTAACTGTTTTTTTATTGTTTTACTTTCTTTCTTATTCAAGAAAATGTTTTTAATGTATTTATTTTATTTTATTTTATTTTATTTTATTTTTTTAAAAGTACCTTATCTTCACCATACCTGGTTGTCCAAATTAGGCATAATAATGTGTTAATTATATCGGTTGATATCGGTATCGGTTGATATCGGTATCGGTAATTAAAGAGTTGGACAATATCGGAATATCGGATATCGGCAAAAAGCCATTATCGGACATCCCTAGTTGAAATGTACTCAAAGATCGTTGCACGAAAGTGCCGTTATAGTTCAACACTGCAGTTAGTAAGCTCTTTCTTTTTCGCTATCCTTTTGTTGTGGGCCAGACTGGCTTGTCCATGCACATCCTCCACTGTTGCCATTTCTATACAAAGTAGCGTATAGTTCTAACTTACATCTGTCAGTAGCCTCGCAATGGAAGTGCTAAAAACTACAACAAGTATGGCGGGGAGGAGACGCAGTCGAAGTGGAGCCACGTAAATAAGACCGGCCACAAAACGACACTATTCGGATCGTTTTTACCACGTTACCTTATGTTTAGGTGTGTGTGTGTGTGCGTGTGTTTGTGTGTATGCTAGTGGCCGTAGAGCTAGGAGACAGGCAAGAGTGTTCACTCCGTTTCTTTCATGGCGCCATAGATAGCTCAAAGCATTGTGAGGGGATTTTTTTCATCAAACTTTCAGGAAATGTCCGAAATAGGATTAAAAAGCAAGTGATTATTTTGGGCCTGATCCGGATCATTGTCCTGGTTCAGGACTTTTTTACTATTGAGAGGAACTGCAGGGTATTGCCGAGGTCCGCACTCTCTGGTGCGTTTTTTTTTTTTTTTTTCAAGGTATCTATAAAATGTGTTTTGTGTTCATATTTTGGGCTGTTTGGATCTTCAATATTGTTTGGGGAAACATTGATTTTGTTTTGTAAGATTTGGTCGTCATCTGACCTTTTAGAACGGATTACATTTGTATGGACAAAAATCAAGGTGGTATTGTATATGTAATATACACTATATTGCCAAAAGTATTTGGCCACCTGCCTTGACTCACAAATGAACTTGAAGTGCCATCCCATTCCTACCCCACAGGGTTCAATATGATGTCGGTCCACCTTTTGCAGCTATTACAGCTTAAACTCTTAGAAGGCTGTCCACAAGGTTGCGGAGTGTGTTTATAAGAATTTTCGACCATTCTTCCAAAAGCGCATTGGTGAGGTCACACACTGATGTTGGTCGAGAAGGCCTGGCTCTCAGTCTCCGTTCTAATTCATCCCAAAGGTGTGCTATCGGGTTCAGGTCAGGACTCTGTGCAGGCCAGTCACGTTTATCCACACCAGACACTGTCATCCATGTCTTTATAGACCTTGCTTTGTGCACTGGTGCACAGTCATGTTGGAAGAGGAAGGGGCCTGCTCCAAACTGTTCCCACAAGGTTGGGAGCATGGAATTGTCCAAAATGTTTTGATATCCTGGAGCATTCAAAGTTCCTTTCACTGGAACTAAGGGGACAAGCCCAACTCCTGAAAAACAACCCCACACCATAATTCCTCCTCCACCAAATTTCACACTCGGCACAATGCAGTCCGAAATGTACCGTTCTCCTGGCAACCTCCAAACCCAGACTGGTCCATCAGATTGCCAGATGGAAAAGCGTGATTCATCACTCCAGAGAACAAGTCTCCACTGCTCTAGAGTCCAGTGGCGACGTGCTTTACACCACTGCATCCGACGCTTTGAATTGGACTTGGTGATGTATGGCTTAGATGCGGCTGCTCGGCCATGGAAACCCATTCCATGAAGCTCTCTGCGTACTGTACGTGGGCTAATTGGAAGGTCACTTGAAGTTTGGAGCTCTGTAGCAATTGTTTGTGCAGAAAGTCGGCCACCTCTTTGCACTATACGCTTCAGCATCTCCTGACCCCTATCTGCCGGTTTACGTGGCCTACCACTTGGTGGCTGAGTTGCTGTTGTTCCCAAACTCTTCCAATTTCTTATAATAAAGCCGACAGTTGACTTTGGAATATTTAGGAGCGAGGAAATTTCACGACAGGATTTGTTGCACAGGTGGCATCCTGTGACAGTTCCACGCTGGAAATCACTGAGCTCCTGAGAGCGGCCCATTCTTTCACAAATGTTTGTAGAAACAGTCTCCATGCTTAAGTGCCTTATTTTATACACCTGTGGCCAGGGCAAGTGATTAGGACACCTGATTCTGATCATTTGGATGGGTGGCCAAATACTTTTGGGCAATATAGTGTATATTTGCTGTACCCAGTATTAATTACGTTTGATAAGACATAATCGATAAAACATTTTATAATTACGATATATAGTAGTAGTCGTAAAATTAATAAACAAAAAAGGAGTAATCAGTAATCAATGTTGTTATTGTCCTGATTTATAAATGATGAGCCTATTTATTTATTAATTTACTGCATTTTGCAGGTGTGACTAATCTGAATGTGTTCTTGCTGGCGCGTTCCTGTTTGATTGCTTGTATCCAAGATGTGATGGACAAACCATGCGGAAAATGAATTCTTGGTCATACTTGCATATTAATCATTGTGGTTTCATTTGTTATGTTTTTAATGAGCCTGCCCCAGGCGGCTGTATTCTGTACAGGGTGTATCAATGTCCTACGGTGCGTTTTGGGTAGTTATTCAATTTAAAAAACAATTTAATGGAAGCAGCTGTGTTCTGATGCATGAGGTTTTTAAAGAAGACCAGCAGTTTCTAATTAGATGGTTAATTTTTTTGTTGCTAGCTGGGACATATTGAGTCTTCGGTTATATTGTGTATGCCACAAAAACCATAACCATAGAGCAAGAAATAGAATGTATCGCAACGCAGGAAGCTGCTTACTGCTAAATGAAGTATGAGCAGTACAAACAAATAAATATCCTTTACATGCAAATATTTATTTTACCAAGCAGATGTTAACTTAAATAGCATTCAGCCAAACGCACAGTGGCTAGTGACTAGCACAAATTGACCTCACTAATAAAAATAAAACATCTAAAAACGTGTTTAACGAAAAAGTGATTTCTAATTGTATATAGTTGTAATTAAATGTATTCACTGCATTAGCTACAACAAAAATAACACAATGGGGCCTCCATTTAGTTTCGGATTTGCTACGATATACTGACCTGCTGTTTAATCCTAAATTAATTTATTTGGTTGGCATTAAAGCGACAGCATCATCCAAGCGATAATGGTTTAGTTTATTTCAAACATACTCAACAAAAAATTTGAAGTACGTCACTTTTACTCTTGCACAATTCAACACATTTGTAAAAGAATAGGAAGAAAAGATCGTATTTAATCTTACCCCTTTTTAGAGTCTCAGTCGTTACTGATATAATGTTCACTCTTTGTGTTAACGTGTATCACTTGACCATTTTCTGACCGTGTGTTCACACTTGTCATGGTTGGCTTGGTAAGGATGAACTCAGTCTGTTTGCTCTGCTGGTATGGATCGTTTGATCAAGGATTGTCACGATACCAACATTTTGGTTATCAATACCAATACCTGTGAGTCTCAATACTCATTCGATACCATGATAAAAGTATTTAAAAAACGAATCCTTGTTATTTTACATTCACCACTTTATTGAAACGTGTTTCAAATTGTTAGGTGTTTAAGTCCACAGTGTTTCAACATCTTTTTGCACATACAGTAATTTAACTTGCAGTAGCAGCTGCCAAAAGATACTTGAAGAACAGCAGTTCCTTAGTATCAGCTCAGTATAAAAAAACAACCAAAAATGCACTTATAAAGTCTAATGGAAATGACTCCAAGCAACTTAAATCCTCCACGCCCCACCCACCAGAAGAATCAGAATCACTTTAAAAAGGAACATTACTATTTTTTTTTCAGACACAGCCACAAATAAACTTCATAAGCAGTAATGATGAATGCTAAATGGGTTATACTTGTATAGCGCTTTTCTACCTTCAAGGTACTCAAAGCCTTATTTTTCGGAGTATGAGTTGCTCCGGAGTATAAGTCGTACCGGCCGAAAATGCATAATAAAGAAGGAAAAAAACATATATAAGTCGCACTGGAGTATAAGTCGCATTTTTGGGGGAAATTTATTTGATAAAACCCAACACCAAGAATAGACATTTGAAAGGCAATTTAAAATAAATAAAGAATAGTGAACAACAGGCTGAATAAGTGTACGTTATATGACTCATAAATAACCAACTGAGAACGTGCCTGGTATGTTAACGTAACATATTATGGTAAGAGTCATTCAAATAACTATAACATATAGAACATGCTACACGTTTACCAAACAATCTGTCACTCCTAATCGCTAAATCCCATGAAATCTTATACGTCTAGTCTCTTACGTGAATGAGCTAAATAATATTATTTGATATTTTACGATAATGTGTTAATAATTTCACACATAAGTCGCTCCTGAGTATAAGTCGCACCCCCGGCCAAACTATGAAAAAAACTGCGACTTATAGTCCGAAAAATACGGTAATTTCTATATGGGTAAACATCTGTAGTTTATTGTGTGAATGTATTAACACTAAACGTGTTATTTTAATATTTAGAACACACAATGGACATGATGTAAAATACACAATGGCCGTTATACTTTTGTAAATGTTTATTTTATGTTTATATTTTCAGTCTTACAAAAGTAAATGAAGGAAGAAGTTTAATGAAATAAAACTGAGGAAAGAAAGTCATTCAAAAGAAGGAACATCCTTCCTCAACAAAACTTGTGGAGCTACTATTTATTCATGCAGTTAACTATTTGTTTTGCTGCACACGCTGGAAATGGGTAGCGATGGCAGAATCATTATTTTATTGACAGTGCAATGTGAAAGCCCACGTGTTTAATTTGCAATCAAGTAATCAAATAAAAATCAACCTGCTCAGTGGCTTTGTGGTTAGAGTGTTCGCCGTGAGATTGGTAGGTCCAGAGTTCAAACCCTGACCGAGTCATACCAAAGACTATAAAAATGGGACCCTTTACCTCCCTGCTTTGCACTCAGCATCAAGGGTTGGAATTGGGAGTTAAATCACCAAAATGATTCCCGAGCGCGGCCACCGCTGCTGCTCACTGCTCACCTCACCTCCCAGGGGGTGGAACAAGGGGAAGGGTCAAACGCAGAGAGTACTTTCACCACACCTAGTGTGTGTGTGACTATCAGTGGTACTTTAACTATAACTTTCAAGTAAACACAGTCTCAAAGGAATATAACCTGCGGACGCACTTTCTGACGAAACATCCACATTTTGGCGTCCGGTCCCTGAGCCCTTGGACTCTTGAAACTGCGGCCCTCTTCATTATGTAGTTGAATAGCCCTGCTCTAGGATTTATCTTAGTGCACGTTGCACATCGGTGTTATTGTGCGCATCCCATACAATTAGATGAAAATAATACTTAATCCTTCCAAACCAAGAAGTAATGTCACAATTGTCTTTTTTTTGTCTGAGTTTAGCATGTAATTCAACTTCGTACTGGTCAATGTTGACAAAATGTATAATGTCAAAACAGAAATGATATTCTTTTGTAGACATCTGTCGGGAGAGCATGGGGATCGAGAAGGAATGGCATTGCATGCTCATTTTGGTAATTTAACCCCCAATTCCAACCGTTGATGCTGAGTGCAAAGCAGGGAGGTAATGGGTCCATTTTTATAGTCTTTGGTATGACTCAGTGGCCTAGTGGTTAGAGTGTCCACCCTGAGATCGGTAGGTTGTGAGTTCAAACCCTGGCCGAGTCATACCAAAGATTATAAAAATGGGACCCATTACCTCCCTGCTTGGCACTCAGCATCAAGGGTTGGAATTGGGGGTTAAAGAGAGCAGAGAAGAGGGGCCCATGCAGGCAGTCATGGCCAAAAATAGGAACAAAAATAACATGAGAGCAACATGGGGCATCCTTAATAGCATTATCAAAAATGGCACAAAGAGGGACTACCCCCAATACTTCTTAGACGGAAATAAAAAAAAATGACAACATAAAGGAAGTAGTTGAAAGCTTCAATAATTATTTTGTAAATATTGGACCAAAATTGGAAGAAAGGATTCCAGACCCAGTTTCAATCGAGGACTATAATGATACCATAGAGCGAAATCCCAACTCCATGTTCCTCAGTAATGTGACACAGGAGGAAATAGTTACAGTCGTGAAAAAATGTAAATCTAAGACTTCAACTGATTGTAACGGAATTGATATAGAAATGATAAAAAAGGTTATCGAAGAGATCTCAGGACCATTAATGTATATTAGTAACCTATCATTTCAAACAGGTACATTTCCAAACAAAATGAAAATAGCTAAAGTTGCACCAATTTATAAGACTGGAGACAAACATCAATTTACAAATTATAGACCTGTTTCTTTACTTCCACAATTTTCTAAAATCATTGAAAAACTGTTCAATAACAGATTAGAGAGTTTCATAAATAAAAATAAAATACTCGAAGAGAACCAATATGGATACAGAGCTAATGTTTCAACTTCAATGGCTTTAATTGAAATTACAGAAGAAATTACCAATGCAATAGATAGTAAAAAATGTGCAGCAGCAGTGTTCATGGACCTAACTAAAGCATTTGACACTATTAATCACAATATTTTAATCAAAAAACTAGAACGATATGGCATCAGAGGGTTAGTCTTAAACTGGATAAGAAGTTATCTAACGCAGTGTTTTTCAACCTTTTTTGAGCCAAGGCACATTTTTTGCGTTGAAAACATCCGGAAGCACACCACCAGCAGAAATAATTAAAAAACGAACTCAGTTGACAGTAAAAAGTCATTGCAACTGTTGGATATGACTTTAAAGCATAACCAAGCATGCATGACTATAGCTTTTGTCTCAAAGTAGGTATACTGTCACCACCTGCCACATCTTATTGGACTTATTTGGAGTTTTTTGCCGTTTAGTTCTTGTCTTGCGCTCCGATTTTTGATGGCTTTTTCTCTTTTTTTGGTATTTTCCTGTAGCAGTTTCATGTCTTCCTTTGAGCGACATTTCCCGCATCTACTTTGTTTTAGCAATCAAGACTATTTCAGTTGTTTTTATCCTTCTTTGTGGGGACATTGTTGATTGTCATGTCATGTTCGGATGTACATTGTGGACGCCGTCTTTGCTCCGCAGTATGTCTTTGCTGTCGTCCAGCATTCTGTTTTTGTTTACTTTGTAGCCAGTTCAGTTTTAGTTTCGTTCTGCATAGCCTTCCCTAAGCTTCAATGCCTTTTCTTAGGTGCACTCAGCTTTTGTTTATTTTTGGTTTAAGCATTAGATACCTATTTACCTTCACACTGCCTCCCGCTGTTTCAGACATTTACAAAGCAATTAGCTACCAGCTGCCACCTACTGATATGGAAGAGTAATACACGGTTACTCTGCCTAGCTTTAGACAGCACCGACACTCAACAACAACACATCATTTGCGGATTATAATTACTGGTTTGCAAAAAAATATTTTAAACCCAAATAGGTGAAATTAGATAATCTCCCACGGCACACCAGACTGCATCTCACGGCACACTAGTGTGCCGCGGCACAGTGGTTGAAAAAGACTGATCTAACGAACAGGAAACAATACGTTAAGCTAGGCGAACACACGTCTACAACGCTAAATATATCCTGTGGTGTACCTCAGGGATCAATACTAGGACCTAAATTATTCAATCTCTATATAAATGACATTTGTAAAGTTACAAAAGATTTAAAGTTAGTACTATTTGCGGATGATACAACAGCGTTTTGTTGAGGAGAGAACACACAGAAGTTAATACAAATAATAACAGAAGAAATTAACAAATTAAAAAGATGGTTTGACAAAAACAGACTATCGTTGAATCTCAGTAAAACTAAAATAATGCTATTTGGTAACAGTAGAGGAGAAAGTCAAACACAAATACAAATAGACGGAAAATAAATTGAAAGAGTAAATGAAACCAAATTTCTAGGTATAATGATTGATGATAAATTTAACTGGAAATCTCACATAAAAAATATACAACATAAAGTAGCAAGAAACACGTCAATAATGAATAAAGCAAAACATGTTCTAGACAAAAAATCACTTCATATTCTCTACTGCTCACTAGTGTTACCATATCTGAGTTACTGTGTAGAAATATGGGGAAATAATTACAAAAGTACACTTCATTCATTAACGGTGTTAGAAAAAAGATCAGTTAGAATAATACATAATGTTGGATATAGAGAACATACAAATCCTTTATTTTTTTAATCAAAGATACTGAAATTCCACGACATAGTGAATTTGCAAACAGCTAAAATTATACACAAAGCAAACTATAACCTGCTACCCAAGAATATACAACAATTCTTCTCAAAAAAAGAGGGGGAATATAATCTTAGAGAAAAATGTAATTTAAAACATTTGTACGCACATACAACACTTAAGACCTTCAGTATATCAGTATGTGGAATTCAATTATGGAATGGATTAAGCAAAGTAATCAAACAATGTACTAATATGATCCACTTCAAGAAACTCTTCAAACTTAGTGTTTACAAAGTACAAAGAAGAAGAACCATGATAAACATTCTGAATGTATTTAATTAATCCATTCTTTCACTCTCAAAATAATCTTACTTATCTCATCATATGAAATGTAACTTACTTCACCAATTATTATTTATCTATTTATTTTTATTGTGATTACTTATGGAGTACATTGTGAATAAATTGAGAACAGGAAGTGAACAAAAAAGTTTAGCAACTGTTATGTAAAAGAAAAGGGGTAGGATTAAATAAGCTCTGCTTCTTCCTACTCCTTTTCGAACATGTTGAAAAGAGAAGCTGGAAATTGTGATGTATCATGTTGTATGCTTGCATGTTCGAAATAAACTCAAACTCAAACTCAAAAATATTGGCACCCCTCATTTCTGTCAGATAATGCACCACTTCTCCTAGAAAAGTGTTGAAATTACAAATGCTTTGGTATTCACATGTTTTTTTTAATTTTGTTTGCATTGGAACTACACAAAAAAAACAACCAAAAAGCCAAATCTGATATTATTTTACACAAAACTCCAAAAATGGATTGGACAAAATTATTGGCACCTTTTCAAAATTGTAAGAAATAGTTGTATTCTAAGCACATGATGCTCCTTTAACTTGTAAATTAACTCACCTGTAGCAAGTACAGGTGCTGGCAATATAGAAATCACACTTGCAGCCAGTTAAAATGGAGACCAAAATGACTCAACCTTTGTGTTTTGTGTGCCAATATTTTTGGCCATGACTCTACTATAGTGCCCACCACATAAGTGTGGCATTGTGACATCACAAATGTTAAAAACGACCACAAAACAACGGTCAGAGGCAACCAAAGCAAGCTCACGCCCAAATGCATGAACCTTATGATTTGACGCTTTGGCATTGTTTAACATGAGTACCCAACATTTTAACATTTATAAGTCAAAAACACCATATGTCCCTTTTTAGTGGCAGGTGTTTCCCCCCTTGAGCCAAATGATTAGTCTTTTTGGTTAAGTGAAGCCAAACAGCCGTTCTTCTGGCAACCTCCAAACCCAGACTGGTCCATCAGATTGCCAGATGGAAAAGCGTGATTCATCAGTCCAGAGAAGGCGTCTCCACTGCTCTAGAGTTCAGTGGTGACATGCTTTCACCACTGCATCCCACGCTTTGCATTGGACTTGGTGATGTATGGCTTAGATGCAGCTGATCAGCCATGGAAACCCATTCCATGAAGCTCTCTGCATACTGTACGTGGGCTAATTGGAAGATCACATGAAGTTTGGAGCTCTGTAGCAATTGACTGTGCAGAAAGTCGGCGACCCTCTTTGCACTATGTGCTTCAGCATCCGCTGACCCCTCTCTGTCAGTTTACGTGGCCTACCTCTTCGTGGCTGAGTTGCTGTTGTTCCCAAACTCTTCCATTTTCTTATATTAAAGCTGACAGTTGACTTTGGAATATTTAGGAGCGAGGAAATTTCACGACTGATTTGTTGCACAGGTGTCATCCTATGACAGTTCCACGCTGGAAATCATTGAGCTCCTGAGAGCGGCCCATTCTTTCACAAATGTTTGTAGAAACAGTCTCCATGCCTAAGTGCTTGATTTTATACACCTGTGATTAGGACACCTGATTCTGATCATTTGGATGGGTGGCCAAATACTTTTGGCAATATAGTTTATGTACAAAAGGAAATGCGTTGAAACTGCCGTCTCTCTGCCCTGCTCTCTCCCTTTCTGTGTGTGACTGACAGTGTTGGGACTAACGCGTTACTTTGTAACTTGTTACTGTAACGCCGTTACATTCGGCGGTAAATAGTAATCTAACGCGTTATTTTTTATATTGAGTAACTCAGCTACCGTTACTACATGATGCGTTACTGCGTTATTTGACGTTATTTTTTATGTAGTATCGGCTAGAAACTGAGAAGATCTGAGTGTGTTTCATTGCAGCGCTGCGGAAGAGGCGACAAGAAAGAGGCGCGCTGTGTGTGTGTGTGTGTGTGTGTGTGTGTGTGTGTGTGTGTGTGTGTGTGTGTGTGTGTGTGTGTGTGTGTGTGTGTGTGTGTGTGTGTGTGTGTGTGTGTGTGTGTGTGTGGGAGGGGGCGTGTCTGTGTTTACTAACAAGACATCATGGCGAAGCCCGTAGCCGAGTTTCTTAACATGGAGATATTCTCAATACTTTTGTCGACCACAAAGAAAAGAACATTTTAGTTGAATGTAAGTTGTGTCTTGGATCAAAGATCCTATCCTAGCAATTCAAATCTGCTGAACCAGCTACAACAGCAACATGCTTCGACGAAGCTAGTAAAGAGAGACACACTGCACCTGCTAAGCAACAGCGGCTGGATTTTAACGAGGCACTGCGCACTGAAGGTACACACTCTGTCAATTATTTTATATACTGTTGCTCTTTCATTCTAGACTTCTAGAGTGTTTGATTATCACATCACTCTAAATGTATAGACTATAAAGTTCACAAACATAAAGAGGGATGCTAGTGGGCCAGGCCAATCTTTCCTTTTCTCTAAACTAAAACTGTGGAAATGTGTAGAGTGTTCTGGGCTTCAGACATTATTTCAGAATTCCTTGAGATAAAAAAACGCCTGGTTAGGCTTTGTGTATGTAGTGTGTGCCTTCCGTGGTTTACAGCTATGTTGTTATTATGCTGTTTGTTACTTATGTATGTTATGTTGCAGCTATTTAAAATAGTTTTGTCAATTTGTTCTGGCCTGAAAAAAATCGGCCCTTTGAAACATATCTTTGTGTTGTATGTAGACCACATTGCTTAGCAGAGTTCCGTGATGCAAATGCATGTCAAATTGATCAACAGATTATATTGTTCTCCAGTGCACTAACAATACTGAAATGAAGGCTAAAAGGGCATTATTAGGGGCCTTAAAAAAAATTAAAAAAAACTATATATATATATATATATATATATATATATATATATATATATATATAAGTAACTAAATAGTTACTTTTCACAGTAACGCATTACTTTTTGGTGTAAGTAACTGAGTTAGTAACTGAGTAACTTTTGAAATAAAGTAACTAGTAACTGTAACTAGTTACTGGTTTTCAGTAACTAACCCAACACTGGTGACTGACACTCTTTATAAGTATATTTTCCAAGCTTCTCGCAAAATCTAAGCTGATTAAATGAGCAGAATATGAAAATAACCTATGCAACGCAGCAAATGGCATTTTGGTTTGGAGTGTTTCAGTTATGTCGCATGCTGTCACAGAAAGATGCACAATCCAGTCCTTACTGGATGCATACATTATGTTTATCACTTTGCACTTTGTTTGGTCACGTGACAAAAAGACCACTATTAAGAGCAAAATAACAACCCCAAGTGTGAACGCAGCCTTAAAGGTTAAAAAAGGAAAATTATGTGTATTAGTTATGTAATTGATTAGTAGCAGTTGGTCATGGAATGTCTGTTTCAACAGTTGAGGACATTGAGTATAGAGTTAAAGTGTGACGGCACTTAATTTTCAGGACAACTTGTGCGTTTTAAATTAGCAGACAGCTTTTCCAGACCTGTCCTCTTCCCCTAATGACTCACACACTGTGTGACAAGGTAATTTCCTTTCCCGTTTCCGATGATGAAATATCAATTTTGAAGTAACAAGTTTGCAATTAGGACTTACTATGATGTATTAATTATGGATTGTCAATTTTCTGAAAACTGCTGCGAAGTAATTCATAATGGTTAGGACCGCATTGGGATTGGAGGCACTTTGATATTGTTGTGTGTGCATGTGTGCGCTTACAAAAACACACCAGTACCAATCCAAAGTATGCACATAAGCTAAGCACTTGACCTCATACAAAATAGATGCATTTGTTTTTCTTTTAAAATGTTTTCCAGACCTGTGCTGCTTAATTTTAACAATCAGATTAATCATTTTTATATATTTCAATTAATATTGATCAATCAAAGTAAATTACTTGCTTGCATAATTAAAATTAACTTGAAAAAGGCCCCAATATTTTGACACTAACACATTTTTTTTTTTTTTTTTAGAATGCCATGCGGGAACATTTTTAAATGTTCTATTTGTGTCAAGTGTTTTGCTTTTATGCTGTGCTTATCCCACACTTAAAAGGATGTACCAATGCTGAGTGTGGCTTCTGGATTGCACTCAAAAGACCAGACCGTTGTTATTTCTTTCCTTTTATTTTTCCTTTAAACAGCTTCTTTTTTCTTTTTAGCCTTTTTAGCAGTCTTTAGCAGTCTTTAGGTGAAAAACCTTAAAGGAAAAAACACCACAAGATTAACATGCGGTAAAAAATCAATCAATTATCAATCCCATAATTTACAATTATTAATTAGGCTATCAAACTCTTAACCATTTAGTGCAAGAAAATGGACTAATCTTTTCCCTTTAAGTTAAAACAGATTTTAAATAAATGATCTCAACATAAATGCACCAAGATACATATAAAATACATTTAACCCCAGAAACAATAAATAAATGCAGCAGAAAACCCAATATGCAAATTCATAAATACCTAACCAATCAACCACCTATTTTAGATACATATTTAAAGGCCTAATGAAACCCACTACTACCGACCACGCAGTCTGATAGTTTATATATCAATGATGAAATCTTAACATTGCAACACATGCCAATACGGCCGGGTTAACTTATAAAGTGCAATTTTAAATTTCCCGGCAAACTTCCGGCTGAAAACGTTTCGATATGATGACGTTTGCGCATGACGTCAATGGTTGAACCGGAAGTATTGGTACACCATTGTATCCAATACAAACAGCTCGGTTTTCATCGCAAAATTCCACAGTATTCTGGACGTCTGTGTTGGTGAATCTTTTGCAATTTGTTTAATGAACAATGGAGACTGCAAAGAAGAAAGCTGTAGGTGTGATCGGTGTATTAGCGGCCGGCTACAGCAACACAAACAGGAGGACTTTGAGTTGGATAGCAGACGCGCTATCCGACGCTAGCCGCCGACCACATCGATGATCGGGTGAAGTACTTCGTCGCGCCGTCGATCGCTGGAACGCAGGTGAGCACAGGTGTTGATGAGCAGATGAGGGCTGGCGTAGGTGGAGCGCTAATGTTTTTATCATAGCTCTGACGAGGTCCCGTAGCTAAGTTAGCTTCAATGGCGTCGTTAGCAACTAGGCTTCGACAGGCGGAACAGCATTAACCGTGTATTTACAGGTACAGTGTTTGGTTCGGTGTCTCCTGATAGTAGTATTGTTGATCTTCTGTCTATCCTTCCAGTCAGGGGCTTATTTCTTTTGTTTCTATCTGCATTTAAGCACGATGCTATCACGTTAGCTCCGTAGCTAAAGTGCTTCACCGATGTATTGTCGTGGAGATAAAAGTGACTGTGAATGTCCATTTCGCGTTCTGGACTCTCATTTTCAAGAGGATATAGTATCCGAGGTGGTTTAAAATACAAATCCGTGATCCACAATAGAAAAAGGAGAAAGTGTGGAATCCAATGAACCCTTGTACCTAAGTTACGGTCAGAGCGAAAAAAGATACGTGCTGCACTGCACTCTAGTCCTTCACTCTCACGTCCCTCATTCACGAATCTTTCATCCTCGCTCAAATTAATGGGGTAATCGTCGCTTTCTCGGTCCGAATCGCTCTCGCTGCTGGTGTAAACAATGGGGAAATGTGAGGAGCCCTTCAACCTGCGACGTCACGCTACTTCCAGTACAGGCAAGGCTTTTTTTTATCAGCGAGCAAAAGTTGCGAACTTTATCGTCGATGTTCTCTACTAAAACCTTTCAACAAAAATATGGCAATATCGCAAAATGATCAAGTATGACACATAGAAGGGATCTGCTATCCCCGTTTGAATAAAAATATGTCATTTCAGTAGGCCTTTAAAAATCCATATCCAATATGAATGTATTATTAATTTAGCAGCGAAACACTCAATCTTAAGCGCTGTCTCCTGGTAGAAAAAATGCCCCGTTTCCTGTGCCCTCACTAGCAGCCAATGATCCAGCACAGTTAAATCCAACACTTTAAATTGAGCGACTTCACCCTCCCGATGAAGCAAACTGCTCCAACATTTATCAGACCAAGCAAAGAATATACCAGGGGTCACCAACCTTTTTGAAACCAAGGGCTACTTCTTGGGTACTGATTAATGCGAAGGGCTACCAGTTAGATACACACTTTAATAAATTGCCAGAAGTAGCCAATTTGCTCAATTTACCTTTAACTCTGTTATTATTAATAATTAATGATATTTATCTTTGTGGAAACACTGATCATCTTAATGATTTCTCACAATAAATATATATAGAAACAGATAAATATCAATATGCAACACTTTATTTTTATATTTTCTCTATAAGTGCACATTTTTCAAATTTAACATTTTCAAATGATCACTTCTAAGACAGTCTTGTGAAATCACAATATCCCATTTTAACTAGCTAGCCACTAACATTTTTTAACAAATCATGAATTACTTTGCACCATGTTTGTACAAATAATAACTCATGTAAAATACAAAAGTAAACTCTCAAATTTTTAAATCATGTCACACTTTGAACTGGACACCAAATCTGTTATGTTTCTTTGTCAGTTAGTGGGAAGCCTGGCATTGCATGCTGTTAACTAGTGTGTTGTACTCTGGTGTGTAACTTGACACTGCAACTCTGAGTGAGTCTTGCAGATGTGCATCAGTGAGGCGTGTTCTGTGTTTGTTCTTGATGAAGTTCATGTCAGAAAAGGCTGATTCACAAAGATACGATTTTTCCTCATTGTTTGCGGAACCTTCTTAATCTTTTGGACATATTTTCACAGCAATCTGGCCTTAAGCTTAATTATGATAAATGTAAAATGTTAAGGATCAGAAATCTAAAGGGAACGTCCTTTCGAATGGAATGCAAAGTGCCTGTTTTGTGGACAGATGGACCAGTTAACATACTTGGTGTTGTTGTCCCAGAAAATCTGGAAGATCTAGGCTCAGTAAATTATGATAATCGACTAAGAAAGCTGGACAAAATTATGCAATTATGGAAAGGGAAATCCCTAACCTTGTATGGTAAAATGTCTATTGCCAACTCGTTAATTATTCCTCAATTTATTTATTAGTTTTTGTCATTACCAGCTCCATCACAAAACTTTTTTAAGATTTATGAGCGGAGGGTCTTCGATTTTGTCTGGAACGGCAAACCAGAAAAGATTAAAAGAAAGGTTTTGTACAAAGAGTATGAATATGGGGGCCTGAAACTTCTCAACCTTGAAGCTATGTGTCTGTCTTTAAAAGCATCAATTGTTCCAAAGATGTATTTAAACATTGAGTGGTACACAAATGTCCTGTTGGACAAAAAACATGTACTGTATCAAAAGAAATTGTATCCTTTTTTACAAGTGATCCCCTCCCAGAGAGTCTGCTGGGAAACATGGCGGGGTTCATAAAGGAAACAATCCACTCATAGTGGTGTTTTCAATTTTATGTGCCAGAAAAAAGAGACGATATTTTGCAGCAGTTAATATGGATGAACTCTAATATTGTAATAGATGGAAAGCCTTTCTTTTGGAAAAATATGTTTGAAAGAGGAATCATTTTTGTCAATGATATTATCAATGAGAATGGTAAAATTATGAAGTATGATGAATTTAGAGCTATGTATGTTGATGCTTGCTCAAGCTTTTCATTTTATCAACTAACTGGAGTAATTGGGAAAAGATAGAAACAAATAATTAATTATGGAACTACTAAATTATTAGTTTGTAAACCTCTAATAAGAAATTCTAGTTGGCAAAAAGGAACCAAAATAAATAGAAAAATATATAATTTTTATTTAATAAAGAAATCTTTGAAGGCTGCCTCATACAACACAAATGGAAAATGGGAGGACTTTTTTGACTGCCCGTTGCCATGGGATGCCATATTCAAACTAATCTATAAAACCACTATCGATGTGCAAAATCGTTATTTTCAAATTAAAATTATTTATAACTTCTTACCCACAGGGAAAATGTTAAAATTATGGAATATGACAGAGTCAGATGATTGCCGATTTTGTTGTCAGGAGCCTGAATCCACCCTGCATTTGTTTTGGTATTGTCATATTGTGTCTTTGTTTTGGGTGGAAGTTGGAAAAATGTGTTTAAGGATTGGTTTGTTTATGAAGCTTAATGTGGTTTCTGTTACTTTAGGAGAGTTCATTGACAATCATGATTTAGTCAATTTAATTATAGTACTCTGTAAAATGTTTATTTTTAAGGCCAAAAACAGATATTCACTTAGTATTACTTTCTTTAAAACATTTATTCAGTATTTTCTAACTTTAGAAAGTTACATGGTTGAAAACGATAATGATGCCAAAAAACATTAAAAAAAAGATGAGAAGTCCTCAAAGGCTTATTTTGAAAGTATAATTATGTTTATAGATTATATGATATCTGTTGTTGTGTTCCCTAATTTGAGTGACCTGGACATAATCTGGACTGTACATGAATGCTTATTTTGAAAATGTAATTTTGTTTATAAATTATATGCAATCTGTTGTGTTCCCTAATTTTTTTCTGTGTACATGAATGAAGGTGTGTGTTGCTGAGTCCGACTTGGACATTATCTGGACTGGGCCTGGTTTAAAAAACTCTTTAAACAAATCTAATTTCATTGACAACCTGGTCTGTTGAAGATAAGGCCCTTTTTTAAAAAATAAAATAAAATAAGATAAATACATAAAAAACATTTTCTTGGATAAAAAAGAAAGTAAAACAATATAAAAATAATTACATAAAAATAGTAATTAATGAAAATGTTAGTGGACCAGCAGCCTATACAATCACGTGTGCTTCAGGGACTGTGTCCCTTGCAGGTGTGTTGTCTATGTTGTGGGAACCAGAATATTGGTAGCAGAAGAAATAACCCCTTTTGTGTGAGTGGGTGTGGATGAGTGTGCATGGGGGAGGTTGTTTGGGTTGATGCACTGATTGAAAGTGTATCTTGTGTTTTTTCTATGTAGATTTAATTTAAAAAAATAAAAAATAAATTTTTTTTATTTTTTTATTTTTTTATTTTTAGAACAGGCCCGCGGGCCACTCATCTGTTCCTTACGGGCGACCTGGTGCCCGCGGGCACCACATTGGTGACCCCTGGAATATACATCAACACTTCCTTACCAAACAACAGTTACAGAAAACACCGTGTGTATTTAGCCTCCAGACTAAGCACGCTACTTCCTTACTTGGCTCTGATCATATGAGCCGACTGGCTGAACTAATGCCGAATTATATACATTACCCAGGGTTGGTGAATAGGGTTGCGAATGTGCTCTACGATAAAATAACATTTTATTAAGTTGGGTTTGTCTGGTTGCCAAGCCGCCGCGGTTGCGAGCTTGCGCATCATACAATTTGAATGCACGTCATTTATTTGCTCAAAATGTACCGTAATTTCCGGACTATAAGCCGCACCTGACTATAAGCCGCACCAGCTAAATTTAGGGGAAAATACACATTGCTCCATATGTAAGCCGCACCTGACTATAAGCCGCACCAGCTAAATTTAGGGGAAAATACACATTGCTCCATATGTAAGCTGCACCCGACTATAAGCCGCAGGGTTTTGATGTGTAATTAGCGTAGTATATAGGGGTTCCTGCTACCACGGAGGGGCTTGTCCCATTTATTAACAATAAATCTTTCAATCATTCAATCAAACTTTCACATCTTTGACATGGCGAACAGCATTCGTGCAGAGTACAAATAATACAACGCTGCAAAGTAATACAAAGTGCTCGCCTGTACGTTATCAAAATAACCAGCCTACCGGTATATGAAAAGTCAGTCTTTAATCATTGTGTCATCGTCTTCCTCCTGCGTACTAAAACCACCCGAATCCTCTTCGTCGGTGTCGGAGAAGAACAGGCCGTAAATAAGCCGCACCCTTGTATAAGCCGCAGGGACCAGAACGAGGGGGAAAAGTAGCGGCTTATAGTCCGGAAATTACGGTAATAACAATTTTATCTAAACTAGTCTTGTCAGGGTTTATTTTGTACTGTGCGCAGGCATAAGTATTGACCTGATCACTTCCTTTATACACGATGAATACACATTTTTTTGTGTGGGTAATCGCTTGCGTTAACTTTGAAAGTAATACATTTTTTGATTAACCAAATGTTACATACATATTTTATCGATACATACTTTTTTCATGGGGAGGTGGTGGAGAGGGTAAAACATCAAATATACAGTTGTACCTCAACTTTTGAGTACCTTGAGATACGAGCATAACTTGAGTTACGTTTATTTTCACCATCGGTTGAAGTAATATTTGTCACTGGGTTGTGCCGTTTGAGCAATAAAGGTTTTTCTCAGTCGTGACTTCCGCGGTCACTCACTCAAAGCCACAAGACACAGGGTGAGGACAAAACACACAACAGCTCTATGGGAACAAATAGATTAAAATAAGGGGGTAATATGCAGTATTTAAAAGCTACAGTATTTAGATGAGTTTTAAGGTAAGGTAATACTTCTCCTGAGGTGGCATCTTAAGTGTTGCTGGTAGTAAATTCCAGAGTGCTGGAGCCAGAATAAAAAAATGCTCTAGAGTAGGGGTCATTAAACATTTTGCCTCAAAAGAGCCATCAAAAGAGCAATTTGGGCCCATTTCCAACAAAAGAAAACCCACTTGGAGCCACTAAACCTGTTTGATTACTATATTGAAGTTAAAGGGGAACTGCACTTTTTTCATGCACAATTATTATGAGGGACAAGAACACGTCTTTTTTTGAGGGGGAATTTTAAAGATGATAAACGCTTGACAGATGGGAGTAATGGAAGTCACCGTTGTAGCCTTCAACACCCTCTGAAACAACTTCAAAACCCTCCAACGTTTTATATATGCACTGCAAGTATAATAATGTAGTAACAGACACGTTCATAACAATGTGTAATATTTACTATATTTACTGTATTTTGGTCATTTTAATCATTGCAGGAACTAATTCCTGGGCGCATTTATTTCCATTTCCATAGCAGCGCACTTTCTACTTCTGGCAACAAGTGTGCGTCTTACTTCCGGAAACAAAGGCGTGTGTGTCTTCTAATCATGGCAGATTTGGTAACAAACAAAAAAGACGACTATTTTTGAACAATTGAGGATTCACAACCTTATATTATTGAATCTGAATATACAAAGGATGTACTGCTGCTTCTAGAAGCCAGCACGAAGGAAGAGTGAGACGTTGGAGCAGAGGTAAGCCATGAGAGTAAGGTGAAAGTGACTTGAAGCTACAAAATGGGGTATTTGAAGCTATTCTAGATAGCTTCAAATACCTATATTCTAGATACCATTGTTTATTAGCAACCAAAGAAGCTAACAAGCTAAATCGTGACAAGTTAAGTGTCAGGTTTTTTTTTTTTTTTACCAGAAACACTGCCCCTAGAATTGAATGGCTGATGCAGAACTTTGAAAGACTCATGACAGTACGTCAAGGGACCACGTAGTGACTACAGTACACAGAAGCATACACTATGCCGTTCCAGAGCCAAAGGTTGCAGACTTGTTTTTGGTTCTGGCGTTCTTAGAACTTAGGGTACAGTACCATCAGCAAGATAAGATGGTGCTAAACCATTCCAGAGCCAAAGGTTGCAGACTTGTTTTTGGTTCTGGCGTTCTTAGAACTTAGGGTACACTACCATCAGCAAGATAAGATGTTGCTAAACCATTCCAGAGCCAAAGGTTGCAGACTTGTTTTTGGTTCTGGCGTTCTTAGAACTTAGGGTACAGTACCATCAGCAAGATAAGATGTTGCTAAACCATTCCAGAGCCAAAGGTTGCAGACTTGTTTTTGGTTCTGGCGTTCTTAGAACTTAGGGTACAGTACAATCGGCAAGATAAGATGGTGCTAAACCGTTTAATATTTTATACGTAAGTAATAAAGTGTACCGGGAGCCAGTGCATTTGGACCAGTACCGGTATATGTATAATATGATCAAACTTTCATGTCCTTCTCAAAAGTCTAGCAGCCCCATTTTGAACCAACTGTAATCTTTCAATGCTGGACATGGGGAGACCCAAAAATTATACGTTATTGTTGTCGAGATAAGATGTAACAAACACATGTATCATGATCTCTGCATCACTGATGGATCCATATTTCAAAATGTGACTAATATGATTAATAAATAATTGACAGCCCTAATCAAAATTTTTGTTTTTCTGTCTAAATGGCGTGTTAAAATTGGGGTGTTTTGAGAGGGCCAAGCACTGATTAAGTTGATTTTAAATTAATTTTAATGGGCGTTTCTGCTTTATGACTCGATTGTTTTGAAGTACAAGCTTGGTCGTGGAACAGATTGTGGTTGTAAGTTGAGGTACTACTTTAATAGTAGACAATGGATTACTTCTTCTTTTTCTTTTTACAATATAAACAACTTAATTTTCCTGACTGTGTTTTGTCCTTTTTTTTCCATCAAAACTTGACAGTGCGCCTTATAACCCGGTGCGCCTAACGTACGGAATAATTCTGGTTTTGCTTATAGACCTCAAAGCAATTTTATTTGGGGTACACGGTGTAATGAGAAGTGTGACCAGTAGATGGCAGTCAAACATAAGAGATACATGTAGACTGCAATATGATGGCAATATGACTCAAGTAAACAACACCAATATTTTATATGTTCCATTGAAAATATAGAACATTACACACAGCGCTCAAACATCTATAAAAATGTTTTAGTACGACATTGGTAAGCTATGAAGCCGCACCGCTTGATGGATTGTCGGCACATTAAACATACAAGTATTATTATGTTGTGTGTATAAGGTAAGACATTTTATCTGGTGTTTAGTTTCGCAATGTTATGCACAAGCAACTTTTCGTACCTTCTGGTACCTGCTGATCTGTATTTGGGATCTGCATAAATCCTGTAAAATTGTGCGCGTCCGCCTTTGTAGTCCGTGCCGACACCGTAGTCGATAAGCTTCTTCTTTTTCTCTATCTTCTTGTGATCTGACATTCTTCCTCTGCTGTTGCCATTTCTAATATAAAGTAGTGTAAAGTTCTTACTTATATCTGTCAGTAAACTCGCCATGAAAGCGCTGAAACATACCGGTGTAGTGAGTTAAATTATTCACCCAAGGAACTTTAGTTATTAGAGAGTTCCGGTGGCACGGTTTTTCACGGGACATATTTACGGTGTTCTTGTTGTTTCCGGATGAGAAGATGCTGCTCCGTTATTGATTGAAGTAAAGTCTGAATGTCATTAAAACAGTTAGCTCCATCTTTTGACACTTCTTCCACTCCCGTCCTTGCACGCTACACCGCTACAACAAAGATGACGGGGAAAAGACGCTGCCGAAGGTGAGCCACATAAATAAGAGCTCTCACAAAACGGCGCATCCTGAAGCGACTGTCAGAAAGCGGCTTGAAGATGATCTGTAAAACATCATCTATGCAACATTTTGACCAAAGAACCACCATTACATGTTATGTAGACCACAAGGAAGTGTTTTCAATTCAGAAAAAATAAATAAATAATATCACTCCTTTAATGCGCCCTATCATCCGGTGTGCCTTATATATGAAAAAAGATTGAAAATTTACCATTCATTGGCAGTGCGCCTTATAATCCGGTGCACTTTATGGTCCAGAAAATACGGTAAATGCAGATTGTTAGTAAATAATCGCTCTATGATTTCAAATCCTTTGACAGCACTAATTTTTCTTTACCTTTTTGATGCTGGTTTTTGCCCTGGAGAATTGTGCGGAGAATTCCCAACCAGCCATTGCAAATGTCCAGTGCCGGTTCTAAACCTGAATGAATGGCAGGATTGTGTCAGGATGTGCATTTGACCTAAATACTAAGACAAATAAAATCATGCAATTGACTCATGTGGCGACCCTTGAAAGTAATTGTTTTAATTGGATGTCTAAATCCCATCCATCCATCTTCAACCGCTTATCCGGAATCGGGTCGCGGGGACAGCAGCTCCAGCAAAGACCCCCAGACTTCCCTCTCCAGAGCAACATTTGCGACTTCCTCCTGGGGAATCCCGAAGCGTTCCCAGGCCAGAGAGGAGATGTAATCCCCCCATCTGGTCCTTGGCCTGCCGGGGGGCCTCCTCCCAGTGGGACGTGATGTCTAAATCCCAAACAAGCATATCTAAACGCGGCCGGGAACCGAACCATGAACCGAGAGGGATCTCAGGTTGTACAGTGAATGTCCAGGAGATTTTTATTGTCCTCTGATGATTTGGTCAAGTTGGCATTTAAAGAGGTTGTAGGCGCTAAGAGGCGGAGTGGCTCTCTTGTCTCGCCGTCCTGAAATTAAAATTAAAGGCACACTTTGATGGTTCTTCTGCAGGAGATAATGATTGACTTAGTGAAAGAGACATTTCTTCTTGAGATCTCACGCCACTTTGTATCCATCGCTACTTTCCTTGGCTTCACCTGTGGCATTTTACTTTGCCGTCTTGTTCGTTCTCCAGTCATTGTAGATTGGCAGTCGTGCATGATAACCGAGGGTGAGACATTAACATTAACCTTTCATGTTTGTGCTACTCCTATTTTTTTTCTAATGTTGCAACATTTCCTGTGGATGCTTGTGCAGGAATGTCAAACCGAGGCATTCAACAACTATATCGACTGTCAGGTCTTAAAGCAGTTGAGGCAACATGACTCAGACTTAGACTTAGACACACTTTATTGATTAAGGGAAATTGTTCCACACAGTAGCTCAGTTATAAAGGATGGAAAGGGTAAAGATGGAAAGGATAATGCAGATATAAAATAGACTAAAATTGTACCATAGTAGCAATATAAAATATAACAGATATGTAATATTTGCATATTAAATATACAGTATATAATATATTATATTATTATATTATATTTTTATATAATACATACAATGGATTATATAAAGAGTGCAATTTATTTTGTAAATACACTACCGTTCAAAAGTTTGGGGTCACCCAAACAATTTTGTGGAATAGCCTTCATTTCTAAGAACAAGAATAGACTGTCAAGTTTCAGATGAAAGTTCTCTTTTTCTGGCCATTTTGAGCGTTTAATTGACCCCACAAATGTGATGCTCCAGAAACTCAATCTGCTCAAAGGAAGGTCAGTTTTGTAGCTTCTGTAACGAGCTAAACTGTTTTCAGATGTGTGAACATGATTGCACAAGGGTTTTCTAATCATCAATTAGCCTTCTGAGCCAATGAGCAAACACATTGTACCATTAGAACACTGGAGTGATAGTTGCTGGAAATGGGCCTCTATACACCTATGTAGATATTGCACCAAAAACCAGACATTTGCAGCTAGAATAGTCATTTACCACATTAGCAATGCATAGAGTGTATTTCTTTAAAGTTAAGACTAGTCTAAAGTTATCTTCATTGAAAAGTACAGTGCTTTTCCTTCAAAAATTTCAATGTGACCCCAAACTTTTGAACGGTAGTGTATTTGTCTACAACCAGAATTTGGTTAATCATTTTCAATTCATTTTGTATTTCCCATGGCACAGATCTATTTTTGTCTCTAAGCACCTCTATAATTATAGCTGATTTTTTTGTGTAAGAAATTTGTTCAGTAATTAACACAAAACCAATCAGATAATTAATAATACATGAGGGCCAAGGTGTCATTGAAAGTCCTGGGTTCGATCCCTGGGCTCGGGGTCTGTCCGTGTGGAGTTGGCATGTTCTCCCCGTGACTGCGTGGGAATGTGAGTGTGAATGTTGTCTGTCTATCTGTGTTGGCCCTGTGATGAGGTGGCGACTTGTCCAGGGTGTACCCCGCCTTCAACCCGAGTGTAGCTGGGATAGGCTCCAGCGTTGTGAAATTAGTTATTTACACAGAAAAAATGCATAAATGCTTATTTACGTAACTTAATTGTTTCAAAACGGTGCCTGTCACACAGCAGTAAAACGGCTGATCAAACAAAACAGAAGTCATCGTTATGGACCCACTAGCTGCAGAAGCTAGCGCTCCAATCAGTTAAACAGTGTAAATAAGTCCACAGGGACGTTTTGGTGAATTACCGAAACTGAAGCAATACAAAAAGAATGCCATTGTGAGTTAATATTACTAACAAAAACTCTCTTAAACATGCTAGTATAGTAGCTAATGCTAACGATGCTAGCTTTACTACATTACCATAGCACGTACAAATATGCATACAAAATACTCCTACAGACATTACACATAGGAAGGTTTAGTAAGTAAAAATGTTTTTGGTTATACTGTTGTAGTGGAATTTCTGACCTTCGAGCTATATTTCGTGTCTGTAAAGAATGTCTGCTCGTTTCATTTCTTTTCTATTCTAAACCATTGAAGGACCAGAAAAGCCAAAGTTGAATATGGAGTTTTGATGTTTTGATTATCTAAGTATGACTAAGGGATTCAAGGATGTTGCATAACAAACAGGTCGACGCATGAAGAAAACAGATAAAATGGCCAAGTGACAAGGGCTGAGTGAGATTGTTTGATTTTTGTGTCCTCCGGAGGACGTTTGTCTGTCTGCACGGGCAGCTCAATCCAACTTTGTACTTTTGATTATTGGTAAATAAACCTTTTGTACTAAACTCACTTTTGTTGCAGTTTAAGCTTCGGACAATCCACTACACTGTAAAACTTGCAAACGTTGCTTGGAGTGATAAATGGAGAACCCATACGAGTAAAAACTTTATAGACGGCTAGAAAACCGGAGGCAGTTTCAAACTTTTCGGAAGCGGAGTTTGATCGGGAGATTATTCCATTCTGCTGCATTAGTATTGTCATCTGCAGTCTGGAGCTTTCATGTTTGCTGTTTATATAGCTCTGTTAGCTCGGTAATTTAGACAATATGCTGTTGACAGAGTAATGTTCAGTTAAAAAGGTTAAAACAAGGCTTCTGCAGTTGTGTCGATTTGTACGCACTTATGGAAGTTATTTTGTACATTTAAGTTATTGACTTTTGCAGACAGCAAGATGTACTGTAGGCTATACTGTAGGCTATGGGCTACTTAACCTTAGCATAGCTTCCGGTCACTTAGCTGAAAATCCCCACATGGATTTGGGCAACCAAATAAAACAAAATTGTGGGTACTGCTGAGCCATCTCCTGGTCTGCTACCAGATAAAAAAAACTTGCTCAACTTCTATGTGGAAGCATTATAAAGTCAGTGCTGAGATTAAATCAAAGTGATTGCAAAATATATATGTACTCTTATCTGCTACTTCCTTTTGTGTTGATTTTTGCAAGCGTAAACATGTGATGTTCCTTAAGGGGGTCTTAATATGACTGTTTTCTACTTTGAAAACACTTCCTTGTGATCTACATAACATGCCAATTTTGGCATTGATTAGGTTTTACATACCATTTTAATCCACTTTCTGACCATCTCTTCAGGATGTGCCGTTTTGTGGGCGGTCTTATTTACGTGCCTCCACTTCGACAGCCTCTTCTCCCAGTTATCTTTTTTGTAGTTTTTAGTACATCCATTATGGAGTCTACTGAGTCTACTATACGCTACATTGTATTATAAATGGCAACAACGTAGGATGCATGTACATGTACGAGCCAGTCTGCCCCACAACAAGAGCATAGACCAAAAGGAGCTTATTGACTACAGCAGTGTTTTTCAACCACTGTGCACACTGGTGTGCCGTGAGATACAGTCTGGTGTGCCGTGGCAGATTATGTCATTTCACCTAATTGGGTTAAAAATATTTTTTGCAAACCAGTAATTATAATCCGCAAATAATGTGCCGTTGTTGAGTGTCGGTGCTGTCTAGAGCTTGGCAGAGTAACCGTATAATACTCTTCCATATCAGTAGGTGGCAGCAGGTAGCTAATTGCTTTGTCGTGATGACAATATGCAGGCAACAGCGGGAGGCAGCGTGCAGGTCAAAAGGTAACTAATGCTTAAACCAAAAATAAACAGAAGGCGAGTGCCGCTAAGAAAAGGCAGTGAAGCTTAGGTATGGCTATGCAGAATGAAACTAAAACTGAACTGGCTACAAAGTAAACAAAAACAGAATGCTGGACGACAGAAAATACTTACAGCGTGTGGAGCTGAGAAGGCGTCCACAAAGTACATCCGAACATGACATGACAATCAACAAGGTCCCCACAAAGAAGGACAGCAACAACTTAAATATTCTCGATTGTCAAAACAAAGCAGGTGTGGGGAATAGTGCTCAGGGAAGAAATTAAACTGCTACAGGAAAATAACAACAAAACAGGAAAAGCCACCAAAAGACAAGAACTAAAACACTACACAGAGGAAGACACCAAAAAACTCCAAATAAGTCAAGGTGGGATATGTCAGCTTGTGACAGTACACTGAGACAAGAGCTATTGTGATGCATGTGGAGTTATGATTTGAATTCATATCCAACACTTGCGAGAACAACTTTTTACTGTCAATATCGGCTGCTGAGTTTCATTTTGAAAGTTTTCTACTGGTGGTGTGCCTCCGCATTTTTCCAATGAACAAAATGTGCCTTGACTCAAAAAAGGTTGAAAAACACTGGACTACAGCACGGGCTACAATGGCTGACTCGCGCATGTATATCATATATCAGGCCTGGGCAATTATTTTGACTCGGGGGACCAAATTTAGAGAAAAAAAAAGTGTCTGGGGGCCGGTATATCTATTTTTAGGAACACTAATACAAAACCTCACAATAATGTCTGGTTGAATGCTAAAAACTTTATGACAGACCGCCTGAAAAAAAACGGAATGGAATTTTACATTTTTTTTACTGAATGAGACACCCAGAATGTACATGAAAATAAAGAATGTGTGATTTACAATATTAACTATGAACGATAAAACACTGAATATTGACAACCTATGAACGTCACACCCCCTCTCGATCGACATATTTTACAATCAAGCGAAACGCAACAAATATGAACAATCACAGCGAAATATAAACGCAAAGGGTAAAACAAATCCACCTACTATCTGATATATCACTAAGCTTTAGAACTTTGTTGTAAAAATCTCCTTCCGCGTTTGTCCCTGACACCCACATTTCAGGCTGGCTGCTATGGAAACACTCTGTGGAAACGCTCCCCACCACAGTGCTTGGTGCCTCGTTTGAGCTGCTGTGACTTAGATTACCATAGTAACTAATTAGATTACCATAGTAACTATTATATCATGCAAAAGCGCAGATTCCAACCATTGAAATACTTTGTATAGTTCAAGACTTACGGTCATTTGAAAACATCACTGCACGTCATAATGGCGGCTACAGTTTCAATCTTAAAGATCTAAAAAAAAAAAAAAAATTGTGAATGTCCGGCGGGCATTAATTTGCCCAGGTCTGCCATATATGGATAATCCACTGACGTCACCATTGGGAAAAACATCCCAGAACAGAGCAAATTCCAAACGGCTGGTTTAAAGGAAGTATGAAGGAAGGCAATATATTTTTTATAAATATCTGCGCCATGTCTCCACTGTTTGATTTAAAATGTTCATCACTAATGAAGATCCTAAATACACAAAAAGGTAGCCATAATGTTTAATGTAATTTCATTAGACTTGTTCGAACAAAATAAAAGCATCATCATCATACAAAGAACATCCCTCAATAGAATGGGAAAGTCCAAAAAACTGTTAGCGATGAATACAAGCTCAAAGAATTGTACGCAAGTTTTTCCCCTAAGCCTCCTTATGTTTTGTTCCATCTTCCGTTCAATCAGAAAGCCGAGGGCCACAATATGAGCATCCCAATGCCCGGCCACCCTGTGAATTTCTCTCAAGCCACCCAGTCCCAGGCCCAGAAGGACGTAGAGCAGCTGCAGAAGCTCATCTCGGAGCACGATGTGGTCTTCTTGCTGATGGACACCAGGGAGAGCCGCTGGCTGCCCACCGTGATTGCTGCCAGTAAAAGGAAGGTAAAGACGTAAAATTGTGTTCAAGTGAGAGTGGTCACAATCTGTCTTGTTTATTGACGTCGCTTACATCAGGACCACGGTGCAGAAATGTCAAAATTGTAGTGATTGGCGTGTCCGGTGCAACAATTCAGCCAATTGTCAATTTTTTTTTATTTATGAGAAAAAAGGAAATAATACAAAAAACAAAGGAAGACCTGAGGGATGCTGGGATTATTAAAACAATATATGCTGCATGGCAGCAATACACATTTTTAATTAAACTAAACCACGTAGCTACCAAACAATTAGTGCACCACATCAGGCAATGATAAAGAAAATAATCCACACAGGCAGCAATAATACAACATATGCCATAGAAGCAGAAATACAATAAACAGGCCAAATACAGTAAAATATGCTAACAAACACACAGTAACAAACGAAAAAAATAAACTACAAAACCCAAAACCAGTGAAGTTGGCGTCTTGTTTAAATCATACGTAAAAACACAATACAATGATTTGCAAATCCTTTTCAACTTATCTTCAATTGAATAGACTTCAGAGACAAGATACATAACGTTCAAACTGGAAAACTTTGTTATTTTTGGCAAATATTAGCTAATTTGGAATTTGATGCCTGCAACATGTTTCAAAAAAGCTCGCACAAGTGGCAAAAAAGACTGAGAAAGTTGAGGAATGCTCAAACACTTATTTGGTAAATTTGGTAAAGGGGAACAGGCTAATTGGGAACAGGTGGGTGCCATGCTTGGGTATAAAAGCAGCTTCCATGATATGCTCAGTCATTCACAAACCAGGATGGGGCGAGGGTCACCACTTTGTGAACAGATGCCTGAGCAAATTGTTTAAGAACAACATTTCTCAACGAGCTATTGCAAGGAATTTAGGGATTTCACCATCTACGGCCCGTAATATCATCAAAAGTTTCAGAGAATCTAGAGAAATCACTGCACGTAAGCAGCAAGGTTGAAAACCAACATTGAATGCCCGTGACCTTTGATCCCTCAGGCGGTACTGCATCAAAAACTAACATCAGTGTGTAAAGGATATCACCACATGGGCTCAGGAACACTTCAGAAAACCACTGTCAGTAACTACAGTTCGTCGCTACATCTGTAAGTGCTAGTTAAACCTCTACTATGCAAAGCGAAAGCCATTTATCAACAACACCCATCATCATCATCATCATTTCTTTTTATTCCTTTCATGAAAATGCATATATACAAGCCATATACAGTTGACACTTTCATTGTTTTTTTTGTTTCTTATACATTTCCATGATCAGAAAGGAGCAGATGGAAGAATACTATTCTTATGTTTATCTGCCCCCTTTTTAACACAAATTATTTAGATGACTTTATCACTGTTCCCTCCATCAACACCCCAACTCCAACATACTTTTAATTTTTGTTTAAGCATTTTCAAAATGACACGTCCAATCAAAATCAAAAATCAGTTTGATATAATTCCAGTTGTCTCTTTTTGTAACTCTTTTTAAATTCAAATATATTCTTGCAACTTTTTAAGTCTTTGTCTAGAGCTATGTTTTCACACCAGCAACAGACAATCACATTTGCTTCAAATTTGTTCGCACTCTTGGATGTTTAAAGTCATACGGCCTTCTGTGGTTCTCATCTTCAGACGTGAACACAAATAACTTTTGTAAGTCCTTCGGAAGAACTTTATTTCTAGCTTTGAACATCACTAATAGAGTATGCAATTCTACAATGTCTTTTAGTTTGAATAATTCTGACCTAATGAAGAGGGCATTTGTGTGGTCTCTATATCCTACTGTACAAATGATACGAATTGCTCTTTTCTGTGAAAGAAATAAAGGCATTATGTTGCTGTGATATGTATTTCCCCATATTTCTGCACAATAATTGAAATAAGGTAGAATAATTGAGCAATATAAAATTCTCATTGTATTATACGGGAAACTGTATTTAACCTTGTTCAAAATAAATAAGCTTTTAGATACCTTATTTTTCACATGCAATATATGAGCTTTCCATGTCAACTTTTCATCTAAGATGACCCCAAGAAATCTGGGGCCGTACTTATCAAGCTTCTTAGAATTACTCCTAAGAAGTCTGCTAAGAGTTGACTTAAGAGTAAATAAATTCTTCGCTGAAAGCTGCACTTAAAAGTTAGTTATCAAGCGTCTTACTCACACTTTCAGCGAAATGTAGGACTGAATCTTAAGTGTCACACTCAGAGCTGAATTACGACATTACTATGTGCCGTAAACGGAATTTTAGGTGACGTCATTTCTGTGTCCATAGAAATGACCAATCACGGAAGGGAATCCGTTGTCTAAGAATAAAGAAATATCTTGGAAATATTTAAGTGCACAATGGGAGTGTATATTTTGACAATAAACTGCAAAATAATACAAAACAAACTAGTCCCCGCCGGCACTCACGCTACCGCTCCCTCTCTTCTCTCGCCCACACACTCACTGACGTCACTCACCTCACGGCCACACACATACGCTACTGTCATAACATTTTCTTTCCAATTCATTAATTAGGCAACTAATTTGAAACTGGTGTGGGTGGCTCTATATATACTAGCCCACTGCAGACACATGCAGAAATCAACAAGGAATGGAAAAGTATTAAATCTGTGACAAAAATAATATCCGCTCTGTCTAAACGATACCGTTTGATCAGCTGCTCGTCATAAAAAAACAACAACATTGTTCCGTTCCCTGAACGTTCGCGCACGTCTCTCTCGCCTCAGTGCCATCCCCTGCTGGCAACTCCTAACCACTTAAGACACCTCTGAAGGTCTCTTAAATATCGTGGAGAGTAGGAGTGATTCTTAGACTTAAGAACGTTGATAAAAAGCTTTTATTCTTAAGTTTGAGAGTAGGACTAAATTTCGCAAATTCTCAGGACTTAAGTGTAAAATGGCACTCTAAGAAGCTTGATAAGTACGGCCCCAGGTGCCGTATTTATCAAGCTTCTTAGAATTACTCCTAAGAAGTCTGCTAAGAGTTGACTTAAGAGTAAATAAATTCTTTGCTGAAAGCTGCACTTAAAAGTTAGTTATCAAGCGTCTTACTCACACTTTCAGCGAAGTGTAGGACTGAATCTTAAGTGTCACACTCAGAGCTGAATTACGACATTACTATGAGCCGTAAACGGAATTTTAGGTGACGTCATTTCTGTGTCCATAGAAATGACCAATCACGGAAGGGAATCCCTTGTCTAAGAATAAATAAATATCTTAGAAATATTTAAGTGGACAATGGGAGTGTATATTTTGACAATAAACTACAAAATAATACAAAACAAACTAGTCCCCGCCCGCACTCACGCTACCGCTCCCTCTCTTCTCTCGCCCACACACTCACTGACGTCACTCACCTCACACATACGCTACTCTCATAACATTTTCTTTCCAATTCATTAATTAGGCAACTCATTTGAAACTGGTGTGGGTGGCTCTATATATACTAGCCCACTGCAGACACATGCAGAAATCAACAAGGAATGGAAAAGTATTAAATCTGTGACAAAAATAATATCCGCTCTGTCTAAACGATACCGTTTGATCAGCTGCTCGTCATAAAAAAACAACAACATTGTTCCGTTCCCTGAACGTTCGCGCACGTCTCTCTCGCCTCAGTGCCATCCCCTGCTGGCAACTCCTAACCACTTAAGACACCTCTGAAGGTCTCTTAAATATCGTGGAGAGTAGGAGTGATTCTTGGACTTAAGAACGTTGATAAAAAGCTTTTATTCTTAAGTTTGAGAGTAGGACTAAATTTCGCAAATTCTCAGGACTTAAGTGTAAAATGGCACTCTAAGAAGCTTGATAAGTACGGCCCCAGGTGCCGTATTTATCAAGCTTCTTAGAATTACTCCTAAGAAGTCTGCTAAGAGTTGACTTAAGAGTAAATAAATTATTCGCTGAAAGCTGCACTTAAAAGTTAGTTATCAAGCGTCTTACTCACACTTTCAGCGAAGTGTAGGACTGAATCTTAAGTGTCACACTCAGAGCTGAATTACGACATTACTATGTGCCGTAAACGGAATTTTAGGTGACGTCATTTCTGTGTCCATAGAAATGACCAATCACGGAAGGGAATCCCATGTCTAAGAATAAATAAATATCTTAGAAATATTTAAGTGGACAATGGGAGTGTATATTTTGACAATAAACTACAAAATAATACAAAACAAACTAGTTCCCGCCCGCACTCACGCTACCGCTCCCTCTCTTCTCTCGCCCACACACTCACTGACGTCACTCACCTCACACATACGCTACTCTCATAACATTTTCTTTCCAATTCATTAATTAGGCAACTCATTTGAAACTGGTGTGGGTGGCTCTATATATACCAGCCCACTGCAGACACATGCAGAAATCAACAAGGAATCGAAAATGATTAAATCTGTGACAAAAATAATACCTGCTCTGTCTAAACGATACCGTTTGATCAGCTGCTCGTCATCAAACAAAGCCAGGACATCCTTCCGCTCCCTGAACGTTCGCACACGTCTCTCTCGCCTCAGTGCCATCCCCTGCTGGCAACTCCTAACCACTTAAGACACCTCTGAAGGTCTCTTAAATATCGTGGAGAGTAGGAGTGATTCTTAGACTTAAGAAAGTTGATAAATAGCTTTTATTCTTAAGTTTGAGAGTAGGACAAAATTTCGCAAATTCTCAGGACTTAAGTGTAAAATGGCACTCTAAGAAGCTTGATAAATACGGCCCCAGATTTCAGACACCTCAATTTTCACATTGTTTATGGATAAACTAACTTCTATCTTTCTTTTATTACTGAATACCATAAATTTAGTCTTTTCCAAGTTTAAAGATGATTCATTTACATCAAACCACAATTTTAGTTTAATCAGAAACGCAGCCGGCTTTGCTAGTCCCGAGCTCATCTAAAATGGACTGATGCAAAGTGGAAAAATGTTCTGTGGTCTGACGAGTCCACATTTCAAATTTGTTTTTGGAAACTGTGTAAATTGAGAGTGAATGATATGTGAATCCGGGGTGCACCACGCCTCTCGACAGAAGTCAGCTGGGATAGGCTCCAGCTACAAACTATCGCCATGTTGCTGCAAAACCCAGAAAATCCCTCATTAACTGTCTTCTCTGTCTTTGCTAGCTGGTAATCAACGCTGCTCTAGGGTACAAAAGCAGCTTCCATGAAATGCTCAGTCATTCAGAAACGAGGATGGGGCGAGGGTCACCACTTTGTGAACAAATGCCTGAGCAAATTGTTTAAAAACAACATTTCTCAACGAGCTAGTTGCAAGGAATTTAAGGATTTTACCATCTACGGTCCATAATATCATCAAAAGGTTCAGAGAATCTGGAGAAATCACTGCACGTAAGCAGCAAGGCTGAAAACCACATTGAATGCCCGTGACCTTTGATCCCTCAGGCGGTACTGCATCAAAAAGCGACATCAGTGTGTAAAGGATATCACCACATGGGCTCAGGAACACTTCAGAAAACCACTGTCAGTAACTACAGTTCGTCGCTACATCTGTAAGTGCTAGTTAAAACTCTACTGTGCAAAGCGAAAGTCATTTATCAACAACACCCAGAAACGCCGCGGCTTTAATAGGCCGAGCTCATCTAAGATGTACTGATGCAAAGTGGAAAAATGTTATGTGGTCTGACGAGTCCACATTTCAAATGAGAGTGAATGATATGTGAATCCAGGGTGCACACACCTCTTGCCTCTCTGGGATAGGCTCCAACTACAACTATCGCACGTTGCAGCAAAACCCAGAAAATCCCTCATTAACTGTCTTCTCTGTCTTTGCTAGCTGGTAATCAAACGCCGCTCTCGGCTTCGACACATCTGTGGTCATGCGCCACGGCCTGAAGAAAGCCCGGCTGGCCAAAATGCCTGCGGCGGGGACGCGAGCTCCTCCCCTTCCTGTTCGTCGGCTTCCTCTTCCTCGACCTCCACGCCGGCTGGGCTCGGCGGCCTCTGTCACAGGGATCCTCTCTGTTCTCCAACATTCCGGGGCACAAGTTAGGCTGCTACTTCTGCAACGATTGTGGTGCGCCAGGGGACGTAAGGAGACACGCTTGACAGCACACACACTAAACAAACACTTGAAAAATAATAGTCAACGTCAAAGGTGTCGGCAATAATGAGACAAATCTTTCGCAAGTCCCCCGTGCCTCAGCTGTGCTACTGTTCTGTTGTCACTCACTTTGTGACAAGTGGCTATTTTGATCCAAACGTGTCCCTTTGTCGTGTTTTGTTGTGTTGCTTGAAAAGCTCCAAAGGCAGACAAAGTGCGACCTGTGAGATCAGCTTGAGATGCAGCCACCATTTCCCCAGCTTATTAGCATTGCAATATTCAACCATGTTGTAGCCTTTCACAATAAAGGCGCATTGTGATGTGGAAATGACTCCAACAGTCGCTGACATTTTTGTCCTTCTTTTTGGTGCTTTTCCCCCATTTTGAAACCCTTTTAATCAGGTATCCTGAGTGCACATCAACTTAGCGATGACCCCTCCTTGTGTAAAAGCTTATGAACGCAGCTTGTTGAAAGATTATATTTCAGTAGACATCCGTCCTTTCTCTTTTTAGTCCACGCGAGATCGGACACTGGATCAGCAGTGCACCGTAAGCCGACCTGGTCTGGCCATGATTGCCGGCGCTCTGGCTGTGGAGATGATGGTGTCCATTCTACAACACAGTGAAGGGTGAGCACAGTCACCATAGCAACCTTGGGCTGAGTAGCCAGGATGCTCGTTCCTTGAATGAACTCCAGCTCAGTCGCTGTAGATCTGCACTTTTTTTCTCACACGTTATTCGCCACCGCAGACCATTCTGAGTGAAAAGCTCCAAGTGCTTAATGGCAGAAGAAATTGCCCCGCTGTGCTAATGAGCATAACCCTACCTTTCAGTTTAGAGTTTTAAAAATATATATTTCTTTCCTGATATGTTCGATTCATAAAATGCCAGCTTTATTCACATAAGATTATACGTAGATTTTTATGTTCAGTTTAAACCTAATATCACATATTTTATTATGTCAACTTCACTGTAATAAAATATCTCTAAATCAACTTTATTCTCATAAAATGTAAATACAAAGACTTCCTTTTCTTTAAATGAAATTGTTTTAAAATTCTGATATACCTTTTTTTTCCATACACTACAGTACCTGTATTCTCATCAAAATATAGATTCTCCTAAATTACAGCTTCATTTTTGTAAATTGTCTGTTTTATTCTGGTAAAAATGATTACTTTATCTTCCTAGAATTACACTATTATTTGTGAAAATGTTGACATTATTCTCGCATATTTCGAATCTATTAACATATGACACGGTTATTCTTTGGAAAAAATCTCATTATATTGCATTAACATTAAAATTACAACTTAATTCTTGCTAATCTTTTTTGTCAGAATAAACTAACTTTACTAAATTCTGACTACATTCTACTAAAATTATGACATTTTGTTATAGATATATAACTCCCATGAAGAGCAGGGAAACCTGCGAATCAGGCTAATAGGGATGAAATAGCCTCTGTGTTTTTTCTTGACCTAACGCGTATGTGTGTGTGTGTATATATATGTATATATATATATATATATATATATATATATATATATATATATATATATATATATATATATGTATGTATGTATGTATGTATGTATGTATGTATGTATGTATGTATGTATATATATATGTATGTATATATATATATGTATGTATATATATATATGTATATGTATATATATATATATATATATATATATATATATATATATATATATATATATATATATATATATATATATATATATATATATATATATATATATATATATACCGTAATTTCTGGACTATAAGCCGCACCTGACTATAAGCCGCACCAGCTAAATTTAGGGGAAAATACAGATTGCTCCATATATAAGCCGCACCCGACTATAAGCCGCAGGGTTTTGATGTGTAATTACCGTAGTATATAGGGGTTCCTGCTACCACGGAGGGGATTGTCGGGACAGAGATGACTGTTTGGGAACGCAAAGCGTCCCATTTATTAACAATAAATCTTTCAATCATTCAATCAAACTTTCACATCTTTGACATGGCGAACAGCATTCGTGCAGAGTACAAATAATACAACGGTGCAAAGTAATACAAATTGCTCGCCTGTACGTTATCAAAATAACCAGCCTACCGGTATATGAAAAGTCAGTCTTTAATCATTGTGTCATCGTCTTCCTCCTGCGTACTAAAACCACCGAAATCCTCTTCGTTGGTGTCGGAGAAGAACGTGCCGTAAATAAGCCGCACCCTTGTATAAGCCGCAGGGACCAGAACGAGGGGAAAAAGTAGCGGCTTATAGTCCGGAAATTACGGTATTAGGGCTGGAACTAACGATTAATTTGATAATCGATTAATCTCTTGATTATTACTTCGATTAATCAATTAATAATCAGGTAAAAGAGACAAACTACATTTCTATCCTTTCCAGTATTTTATTGAAAAAAAAAGCATACTGGCACCATACTTATTTTGATTATTGTTTCTCAGCTGTTTGTACATGTTGCAGTTTATAAATAAAGGTTTATAAAAAAAAAAAATAATAATAAATTGCCTCTGCGCATGCGCATAGCATAGATCCAACGAATCAACGACTAAATTAATCGCCAACTATTTTTATAATCAATTTGAATCGATTTAATCGATTAGTTGTTGCAGCCCTAATATATATATATATATACAGTATGCACTACCGTTCAAAAGTTTGGGGTCACCCAAACAATTTTGTGGAATAGCCTTCATTTCTAAGAACAAGAATAGACTGTCGAGTTTCAGATGAAAGTTCTCTTTTTCTGGCCATTTTGAGCGTTTAATTGACCCCACAAATGTGATGCTCCAGAAACTCAATCTGCTCAAAGGAAGGTCAGTTTTGCAGCTTCTGTAACGAGCTAAACTGTTTTCAGATGTGTGAACATGATTGCACAAGGGTTTTCTAATCATCAATTAGCCTTCTGAGCCAATGAGCAAACACATTGTACCATTAGAACACTGGAGTGATAGTTGCTGGAAATGGGCCTCGATACACCTATGTAGATATTGCACCAAAAACCAGACATTTGCAGCTAGAATAGTCATTTACCACACTTGCAATGTATAGAGTGTATTTCTTTGAAGTTAAGACTAGTTTAAAGTTATCTTCATTGAAAAGTACAGTGCTTTTCCTTCAAAAATAAGGACATTTCAATGAGACCCCAAACTTTTGAACGGTAGTGTATATCAAATCAAATCAAATCAACTTTATTTATAAAGCACATTTAAAATTTACCACAGGGGTAGCCAAAAAAAAAAAAAAAAATATATATATATATATATATATATATATATATATATATATATATATATATATACAGTATGTGTATATATATGTGTGTATATATATATATATATATATATATATATATATATATACAGTATATATATAACTCCCCTGAAGAGCAGGGAAACCTGCGAAACAGGCTTGTAGGGATGAAATAGCCTCCGTGTTTTTTTTTTACCTAACGTGTGTGTATATATATATATATATATATATATATATATATATATATATATATATATATCAGTGGCGTGCGGTGAGGTTCATGTCTGGTGAGGCACTGACTTCATCACAGTCAGATTTACAAAACATATGAACCCTAAAGAGTATCTTATTCACCATGTGATTGGCAGCAGTTAATGTTTTTAGTTATGTTTTATGTTTAATTATATTATTATATATTATATTATATATTATATTATATATATATATATATAATATAATATATATATATAATATATATATATAATATTATATATTATATATATATATAATATATTATATTAGTTATGTTTAATGTTTTAAGTTAATGTGTTTAAAAGCTCATACCAGCATTCTTCCCTGCTTGGCACTCAGCATCAAGGGTTGGAATTGGGGGTTAAATCACCAACAATTATTCTCAGGCACGGCGCCGCTGCTGCCCACTGCTCCCCTCACCTCCCAGGGGGTGAACAAGGGGATGGGTCAAATGCAGAGGACAAATTTCACCACACCTAGTATGTGTGTGACAATCATTGGTACTTTACTTTAACTTTACACTTACAAACTGTAGCTTGCACACAAAAAAGCACATCTCATAAAAAAAGATGTTATTATGGTCTTACCTTTACTTATAAGTGCGGGAGCAGTGGTGTTTGTGTTGGAAGAGTTGTGAATGAATGAAATATGAAATCCGCGCTGCCGTCTGCAGGTGTACCTAATGTTGTGTCCCTGTTCACGGCTCGTCGTGCGAGCATTGTTGTTTTTGCACTTTTTGGCTTCTTGTTAAGTGACTTTTTTTTGGGTGGATTCGGTCTTGCACGTGGAGGGTTTGGGTGTGGGCTTTGGTTGGTGTGGCGCTCCCGTCGGGCGGTGCATCGCGGCGGAGGTACTTGGCACCAGGAGGCGGGGTTATGAGACGAGCCTCCAGTTTTATGATCGATCAGCACAAGAAATACGTGACACACATACAGTTGTTGACAAAATACACTGTACATTATATACCTCAGCTAACTAAACTATGGAAATGTATAATATAATTCATATAGCAACACAGTCTCACTGCACAGCAGGCCAGCAGTTAGCCCAGTCATTGCGCACAATCCATGTTGAGGCACAACGCAGTGACGTGCCTCAACTGGCTGCTGATCACCGCACCGTCTCTTCTCAGTATTTGAACAGCAAATGTGAAAATAAAAATAAAAATAATCTAAAACTGGTGAATTAACTGGAAAATAACTTTAGTATAATCACTGGATACATAACAATTTAATTTTTTTCTTTTCTTTTTACCATTTTTTTCTTTCCATGAAGGCAGGTGAGGCCGTGCCTCCCCTGCCTCTAGTGATGGCACGCCATATATATATATATATATAAATACACACGATATATATATATATATATATATTTATATATATATATATATATATATATATATATATATATATATATATATATATATACACGTTAACCAAACAATGATCTTTTGTCTGTACAAGTGACTGCAGAGCTGGCCCAAGCCTCCATGGGGCCCTCAGCAAAATTTGATTTTGATTTTGCGGCCCTCTATTTTTGCTAATAATATTGATTATTGCTCATTAACACACCTACTATAAACTCGTTGCGGCTCTGGCAGTGTTGTTTACATTATCTTATTGGTAGCCTGGAATGTCTTTACATATGACATGTCGTTAATAAATACATGGTGGTGGCCCAGTTAAGAATATAAATAATGCCAATACAATAATAACACAACTAATACTAATGAAGGAATGATGTCCAGGGTGCCACATATGGTTCCTAATTTCAAAATGTTGAACATTCAGCTACAAGAGTGGCCTGATAAAGCTTTGTATTTACAGTAAAAAGTGTCATCTTGTCTCATCAGTCTTGTACATATTAGTCTTAAATTACCAGTATTTATTTTTAACTGTTATTATTTATTGTTTACATTCTACCGAAAGAGCACAGTCCAAAGTTATAAATTCCTTGTGTGTTAAACATACCTGGCCAATAAAGCTGATTCTTATTCGGTTTATTATTTTTGGTAACAAAAACATGCAACAACAATGTGCAAAAATAATTTGTCGTGCAAGAAAACAATTAAGTGCAACAATAAAATCACTCGAGATATATACAAAAGCAACAAATTGAATTGCACACAAACAAACAGAAGTAAATAAAATATGAAGCAAACACTTAAATAATAATAATGAACAGAATTACCAGAAACAAGGTAACAAAAATGGTTTAAATGTCAATGCAGGTTTGTATAGTAATGTAAATAAATTTGATATTGAAATCACTACACTATCTTCAGTTGTTTTTTTATATTATTTATTACAACTATGTGTGCTGTCTCAGAGTGATCTGTGATCATGTTCACTCAGATGTTTTGACAAATAACCCAGCTAACCATTTTGTCCCCCAGAACGTTGTGATTACCTTAGCCTTTTTGGGCAATTAACGTTACCTAAAGGGTGCATTTGGGTTGCTTTTTGGTTCCATATTGGTGCAAACAGCAAGCATTTTTCCAGTTCCCGAAATGTTACATATTACGTTCTTTGAATGTTACCGAATGTTCTGCGATGGCAATGCTTTAAATCTGGATATTTATTTCATACCAAATTGAAGAGGGAAGTTTGCCAAACATGAAAGAATACAGTACAAACTGCGATAAAGCCATTTTTCGAAGGTAATCACCAATACGCTGTTCTATAAATACGTGCGCACACACACGCACACACTCACACACACAAAGACATCAATACACAAATACACACATTTCGACGCTTTTTTCGCCACCCAGCAAGCATTGATTGTGACTAACAAGTCTTTTCACGTCTAGCCACGTCCGTTGTGTCCTTGGGCAAGACACTTCACCCTTGCTCCTGATGGCTGCTGGTTAGCGCCTTGCATGGCAGCTCCCGCCATCGGTGTGTGAATGTGTGTGTGAATGGGTGAATGTGGAAATACTGTCAAAGCGCTTTGAGTACCTTGAAGGTAGAAAAGCACTATACAAGTATAACCCATTTATCATTTATTATTTATTTATTTTTGTACAAAAATAACACTTAAACTTGCATTGATTATTAAAGTTAGCTATAACAGACTGAACAACACATAACTTCAACTACTTCAACTTGAACAAACCCCCCCCCCACACACCGTGACACGCAGTGGACTATCACAACAGAAGCGCAATCATGATCCAAACGTAAGAAAATGCACATTGTAAGACATTATTTCATTGAGTAGATACAGTATCTAATAATAGATACATTATAGGTGGCGACTTGTCCAGGGTGTACCCCGCCTACCGCCCGAATGCAGCTGAGATAGGCTCCAGCGACCCCCTGCCACCCCAAAAGGGACAAGCTGTAGAAAATGGATGGATAGATTACCTAAATGAAAAAACGGCATTAAAAAAAAATGGCGGCAGACACCAAAATGCATCAGTTGAATATGTTTGAATCAACCCCTTTAAGGGGACCCGCTTTTTTGGAATTGTGCCTATTGTTCACTATCCTTATGAGAAACAACAAAAGTTTTTGTTTTTTTTGCATTCTAACTTGTAAAAATCGGCTCGTTTTTGGTGGCTAGCAATGCAGCTAATGGGAGCAATCAATTCTAGTGGACCCACATGCTGCGAAAGCTGATTGATTGATTGATTGAAACTTGTATTAGTAGATTGCACAGTTCAGTACATATTCTGTACAATTGACCACTAAATGGCAACACCCGAATACGTTTTTCAACTTGTTTAAGTCGGGGCTAGCTCTCAAAGCAGAAAAACAGACTCGATAGCTCCATGGTGACGTTTTGGTGAATTAACAAAACTGAAAATATACGAAAAGAATGACATTGTGAGTTAATTGTACTAACACAGACTCTTGTAAATGTGTTAGCATATTAGTTCATGCGAACGACGGCGGCTTGATTACATTACGATAGTACAAATATGCATGAAAACACTCCTACAGACATCACACATGGGATGGTTTAATAAGTAAACATTGTTTTAGTTATATTGTCAAACTTACAAACGTTACTTGGAGTGATGAATGAAGAATCAATACGAGTAGAAACGCTATGAACAAATAAAAGGCGGAAGGAACAGCACTTGTTAATGTACACTTAGTACACCATCTTGACAGAAAAAAACCAGACGTGTAGAATTTTTTCCATATGTATTAAAAAAAGAACAACTAAAATATCACAAGGTCATAAGTATTCAGACCCTTTGCTCAATATTGAGTAGAAGCACCCTTTTGGGCTCGCACAGCCATGGGTCTTCTTTGGGGATTCTCTGCCATTCTTCTTTGCAGATCCTTTCCAGTGCTGTCAGGTTGGATGGTGAACGTAGGTGGACAGCCATTTTCAGGTCTCTCTAGAGATGCCTAATTGGGTTTAGGTCAGGGCTTTAGCTGGGCCAGTCAAGAATGGTCACATAGTTGTCTGAAGCCACTCCTTCGTTATTTTTGCTGTGTGCTTAGGGTCATTCTCTGTTGGAAGGTGAACCTTCGGCCCACTTTGAGTTCCTGAGCACTTTTGGGAGACGTTTTCTTCCAGGATATCCCTGTACTTTGCCTCATTCATCTTTCCTTCAATTGCAACCAGTCGTCCTGCCCCTGCGACTGAAACACACCCCCATAACATGATGCTGCCAACGACCATGTTTCACTGTTGAGATTGTATTGGACAGGTGATGAGCAGTGCCTGGTTTTCTCCACACATACCACTTAGAATTAACGCCTGAAAGTTTAATCTTGGTCTCAGTAAACCATCCATCCATCCATCCATCCATCCATCTTTTTCCGCTTATCGAGGTCAAGTCATGGGGGCAGGAGTCTAAGTAGAGAAGTCCAGACTTCCCTATCCCCAGCCACTTTGTCCAGCTCCTCCCAGGGGATCCCGAGGCGTTCCCAGGCCAGCCGGGAGACATCGTCTTCCCAACGTGTCCTGGGTCTTCCCCGTGGCCTCCTACCGATCGGACGTGCCCGAAAAACACCTCCATAGGGAGGCGTTCGGGTGGCATCCTGACCAGATGCCCTAACCACCTCATCTGGCTCCTCTCGATGTGGAGGAGCAGCGGCTTTACTTTGAGCTCCTCCTGGATGACAGAGCTTCTCACCCTATCTCTAAGGGAGAGACCCGCAACCCGGCGGAGGAAACTCATTTCGGCCGCTCGTACCCGTGATCTTGTCCTTTCGGTCATAACCCAAAGCTCATGACCATAGGTGAGGATGGGAACGTAGATCGACCGGTAAATTAAGAGCTTTGCCTTCCGGCTCAGCTCCTTCTTCACCACAACAGATCGATAGATCGTCCGCATTACTGAAGACGCCGCGATCTTGTTCACGATCCACTCTTCCCTCACTCGTGAACAAGACTCTGAGGTACTTGAACTCCTCTACATGGGGCAAGATCTCTTCCCCAACTCGGAGATGGCACTCCATCCTTTTCCGGTGAAGAACCATGGACTCGGACTTGGAGGTGCTGATTCCTATCCCAGTCGCTTCACACTCTGCTGCGAACCGATCAAGTGAGAGCTGAAGACTCTGAGGTACTTGATGAAGCCATCAGGACCACATCAACTGCAAAAAGCAGAGACCTAATCCTGCAGCCACCAAACCGGATCGCCTCAAAGCCCTGACAGAAAATCGTATTTCTTAGTCTGTCATGTCTTTTTAGCAAACTCTATGCAGGCTTTCATATGTCTTGCACTGAGAAGAGGCTTCCGTCCGGCCACTCTACCATAAAGCCTGACTAATGGAGGTCTGCAGTGATAGTTGACTTTGTGGAACTTTCTCCCATCTCCCTACTGTATCTCTGGAGCTCAGTCACAATGATCTTTGGGTTCTTCTTTACCTCTTTTACCAAGGCTCTTCTCCCACGATTTCTCAGTTTGGCTGGACGGACAGGTCTAGGAAGAGTTGTGGTCGTCTCAAACTTCTTCCATTTAAGGATTATGCATTAAGGAATCTTGAGTGCTGCAGAAATTATTTTGTAACCTTGGCCAGATCTGTGCCTTGCCACAATTCTGTCGTTGAGCTCCTTGGGTATTTCCTTCAAACTCATGATTCTCATTTACTCAGATGTGCACTGTGAGCTGTAAGTTCTTACATAGACAGGTGTGTGCCTTTCCTAAACAAGTCCGATCAGTTTAATTAAACACAGCTGGACTTCAATGAAGGAGCAAAACCATCTCAAGGAGGATCAGACGAAATGGACACCATGTGAGTTAAAAATGAGTGTCACAGCAAAGGTTCTGAATACCTTGTGATCTTTTAGTTTTTCTTTTTTAATACATTTGCAAAACCAAATCTACATTTCTGTTTTTTTCTGTCTAAATTGGGTGCGGAGTGTACATTATTTAGAAATAAAATGTACTTTTTTATTTATTTAGCAATGGGATGCAATGAAACAAACAAACGTTTAACCTAAAATCACCAAAATGATTCCCGAGCGCGGCCACCGCTGCTGCTCACTGCTCACCTCACCTCCCAGGGGGTGGAACAAGGGGATGGGTCAAATGCAGAAGGTAATTTCACCACACCTAGTGTGTGTGACTATCAGTGGTACTTTAATTTTTACTTTTTAAAGGGGTGTGAATACTTTCTGTACCCACTGTATACTGGCTTAGTTTTTTTACACACACGTTAAATCTTTTTTTCTTTGCTTTTAAAGCTTTCCCTCTTGTGTAGCTTTTACTTTGGGATGTGACGTTAGTACACAAGGGGCTACAGACCTCTCTTGCGTCATTTTCCACCTCTTTCCTCGCTCCTTTTCTCTGTGCGCTGGGTTTATTTTTTATCTAAATTGCCCATCCTCCTCATGGCATTCACATACAAATGAAGGACGTCACCTTGCGTGTCTCTCCTCCCTGCAGAGGCTACGCGGTGGCCAGCAGCAGTGACGACCGAATGAACGAACCTCCCACATCGCTCGGCCTCGTGCCGCACCAGGTGAGGACTTGAATATTTTACCCATCTCATTACACAAATAAACATATTAGAAACGGCTCTTAGCGCAATGCACACCACTGCAAACATATTGTTTGTGTCAATCAAAAGTGAACATTGTTACATCATTGACTGATTCTGCCTTAAAAATCAAGATTTTTTTGTCCTTATATTCAAGTTGGATGATTTATTTGGCATGTGCAGATTGACATATGGCCAACAATGCAATGAGATGCTTTGCACAAGAAAACCAAAAACATTTAAAACTATAAGGAAATTAGATTCAATAAAAACAAGTAAATGATATATGTTTATGTACTTTATTCTTATGAAATTATAATTTAAATCTGAAGTTGACATTTTTCCTTGCACGATTTATTAACAATTATTTCTGTTTTATAAAAAACATTAATTTGGTAATGTTTTTCATTTTGTGGGGAGAGGGATCTCCTAATATTACACCCTATTCTTTCTAATAAACAAATATTGCTTTAATGACCACCTAATTCTCATAAGGTTTTTTTTTAGGGGGGAAATGATTACTTATATTAACAGTATTAAACTTAACTCATTAAATGATTACTTATTTTTCACAATATTAAACTTGTTTTTTTGTCCTCTTTAGCTACTCAGGCAAATCATATAGTTGATGTAGATGCCCATATCTGCTGTACAGATTTACTTTACAAAAGAGAAGTGTGGGATACTTCTCTTGTTGCCTTATTTGTATATGACTTTATTAAATGGATGTATATCATGTTTGGTGCAGCCGGATCGGAGCAGGAGGGGATAGAAATAAGAAAAAATGGAAGACGGGGAGAAATTGGGGGGATAGGAGGGGGATAAGACAGAGGGACAACAACAAAAACAGAACATCAGCAAATACGATATGTACAAATTAGGGCTGCAACAACTAATCGATTAAATCGATTAAAATCGATTATAAAAATAGTTGGCAATTAATTTAGTCATCGATTCGTTGGATATGCTATGCGCATGCGCAGAGGCAATTTTATATATATATATATTATTATTATTTTTTATTTTTTTTAAACCTTTATTTATAAACTGCAACATGTACAAACAGCTGAGAAACAATAATCAAAATAAGTATGGTGCCAGTATGCTGTTTTTTTTCAATAAAATACTGGAAAGGATAGAAATGTAGTTTGTCTCTTTTATCCGATTATTAATCGATTAATCGAAGTAATAATCGACAGATTAATCGATCATCAAATTAATCGTTAGTTGCAGCCCTAGTACAAATATGAAACGAAAAATTATAGCAAAGAAGCAGTTACTGAAGTAGATCGTATTAACACTGAAATGACACTGAACATTATTGCACTACAAATGGAACAATAAAAATATCAACAGAAATAAAACTATTGATAATAATAATAATTACCTCAATTACCAACAATACATTTGTTTCAAATGCAACAATACATAAATGTAATGAAAACTTCAATTACAAAAGAAAGCAGATACATGGAGGGGAAGAGAGAGAAGCAAACTATATTAACCTTGTAGATTGTTATAGTACACGTAGGTTAAGCTTTATCAGTGTGCAATGTTTTACCCAGTTTCCCCTGGTGGGAACAACGTTAATATATGTTTGATGAAACGTGATTATATGAGTGTATGTATGAAACGTAATACATTACATACATTTTTACAATATTAAACGTAACTCATTAAATAGTTACTTTTTTGTACAAGTTATGACATTATCAACTTTATTCTCTTTATATCATAAGTTACATATTGTACAACCAGAAAGGGACAAGCGGTAGAAAATGGATGGATGAATGGATGGATATTTTATATTTTGATAATCATTTTACATTTTGTCATTGAATTAACACTTCATTTTTATTATATTTAGAGTTTATTGTAACAGTAACTGCTTTAATTTCTTGCTCTCTTTTTATGTTATATTATTTTCATTGTGGTTGTCTTTAATAAAGTTTAGAGAAAGTGTAGAGCATAATTTTCTTAGTCAAGGAATCTTTGACAAATTTTTTGGCATTAGGTGACCATTACATGCATGCGTTGTCATGGGGTTGCCATGGAAATGGCAGCAGTTCCACCAGAGCACTCTGTTCGAGATTGAATGTACGTACAGCATGTAGTGCTTTTACCTACCTCAGTAAATGACATGTTCTTTATTACTTATGTGATTGACAGACTCATATTAAAGTTGAATGCCCACTTTATTTTAAAGTAAGACTTAAAAAGAAGACCACATGATGCGTTGCTATTCAAGCTGTGCCCTTTTGCACGTCTGTTGGTGTTAACTATCTCACACATCTCATTTCCATCCTCATCACCATCATCTTTTTATCAATATTCGTCACCCCTGACGAATTCCGCCATTTGCTCGACACCTCGGCAGCCCGTGATATTTCAGCCATTCAATCATCCACAGAAAAGGAGCGTACACATTTGCGAGTGTGAGTGAAAACAATGATCACAAAAAGAGTATGCATAACGTGTCCAAAGTGTTTTGTGTGTGTGTGTGTGTGTGTGTGTGTGTGTGTGTGTGTGTGTGTGTGTGTGTGTGTGTGTGTGTGTGTGTGTGTGGTGTGTGTGTGTGTGTGTGTGTGTGTGTGTGTGTGTGTGTGTGTGTGTGTGTGTGTTTGTGTGTGTGTGTGTTTGTGTGCGCGCGCGCGCGCGTGCGTGCATGCGTGTGATGTCCATCAAGGCGGCCTTTTTTCTATGTAAAGTTATGCCAATGCAACCTTTGCAGCTGATTAGCGGCTCACTTGCAAGGCAAAAGTGACAACCTGTGGACATGGAAGGAACTGATTGTGTGTTTCACTTCACACTCCATAATATGTTAGGGAAGGGTCGTTTACTGCATAAATTGATGCAATACAATGCATAATGGTAATCTAATGCGGGGGTCAGCAACCCGCACGCGGCTCTTTAGTGCCACTCTCGTGACTCCCTGGAGCATTTTTTAAAAAGGACACAGAACAAAAATTATGATGAACATCTAACCCTTTTTTTAATTTTCATATAAAGATTATTTATGTATTTAATATTTGTTTACTTACTCTGGTATATTATTTATTTATTATTTATTCACTGTTCTGTTACAGAGAACAATGAAATGGGATACAATTGCTATGAAATGAAAAGGAGTAGGATTAAATAAGCTGAGCTTCTTCTTACTCCTTTTCGGATGTGCTGTAATGAAACAACTGGAAATATGGGATGCATTACATTGTATCGTATGCATGTTCGAAATAAACTGAAACTGAACTGAACTGATTTATCTGGGAGAGTCTTGATAACAATGTCCTTGACCAGGCCACACACACAGAAGTCTTAAACACCCATGCTTTTCCTATGTTTTTATCTGTTTTTTCATTTAAAATGAAGTCTGGAGCATCAGATAGTTCGACATGTATGGGATAGATGGATCATTTTTCTGATCACTCGACAAATCTTTTTTTTTTTTGATAACGTATAGGGATTGATTCCATTGCATAGTTTGATTTGTTTTGCTTGTATCTGCTTTTAGTGTTAAATCTAGGCCCCTTGCATTCTTAGGTAGTTCTCACTCTGTTTGCTTCACAGTAGCAATGTTAGTTTGGTGGCCCACCACTTTGATTACTTCCGTTCAAAAGTCACGTGACGGAATACAATTCATATAACTTTATTCTAGGGATGCACAATCCAATTTTTTCAAACTGATACCAAAGTTCCTGCTTTTTAAGTCCCATTACTTATTTATTCTATTATTTTTTAAATTCAGATTTAACTGTAATTTGTGCACACCTTTCTTTGCTGCTTTGGGACAGCTTCTTTTTAGCATTGGGTGTCTTCATAGGCTTTCAAAACACTGTCGTAGTGAAACTGGCATTTCAGGTTGCTGATGAGTTTTGCAGTGTTAGCGGAATGCATGCAGAACATTTGGAACAAATAACACGTGAAATAAAACCGTAAAGATGTACCACACGAATCGATCAACGCCGTGTTTGTTTTCAGTGAGTTTAGGGTAAGTTTACGACAGGCCCATTTACAACACAGCACACGGAAGAGAAAAAAGCGCTGGATTTGCTCACCCCAACACACTTACAGCACAGCAAAGGTCAGGCATGGGCAATTGTTTTGACTTAAGGGCCATATTGTCAGTAAAAGTGCGCCTGGGAGCCGGTGTATATACAAAACCCAAAACAAGTAAAGTTGGCACGTTGTGTAATTTGTAAATAAGAACAAAATACAATGATTTGCAAATCCTTTTAAACTTATATTCAATTGAATAGACTGCAAAGACAATATATTTAATGTTCGAACTGAGAATTTTTTGCAAATAATCATTAACTTAGAATTTAATGGCAGCAACATATTGCAAAAAAGTTGGCACGGGGGCATTTTTACCCCTGTTGTGTTTAAAAAAAATAAAAATAAATTATAACTTAACATTGAATAAAGACAAATACAAATAAGGCAACAGGAGAAATATCCAATATTTCTCCTTTCTAAATGAAATCTGAACAGGAGATATGGGCATCGACATCAACAATACAATTTGCCTGAGTGCCTGGATTGATTGATTGATTGATTGAGACTTTTATTAGTAGGTTGCACAGTGAAGTACATATTCCGTACAATTGACCACTAAATGGTAACACCCGAATACGTTTTTCAACTTGTTTAAGTCGGGGTCCACTTAAATTGATTCATGATACAGATATATACTATCATATATACTATCATCATAATACAGTCATCACACAAGATAATCACATTGAATTGTTTACATTATTTACAATCAGGGGTGTGGAGGGAGGGTGGGGGGGGGGGGATATGGACATCAAGTAGTGGACATAGAGAGAGAGAGAGAGAGAGAGAGAGAGAGAGAGATCAGAAGGCATAAGAAAAAGAAAAAGTATCTGCATTTGATTGTTTACATTTGATTATTAGCAATCCGGGGAGGGTGTTAGTTTAGGGTTGTAGCTGCCTGGAGGTGAACTTTTATTGCGGTTTTGAAGGAGGATAGAGATGCCCTTTCTTTTATACCTGTTGGGAGCGCATTCCACATTGATGTGGCATAGAAAGAGAATGAGTTAAGACCTTTGTTAGTTCGGAATCTGGACAGAACAGATTAAAAAAAAAATTAAAAAAAAATGTATATACAGTGTGTATATATATATATATATATATACAGTATATATAGATAGATAGATAGTACTTTATTGATTCCTTCAGGAGAGTTCCCTCAGGAAAATTTAAATTCCAGCAGCAGTGTACAAAATTGTAAAAAGTAAAAAGTAAATAATGAGGGTATAAATGGAGACAAAATAGAAAAATATTACAATAGAATAAAAATAAAAAGCAACGATGAGAATAAAAATATAACAGTAAAATAAGACTATAACAAGAGAAACTAGGCAGTAATGACCATGTTATGAAAAAGTATTTCACTGTTATTGTTTTGCATCCCCTGTCATCCTAGTACCCCCCCTTCCCCCCCAGAGAGGAGTTGTACAGACTAATGGCGTGTGGGACAAAGGAGTTTTTGAGTCTATTAGTCCTGCACTTGGGATGAAGCAGTCTAGCACTGAACAGGCTCCTCTGGCTACTGACAACGGTATGCAGAGGGTGACTGGCATCATCCAGGATGCTCACTAGTTTTTTCACAGTCCTCTTCTCTGCCACCGTCACCAGTGAGTCCAGTTTTATTCCGATCGTAGAACCGGCCCGCCTGATCAGTTTCTCCAGTCTGGAGCTGTCCTTCTTAGATATGCTGCCCCCCCCCCCCTAGTACAGACCACTGGCAACTAGAGACTGGTAGTACATCCACAAGAGTTTTTTACAGATGTTGAAGGAGTGCAGCCTCCTCAGGAAGTACAGCCTGCTCTGTCCTTTCCTGTACAAGTGGTCTGTGTTAACAGTCCAGTCCAGCTTATTGTCCACCCACACCCCGAGGTACTTGAATGAGTCCACGGTCTGTACCTCGACTCCCTTGATCACAATAGGTTGTGACCTTGGACTCGACCTCCCAAAGTCAATGACCAGCTCCTTGGTCTTTGTCGGATTGAGCTGCAAGGGGTTCCTGTGGCACCAGACAACAAAGTCCCTCACCAGCCTCCGAAACTCCTCTCCTCTGCCGTCCCTGATGCACCCGACGATGGCTGTGTCATCCGCGTACTTCTGGATGTGACACAGCTCTGAGTTGTAGCAGAAGTCAACGGTGTACAGGGTGAACAGAAGAGGGGCCAGCACCGTTCCCTGCGGTGCTCCGGTGCTGCTGATCAGTGTCAGATGTGATGTCCTTCAGTCTGACGTACTGTGGCCTATCAGTGAGGTAGTCTGAAATCCAGGCAACCAGGCAGGAGTCCACTTGCATTCTGTCCAGCTTGTCCTGGAGAAGGCGGGGCTGGATAGTATTAAAGGCACTCGAGAAGTCCAGGAACAGGATCCTCACAGCGCCATTTCCCTTATCCAGGTGTGAGTGGACTCGGTGCAGCAGGTAAAGGATAGCATCCTCCACACCAACGCCTGCCTGGTACGCAAACTGCAGGCTGTCCTGGGCATGTTGCACCTGTGGTCTGAGGAGGCTGAGAAAGAGCCGCCCCATTGTCTTCATTATATGAGAGGTGAGCGCCACTGGTCTGTAGTCGTTCAGCTCACTGGGGCAGTTCTTTTTGGGAACTGGAACAATGCACGACGTCTTCCAGAGGGTGGGCACTCTCCCCAGCTGCAGGCTGAGGTTGAAGATATATATATATATATATATATATATTTATTTATTTATTTTTTTAGTCAATAGTTGATTGTTTTTAATCGATTAAGAATCGTTACAAATAAGAATCACGATACTCCGAAAATCGATTCGAGGTCAAAAAGGCTAAGAACCCCTGGTATACAGTAGGTCATTCATTCTCAGCTGATTTGAGTGCTTTATTGGTTGTTGGTGCTATTTTTTCATTTTATCTGATATATTTGTATGACATCATAATTCCTCATATTGACCTGATAATTATCTGTTCGATCGGGCACCCAAAACTTAATTCGAATAATTACCTTTTTTTTTTCTTGTGGTATATTATTTTCTAGTCAAAGTACGATATTTTTCTCATATACTTGCATGGCTTTATTCTCATGACATTATGATGCTATACTCAGAAAATAGATTTCTCATTTTATGACAAAAGAAAAAGTATTTCTGATATACAAACTAATCTTTTCTCTAAATTATGTCTGTTGTTGTTGTATTCTTGTAAATGTTAACACTATTGCCATACTTGTCATAATCACTCTTCAGAAAACAACTTTGACATTTTTCCTTCAAAATATTTGCACGTTATTGTCTTATATTTTGACTTTATTTCACTAACTACCACTTGTAATACATGTTTTTCTTCTCAAAGTAGTTTTCCATCCCTGTTGGCCTGGCACATCCTAAACAATCACACCACAAGTAATTTAAATCGTATTCATTTTAACTGACTTCAGCTTAAATACAACAACTATAAATGGAAGTGATAGCTGCTGAAAAGTTTGTCTCCCTGCCACCAGAGGGTGCTCTAAACCTATATTTCAAACATGCAACCCTCCACATGGCCAAGCTTCCAAGTGTCATATTTAATTGTTAGCTAAATAAAACTGACATGTTAACAGGAGCTGTGTGCATATAAATGTAATGTTTTTTTCCCCTCCATACAGGAGTGTTGATGTGTTTACAATGCTCCTTCCTCCGCAGATCCGGGGCTTCCTCTCCAGGTTCGACAACGTCCTGCCCGCCAGCCTGGCTTTTGACAAGTGCACGGCATGCTCACCTGTTGTAAGTGGCACGCTCCAGTTCACCTCAAATACGTCATAACATGAACTTGTCCCATCAGCATCTGAAACACAAAATGCAGCTGAAACACAAATAAGGGTGTAGTAGTGGTTTTTGGGGCAAGGCGGCTGCTTGGGGGGGCTGGGGGGGGGGAATTCCCATAATTCCTGGTTTCTTACTGCAAAGTCAGAAGATGGCGTGTTGAAATGTTGCTCCTGGAGGAATAGAGAATGCCAGGAAAAGCTGGAAAATCAATCAGGCAGCAGTTGCTCGCTGATGTCTGTTGTGTGAGCGCCCATCTGTGTGTGCCATTTGGCCTCGCACAAAGTAGCCTTGCGATAAGTTACATCACACTAGCCTCTGTTTTTCTGTCGAAATCCTGCAAAACTGCTGCAGATCCTGCTATTAGCCCACTTTGCCTGTCATCCAGAACCCGGGGTTGCAGGATATTGCTGCAACAGCGCACGCTTTCGCACAGCGAAGCAACCTTTGCTTCTTACATAGCAGGTGTGGATTTCACACAGAAATTACCCTGCCACTGTTACTGCTGATACTACTTTAAAAGGCGGAAAGTATCGGAAATAAGATGTAAAAATACCTTATTACATGTTAATAAAATGGGCTCCAAAACATAGAAAGGATAGTAGAAAAGTAATGTAAAGGAGCCTGATCATGCAAAACCAACTTTTCTTACCTATATTTGGTACCTGTTTTTGTGTACCGTATTTTTCGGAGTATAAGTCGCTCCGGAGTGTACGTCGCACCGGCCGAAAATGCATAATAAAGAAGGAAAAAAACATATATAAGTCGCACTGGAGTATAAGTCGCATTTTTTGGGGAAATTTATTTGATAAAACTCAACACCAAGAATAGACATTTGAAAGGCAATTTAAAATAAATAAAGAATAGTGAACAACAGGCTGAATAAGTGTACGTTATATGACGCATAAATAACCAACTGAGAACGTGCCTGGTATGTTAACGTAACATATTATGGTAAGAGTCATTCAAATAACTATAACATATAGAACATGCTATACGTTTACCAAACAATCTGTCAATCCTAATCGCTAAATCCCATGAAATCTTATACGTCTAGTCTCTTACGTGAATGAGCTAAATAATATTATTTGATATTTAACGGTAATGTGTTAATAATTTCACACATAAGTCGCTCCTGAGTATAAGTCCCACCCCCGGCCAAACTATAAAAAAAACTAAGAATTATATCCGAAAAATACGGTATTTGGGATCTGCGTAAATCCTGGACATTTGAAATAAATCCGTGGAGGCATTGCGGACACATTTATAAAATAATATTGCTTACCTGTTTTTGTGTATTTGGGATCTGCGTAAACCCTAAAAATTTGAAATAAATCCGTGGAGGCATTGCGGAGACATTTATAAAATAATCTTGCCTTCCTTCATATTTCCTCTAAACGAGCCGTGTAGGATTTGCGCTGACCTGTGATGTTTTCTGCTCTGTGACATCAGCGGTTTCTCCTTCTTTTATGGTATAAATTTACCTAAAGTGCTTTGCCTGAGTCCGCCATTGTAGTCAGCATTGTAGTCAATAAGCTCCTTTTTTTTTTCTCTATCCTCTTTTTGTGGGGCAGACTGGCTCGTACATGCACATGCATCCTCCGCTGTTGCCATTTCTAATACAAAGTAGTGTATCATTCTAACTTATATCTGTCAGAAGGCTCCATATAGAAGCGCTAAAAACTACTACAAAGATGTCTGGGAGAAGACGCAGTCGAAGTGGAGCCACGTACCGTATTTTCCGGACCGTAGGGCACACCGGATTGTAAGGCACACTGTCTAATAGTCTATTTTCTATCTTTTTTCATATATAAGGTGCACCGGACTGTAGGGTGCATTAAAGGAGTCAAATTATTATAATTTTTTTTCTAAATATATAACACTTCCTTGTGGTCTACATAACATGTAATGGTGGTTCTTTGGTCAAAATGTTGCATAGATTATGTTTTACTGATCATCTTCAAGTCGCTTCAGGATGCGCCGTTTTGTGGGCGGTCTTATTTACGTGGCTCACCTTCGGCAGCGTCTTCTCCCCGTCATCTTTGTTGTAGCGGTGTAGCGTGCAAGGACGGGAGTGGAAGAAGTGTCAAAAGATGGAGTTAACTGTTTTAATGACATTCAGACTTTACTTCAATCAATAACGGAGCAGCATCTTCTCATCCGGAAACAACAACATAGGAAATGTGTCCCGTGAAAAGCCGTCCGACCGGAACTCTCTAATAACCAAAGTTCCTTGGGTGAATAATGTAAACTCACTACACCGGTATGTTTTAGCGCTTTCATGGCGAGTTTACTGACAAGATATAAGTAAGAACTTTACACTACTTTATATTAGAAATGGCAACAGCAGAGAATGAATGTCCCATAACAAGAAGATAGAGAAAAAGAAGAAGCTTATCGACTACGGTGGACTACAAAGGCGGACACGCACAATTTTTCAGGATTTATGCAGATCCCAAATACAGATCAGCAGGTACCAGAAGGTAAGAAAAGATGCTTTTGAATAATATTGCGAAACAAAACGCCAGATAATGTCTTACCTTATACACACACCATAATAATATTCCTATGTTTAATGCACCGACAATCCATCAAGCGGTGCGGCTTCATAGCTAACCAAAGTCGTACTAAAAAATGTTGATAGAATTTTGAGCGTAGTGTTATGTTCTATATTTTCAATGGAACAATTTAAATGTTGGTGTTGTTTACTTGAGACCCATCATAGTGCCGTCTACACGTATCTCTTATGTTTGACTGCCATCTACTGGTCACATTTATCATTACACCATGTACCAAATAAAATATCTTGAGGTGAGCTCAACCAAAATGATTCCTTACATTAGACGCACCGGGTTATAAGGCGCACTGTCGAGTTTAAAAAAAAAAAAAAGGATATTAAGTGCGCCTTATAGTCTGAAAAATACGGTAATAAACAGAACATACAACATTTATAAACAGGCACAACTTTGAAAACATTTAGTGTATCTGTACGTGGGATTAAACTGTGGAATGGATTTGGTAAATAATGTAAACAACGTACTAACATGAGCCAGTTTAAGAAACAGTACAAGCAGATGGTGTTTACAAAGTATACTAAAGAACAGTTGAAGTAAAGTGACTGATATATGACTATCATGTACTCATTGTGGGACTAGGGAAGAATATGAGTAAGTTCTGCTTTATACTAATGTACTGTTTCTGAAATATTTGTTACTTCGCAACTCTAGCTACTCTATTCAGTCTCTCTCTCTCTCTCTCTCTCTCTCTCTCTCTCTCTCTCTCTCTCTCTCTCTCTCTCTCTGCCTAGTTTTCTTCCCACTGGGGAGTTTTTTTCTTGCCTCCGTCGCCAAAGTGCTTGCTCATGTGGGGAGTTTAGTTGGTTCTTTCTTTCTTTTTTAATTCTGCTGCTTACGGCACAGGGTTGGGACCAGGCAAACTCTGCTTCTACCCACTCCTTTTGGACGGTTGATCATTTGAGCAAAATGTGTGCTTGTGAAGTTTTGACATGTTCCTAGTGAGTAAGTTGAATGAAATAATATGCCCCGCTTTAATACACCAAGCACCAAATTCCAGTTCCAGTTTAAAACTGTCAAACCAGATCAAGCAGTGTTGTACTGTACAATCATTGCTATTCGTACCTAATCACAAGGGTGTCACAAAGTGCTACAGATCAGACAATGGAAACCCCCAAAAAACTGCAACTTTTTTTGTTTGTTTTAGTTTTGTTTGTAAAATTACATACTGTTTTTTTTCATAATATTACCATTTTAACTAGTAATTTCATTTTTAATTATGGCTTTTTTTTTCTAACATTCCGACTATTACTGTATAATCATATTTTTGATATTTTTGTTGTGCAATTACAGATTATTCTAATAAAAAATCAGGCAATTTTTCCTAAAAAAAAAATAAAAAAAATTACACATAATTCTCGTAAAAATGTCCACTTTGGTTTCAGAAAATTGCCTATTTTTCAGTATTTTAACAACTTATTTTTTTGTAAAAGGTGACCCTTTTTTGTCTTACACTTTTGTTATCGTTTAACTATGAAATTTTCATCTAGAGAAAAATTACAAATGTATTGTCATTAAATGATGGCATTTTTTTCGTAACATTTAGATTTTTATTATGTAAACAAAACAATTAGAGTTTTGTTTTATCACTGGAAAAACTCAACATTTTACCAAGTATATATTTCTAATTTCTAGTCAAAATACCTAAAGAAACTTAATACAAGTCACAATCCCTTCAATAGTCATTTTTCAGTACGAAAAAATTCTACTTTTGAATATCAAGCGTTTGTTATAAGACACAAAACCTCACAATACTAGTAAGTATACCTAACTATAAGTTTTAATTGCTATTTTGACTTGTTCCATTGGCAGATTTTTTTGCTCATTACAAGTCAATTTTGCTTGTACAAGTTGGCAACACTAAATTGGCCCTAGTGTATGAATGTGAGTGTGAATGTTGTCTGTCTATCTGTGTTGGCCCTGTGATGAGGTGGCGACTTGTCGAGGATGGAAGTTATTTTTGGTTGTAATGAGTTACAAATCTGCAAATAGAACAATTGTCTTGATAAGATTTATTAAAATAGGACATTAGCAATTAAAATGTATTATTAGCTATATTTACTAGTATTGTGAAGTTGCGTGTCTTATAACAAACTTGAGATGCTCAAAAGTAGTATTTTTCCCTCAGAAGAGCTATTGGCTAAAAACAAGTTCTTATGTCTCACTGAAAATGTACTATTCAGGGGATTGTGACTTGTATTAAGTTTCTTTAGATACACTATATTGTCAAAAGTATTTGGCCACCTGCCTTGACTCACATATGAACTTGAAGTGCCATCCCATTCCTAACCCATAGGGTTCAATATGATGTTGGTCCACCTTTAGCAGCTATTACAGCGTCAACTCTTCTAGGAAGGCTGTCCACAAGGTTGTGGAGTGTGTTTATAGGAATTTTCCACCTTTCTTCCAAAAGCACATTGGTGAGGTCACACACTGATGTTGGCCGAGAAGGCCTGGCTCTCAGTCTCTGTTCTAATTCATCCCAAAGGTGTTCTATCGGGTTCAGGTCAGGACTCTGTGCAGGCCAGTCAGGTTCATCCACACCAGACTCTGTCATCCATGTCTTTATGGACCTTGCTTTGTGCACTGGTGCACAGTCATGATGGAAGAGGAAAGGGCCCGCTCCAAACTGTTCCCACAAGGTTGGGAGCATGGAATTGTCCAAAATGTTTTGGTATCCTGGAGCATTCAAAGTTCCTTTCATTGGAACTAAGGGGCCAAGCCCACCTCCTGAAAAATAACCCCACACCATAATTCACACTTGGCACAATGCAGTCCGAAATGTACCATTTTCCTGGCAACCTCCAAACCAAGACTGGTCCATCAGATTGCCAGATGGAAAAGCATGATTCATCACTCCAGAGAACACGTTTCCACTGCTCTAGAGTCCAGTGGCGACGTGCTTTACACCACTGCATCTGACTCTTTGCATTGGACTTGGTGATTCATGGCTTAGATGCAGCTGCTCAGCCATGGAAACCCATTCCATGAAGCTCTCTGCGTACTGTACGTGGGCTAATTGGAAGGTCACATGAAGTTTGGAGCTCTGTAGCACTATGCGCTTCAGCATCCGCTGACCCCTCTCTGTCAGTTTACGTGGCCTGTTACTTCGTAGCTGAGTTGCTGTTGTTCCCAAACTCTTCCATTTTCTTATGTTAAAGCCAATAGTTGACTTTGGAATATTTAGGAGCGAGGACATTTTACGACTGGATTTGTTGCACAGGTAGCATCCTATGACAGTTCCACGCTGGAAATCACTGAGAGCGGCCCATTCTTTCACAAATGTTTGTAGAAGCAGTCTCCATGCCTAAGTGCCTGATTGTATACACCTGTGGCCAGGCCAAGTGATTAGGACACCTGATTCTGATCATTTGGATGGGTGGCCAAATACTTTTGGCAATATAGTGTATTTTGACTTCAAATTAGAAATGTTTCCAGTGTAATAAATATACAATAACATTGATATATACAATAACATTTTGTAAAATTCAAACATTGGTTTTACTTCCAACATATAGCTCAAAAAGTTAGAATTATTATTTTCAAGGGAGTGGGTGAAGTGCCTTGCCTAAGGACACAATGGCTGGGACTAGGATGGCAGAAACTGGATTTGTACCAGGAACCCTCGAGCATTTGGATTACCGATTTAACATCAGAGCCACGTGGGTGGATTGTCATGAAACCTCCAGGAAATGTCAGAAATTAGATAAGGGACAGATGATAACATTTTGGGGCTGATCTGGTTCACTGTCTGGATTTAGCATTTTAAAAAACTATTATTTACTCTTAGGAGATGGGGCCTGGCGGAGATCTGCACTTTCCGAGTGCATTTCTAGTTGTAAAATAGTTCAGGTCAGGTCATTTATTTAATTTAATTTAATTCATGAAAAAACAAAGGAAGAAAAATAAAACAATAAACATCACATTAAAGTAAATTATGAATGAAAGGGACCAGAAAGAAATTAAAACCTTATTATCCGCCCCCTGTTCTCACAAGTACAGCAACTGACTTTCAATGTTGGCAACTACAAAGCCATATTTTCATTTTACAACAATTAAACCAATAATGAAGACATCATTTTACTCATTCATATAGTTAGTTCCATTAGAAGTGGAAATCTTTAGCCACCTCACGATTGGATTACGATTACGATTCAGGAGCTACGAGTCGATTAAAATTTATATACAGTACAGGCCAAAAGTTTGGACACACCTTCTCCTCATTCAATGGGTTTTCTTTATTTTCATGTCTATTTACATTGTAAATTGTCACTGAAGGCATTAAAACTATGAATGAACACATGTGGAGTTATGTACTTAACAAAAAAAAGGTGAAATAACTGAAAAACATGTTTTATATTCTAGTTTCTTCAAAATAGCCACCCTTTGCTCTGATTACTTTTTTGCACACTCTTGGCATTCTCTCGATGAGCTTTAAGAGGTAGTCACCTGAAATGGTTTTCACTTCACAGGTGTCATAGTTTTGATGCCTTCAGTGACAATCTACAATAGTCTTATAGTCTTGAAAATAAAGAAAACGCATTGAAATGAGAAGGTGTGTTCAAACTTTTGGCCTGTACTGTATATTCATGCAGTTTTACATTTCTTTTCGTTTCACTAAATAAACGTTTATCCCTTACAACTTTTAAAAACAGTGCATTTTTAATAAGAAACTGGATCATTAGTGCCCTATAATAAGGTAGCTTGCCAGCGAGGTGGCTCGCTGCAATCAGCCAAATTTTAGAATTGTCTGCATTACTTTATTTACAATAAATGAATCAATTATCGAATATTGACATTTGTTAATCGATTTTATAATCACCCATGTCCAAATTGTGATCCATTTAAAAGTTCTACTTAATTTTATTTATTAATTTTTTTAATTGCATATTTTGTAAAACTTAGTTTAATACTGCACCTTAATTTTCATCAAATCTTAAATTTTTCATTCGAGAATGCGACTTTAAAGAGATTTATAATAGCAAAACCAACTTTGCTTACCTATTGGTACCTGTTTTTGTGTATTTGCGGTCTGCATAAATCCAGAAAATTTTAAATCAAGCCATAGAGGCATGGCGAATATATTCACAGTATAAACAAAATACTTCTTCTAAACAAGCCTTTTGGAATTTGCTCTGTCCTGCGATGTTTTTTGACCTGTGATGTCAGCGGATTATCCATGTATGGTATAATTTTACCCAAAGTCCTTTGCATGAGTCCACCATTGTAGTCTGCGATGTAGTCAATAAGCTCCCTTTTTTTCCCTCTATCCTCTTGTTGTGGGGCAGACTGGCTCGTACATGAACATGCATCGTTCGCTGTTGCCATTTCTGATACAAATTAGCGTGTAGTTCTAACTTACATACAGTATATGTCAGTAAACTAAGATGCAGTTGACGTAAAGGCAGATGAATATGACTTTCCACAAAACGGCGCACCCTGAAGAGATTGTCAGAAAGAGGCTTGAAGATGATCTGCAAAACATAATCTATGCAGAGTTGTTGCCCATAATGACTTTCTTGATCTGCAGTGGTTGTATAATGATGCCCCAAATATGCAACTGATTGTTGTTTTCTGCAGCTTTTTATAAATATTGAAATGTAGATGAAAGAGTATTGGGTCTCACATACTTGTTTGCATTTCCATTGTCAGCATTTGTAATGGCTACCATAAAAAAACAGGTTTTTGCAGTGGTCCAGTACAATAGTGATAACGGTGGACAGAGAATGCTCACTTCTGCAGTAACAGAAAGGATCACAGACCTGTTAGATTAAGATTCATTAAAGATTAAAGTACCAATGATTGTCACACACACTAGATGTGGTGAAATTTGTCCTCTGCATTTGACCCATCCCCTTGGGGAGCAGTGGGCAGCAGCGGCGCCGCGCCCGGGAATCATTTTGGTGATTTAACCCCCAACTCCAACCCTTGATGCTGAGTGCCAAGCAGGGAGGAAACGGGTCCCATTTTTATAGTCTTTGGTATGACTCGGCTGGGACAGCACAATCTAGTGTTAGCCCGGGGGTCAGCAACCTGTGGCTCTAGAGCAGGGGTCACCAACGCGGTGCCCGCGGGCACCATGTAGCCCGTAAGGACCAGATGAGTAGCCCGCTGGCCTGTTCTAAAAATAGCTCAAATAGCAGCACTTACCAGTGAGCTGCCTCTATTTTTTAAATTGTATTTATTTACTAGCAAGCTGGTCTCGCTTTGCCTGACATTTTTAATTCTTAGAGAGACAAAACTCAAATAGAATTTGAAAATCCAAGAAAATATTTTAAAGACTTGGTCTTCACTTGTTTAAATAAATTCATTAATTTTTTTACTTTGCTTCTTATAACTTTCAGAAAGACAATTTTAGAGAAAAAATACAACCTTAGGATTTTTAAACACATATACCTTTTTACCTTTTAAATTCCTTCCTCTTTTTTCCTGACAATTTAAATCAATGTTCAAGTAAATTTATTTTTTTATTGTAAAGAATAATAAATAAATTTTAATTTAATTCTTCATTTTAGCTTCTGTTTTTTCGACGAAGAATATTTGTGAAATATTTCTTCAAACTTATTATGATTAAAATTCAAAAAAAATATTCTGGCAAATCTAGAAAATCTGCAGAATCAAATTTTAATCTTATTTTAAAGTCTTTTGAATTTCTTTTAAAATTTTTGTTCTGGAAAATCTAGAAGAAATAATGATTTGTCTTTGTTAGAAATATAGCTTGGTCCAATTTGTTATATATTCTAACAAAGTGCAGATTGGATTTTAACCTATTTAAAACATGTCATCAAAATTCTAAAATTAATCTTAATCAGGAAAAATTACTAATGATGTTCCATAAAAATTTTTTTTTATTTTTTCAAAAAGATTCGAATTAGCTAGTTTTTCTCTTCTTTTTTTCGGTTGAATTTTGAATTTTAAAGAGTCGAAATTGAAGATAAACTATGTTTCAAAATTTAATTGTCATTTTTTTCGTGTTTTCTCCTCTTTTAAACCGTTCAATTAAGTGTAAATATCATTAATTATTAATAATAACAGAGTTAAAGGTAAATTGAGCAAATTGGCTATTTCTGGCAATTTATTTAAGTGTGTATCAAACTGGTAGCCCTTCGCATTAATCAGTACCCAAGAAGTAGCTCTTGGTTTCAAAAAGGTTGGTGACCCCTGCTCTAGAGCCACATGCGGCTCTTTAGCGACGCCCTGGTGGAAATGGAAAAAAAATGGGGTGAACATTTTTTTTTTGTTGTAATATGGTTTTTGTAGGAGGACAAACATTATACAAACCTTCCTAATTGTTAGAAAGCCCACTGTTTAATGTGTTTGTGCTGCACTGATGAGAGTATTTGGCCAGCGCCGTTTTGTCCTACTGATTTCAGCGGCCCTTGAACTCACCGTTGTGAGGGCTGCGACTCAACAGTTTGTTTACGTGTATAACTTTCTCCGACGCTGCCACAGAAAGATGTTTTATGCCACTCCTTCTTCGTCTCATTGTGTCCACCAAACGTTTTATGCTGTGTGTGAATGCACAAAGTTGATCTTCGTTGATGTTGTTGACTTGTTGGAGTGCTAGTCAGGAATATTTGTTCAGAGCATGACTGCAAGCTAATCGATGCTAACATGCTATTTAGGCTAGCTGTTATGTACATATTGCATCATTGTGCCTCGTTTGTAAGTATATTTGAGCTCATTTAATTTCCTTTAATTATGTCCTCTGTGTATTTAGTTTATTTTTTCATGTTTCATGACACATTACCTGTATGTAAGATTGGCTGCATTTTTGATAGTTGTTTGTGTGCCATGTTGTTCCAGACCACAGCAAACGTTACCTAGCTTGCAGAGATTGTAATAAATCCATTAGAAGAAGACAGCCAGCCATTTCTTTTAACTTGGACACACACATCAATACTAAGATGTGTGTGTGGCCATTCTAAGACAGGAACTATCTCACCCTCTGAGAAGTTTTACTAATGTTTTCCAATGTTGTAAAAATGTGTAGAATATATATTACATTTCAACATTTCTGTCAACAAAGATTTGCGTCAGCCTGCGACACAGTCATTTTTGATAGTAGGCTAATATAGCTAATATAGACACTTACATCATCTGTTGTCTTGATTATAACACTTATATAAGTGTTATCATTTTTTGCGGCTCCAGACCATTCTTTCAGCATTTTGTGTTGCCGACTACAAACCCAAACTCTTTAGACTTTACCCCACCAATAGGAACCGGATTACCGCTTGGTGAAAACGTGTCCAGGGTGAAAGTTAAAACAGGCGAGACAGAGGAAGTGAACTCCTGTCAAAGTCTGCTTTAGGCTTTCATCTCCTGATCTCAATGCGCTCTTTGTGTCTCTAAAAAGGTCAAACAGCCTCAGATCTATATAACACTTTCATGTGAAGACAAGGGTGGTGCTGGATCAAACCACCTTCACTCCTAACTCCCTGTTTGCAGGGTATTTGACAAGCATTTGCAGAAGATTCCTAAAAACAGCAGAGACTTCCTGTCATGTAGAGGATCTTTAACTAGCATGTTCAGAGTAAATTTATAAAAAGAGCAGAGCACTCCTGTTAAAAAGAGTACTGTTGACTAGTCTTGTTTTTGCAGTAGCTCCTAACAAAATCAGTGTTTTGATCTTTGACTAGTGTTTTTGAAATGTAGACCACTTCTGTCATGTAGACCACATTTTTACTAACATTTTTACAGTAACTTCCTAAAAAGAACGGAGCACTTCTGGCATTTGGAGGATCTTTGACTCCATTTTTTACAGTACATCCCTAAAAACAGCAGGTCAGTCCTGGTAATAGAGGATCTCTGATCAGTGTTTTAGCCTTAGATCTTTAAAACAGCAGAGCACTTCTGTCATGTAGCGGGTCTTTGATTAGCATTTTTAACAGTATATTCCTAAAAACAGCAGAGACTTCCTGTCATGTAGAGGATCTTTAACTAGCATGTTCAGAGTAAATTTATAAAAAGAGCAGAGCGCTCCTGTTAAAAAGAGTATCGTTGACTAGTCTTCTTTTTGCAGTAGCTCCTAACGAAATCAGTGTTTTGATCTTTGACTAGTGTTTTTGAAATGTAGACCACTTCTGTCATGTAGACCACATTTTTACTTACATTTTTACAGTAACTTCCTAAAAAGAACGGAGCACTTCTGGCATTTGGAGGATCTTTAACTCCCAATTTTTACGGTACATCCCCAAATAACAGCAGATCACTCCTGGTAGTAGAGGATCTCTGATTAGTGTTTTTGCCTTAGATCTTTAAAAACAGCAGAGCACTTCTGTCATATAGCGGGTCTTTGACTAGCATTTGTTACAGTATATTCCTAAAAACAGCAGAGACTTCCTGTCATGTAGAGGATCTTTAACTAGCATGTTCAGAGTAGATTTATAAAAAGAGCAGAGGACTCCTGTTTTAAAGAGTATCGTTGACTAGTCTTCTTTTTGCAGTCGTTCCTAACAATATCAGTGTTTCGATCTTTGACTAGTGTTTTTGTAATGTATTCTTTAAAAACAGCAGAGCACTTCTGTCATGTAGACCACATTTTTACTAACATTTTTACAGTAACTTCCTAAAAAGAATGGAGCACTTCTGGCATTTGGAGGATCTTTGACTCTATTTTTTTACAGTACATCCCTTAAAACAGCAGATCACTCCTGGTAATAGAGGATCTTTGACCAGTGTTTGTGTCTTAGATCTTTAAAATACCAGAGCACTTCTGTCATACAGCAGGTCTTTGACTAACATTTTTAACAGTAAATTCCTAAAAACAGCACAGCCTTCCTGTCATGTAGAGGATCTTTAACTAGCATGTTCAGAGTAAATTTATAAAAAGAGCAGAGCGCTCCTGTTAAAAAGAGTATCGTTGACTAGTCTTGTTTTTGCAGTAGCTTCTAACAAAATCAGTGTTTTGATCTTTGCCTAGTGTTTTTGAAATGTAGACCACTTCTGTCATGTAGACCACATTTTTACTAACATTTTTACAGTAACTTCCTAAAAAGAACGGAGCACTTCTGGCATTTGGAGGATCTTTAACTCCCAATTTTTACGGTACATCCCTAAATAACAGCTGATCACTCCTGGTAGTAGAGGATCTCTGATCAGTGGTTTTGCCTTAGATCTTTAAAAACAGCAGAGCACTTCTGTCATATAGCGGGTCTTTAACTAGCATTTTTAACAGTATATTCCTAAAAACAGCAGAGTCTTCCTGTCATTTAGAGGATCTTTAACTAGCATGTTCAGAGTAAATTTATAAAAAGAGCAGAGCACTCCTGTGTTAAAGAGTATCGTTGACTAGTCTTCTTTTTGCAGTAACTCCTAACAACATCAGTGTTTCGATCTTTGACTAGTGTTTTTGAAATGTAGGCCACTGCTGTCATGTAGACCACATTTTTACTTACATTTTTACAGTAACTTCCTACAAAGAACGGAGCACTTCTGGCATTTGGAGGATCTTTGACTCCCAATGTTTACGGTACATCCCTAAATAACAGCTGATCACTCCTGGTAATAGAGGATCTCTGATCAGTGTTTTTGCCTTAGATCTTTAAAAACAGCAGAGCACTTCTGTCATATAGCGGGTCTTTAATTAGCATTTTTAACAGTATATTCCTAAAAACAGCAGAGTCTTCCTGTCATTTAGAGGATCTTTAACTAGCATGTTCAGAGTAGATTTATAAAAAGAGCAGAGCACTCCTGTGTTAAAGAGTATCGTTGACCAGTCTTCTTTTTGCAGTCGTTCCTAACAATATCAGTGTTTCGATCTTTGACTAGTGTTTTTGTAATGTATTCTTTAAAAACAGCAGAGCACTTCTGTCATGTAGACCACATTTTACTAACATTTTTACAGTAACTTCCTAAAAAGAACGGAGCACTTCTGGCATTTGGAGGATCTTTGACTCCAATTTTTACGGTACATCCCTAAATAACAGCAGATCACTCCTGGCAATAGAGGATCTCTGATCAGTGTTTTTGCCTTAGATCTTTAAAACAGCAGAGCACTTCTGTCATATAGCGGGTCTTTGACTAGCATTTTTAACAGTATATTCCTAAAAACAGCACAGCCTTCCTGTCATGTAGAGGATCGTTAACTAGCATTTTCAGAGTAGATTTATAAAAAGAGCAGAGCATTCCTGTGTTAAAGAGTATCGTTGACTAGTCTTCTTTTTGCAGTCATTCCTAACAAAATCAGTGTTTCGATCTTTGATTAGTGTTTTTGTAATGTATTCTTTAAAAACAGCAGAGCACTTCTGTCATATAGACCACATTTTACTAACATTTTTACAGTAACTTCCTAAAAAGAACGGAGCACTTCTGGCATTTGGAGGATCTTTGACTCCCAATTTTTATGGTACATCCCTAAATAACAGCTGATCACTCCTGGTAGTAGAGGATCTCTGATCAGTGTTTTTGCCTTAGATCTTTAAAACAGCAGAGCACTTCTGTCATATAGCGGGTCTTTAACTAGCATTTTTAACAGTATATTCCTAAAAACAGCAGAGACTTCCTGTCATTTAGAGGATCTTTAACTAGCATGTTCAGAGTAGATTTATAAAAAGAGCAGAGCACTCCTGTTTTAAAGAGTATCGTTGACTAGTCTTCTTTTTGCAGTCGTTCCTAACAATATCAGTGTTTTGATCTTTGACTAGTGTTTTTGTAATGTATTCTTTAAAAACAGCAGAGCACTACTGTCATATAGACCACATTTTACTAACATTTTTACAGTAACTTCCCAAAAAGAACGGAGCATTTCTGGCATTTGGAGGATCTTTGACTCCCAATTTTTATGGTACATCCCTAAATAACAGCTAATCACTCCTCGTAATAGAGGATCTCTGACCAGTGTTTTTGCCTTAGATCTTTAAAACAGCAGAGCACTTCTTTAAATAGCATTTTTAACAGTATATTCCTAAAAACAGCACAGCCTTCCTGTCATGTAGAGGATCTTTAACTAGCATGTTCAGAGTAAATTTATAAAAAGAGCAGAGCGCTCCTGTTAAAAAGAGTATCGTTGACTAGTCTTCTTTTTGCAGTAACTCTTAACGAAATCAGTGTTTTGATCTTTGACTAGTGTTTTTGAAATGTAGACCACTTCTGTCATGTAGACCACATTTTTACTAACATTTTTACAGTAACTTTCTAAAAAGAACGGAGCACTTCTGGCATTTGGAGGATCTTTGACTCTATTTTTTTACAGTACATCCCTTAAAACAGCAGATCACTCCTGGTAATAGAGGATCTCTGACCAGTGTTTGTGCCTTAGATCTTTAAAACAGCAGAGCACTTCTGTCATATAGCGGGTATTTGACTAGCATTTTAACAGTATATTCCTAAAAACAGCAGAGACTTTCTGTCATTTAGAGCAGTGGTCCCCCAACCCGGTACCGGTCCGCGGACCGATTGGTACTCGGCCGCACAAGAAATTAAAAAAAAGAAAAAAAAGAAAAAGTTTTAATTTTTATTAAATCAACATAAAAAACACAATATATAGATTATATATCAATATAGATCAATACAGTCTGCAGGGATACAGTCCGTAAGCACACATGATTGTATTTCTTTATGAAAAAAATAAATAAAATGTGTCTCCTCAGTTCCCAAACGTTTACTGAGTGTTGTTAAAAGGAAAGGCCATGTAACACAGTGGTGAACATGCCCTTTCCCAACTACTTTGGCACGTGTTGCAGCCATGAAATTCTAAGTTAATTATTATTTGCAAAAAAAAAATAAAGTTTATGAGTTTGAACATCAATATCTTGTCTTTGTAGTGCATTCAATTGAATATGGGTTGAAAAGGATTTGCAAATCATTGTATTCCGTTTATATTTACATCCAACACAAATGCCCAACTCATAAGGAAACGGGGTTTGTATATTAAAACAAAAACTTTTTTTTTTTCTTCATCTTTTTTCCATTTTCACACATCTCTGAAAGAGGTCCAGGAAGCCACTAGGGCGGCGCTAGAGCCGCGGGTTGCTGCCCCCCGGCTTAGAGCGTTCAGTGAAATCCAGTGTTGTAAGAAACAATCAAGAACATGGCAGGTTTGTTTTGAATCGGGTTTAAATCCCACCCACGCATTTTTTTTCCCTTCTTTCCTTTTCAGCCAAATCCACATCTCAATCCGCTGAGATGTCCCACTGCAGCTTTACATTTTTGGCTCTTTTTTCCTGCTCCTTCTATGTACAACCCACCGCCACATTTACCCCCCCCCCCCCCCCCCCCCCAACACTCCCTTTGTGTGTCCAGCGAACAACCCGTTGACTCCAGTGTGTGGTGTATGTGTGTGCGCGTATGTGTGTATGTGTGTGCGCGCGAGCGAGCGAGCGAGAAAGAGAGAGAGCAAGTGAGTGCATGTCTGTCTGTGTGCCTCAGTCAGCTGTGTGCTGCCAGGTCACTATGGAAACAAAACAATTCAGCCCCTGTCTGGGCTGGAGCGGTTCCTGTAGGGCTGGGGCTTTTTTGCACTATGTGTGTGTGTCTATGTAAGGACGCCAGCCAGTAAAAATACACGGCACAGCTGACGTGGATTTGTCTAAAATGGTGCCAAACGCCGCTTACTACAAGTATTCATGCTAACACTATCAAATATGATACCTCTAATAATAGAAATGCATGCTTTTTTTTGTTTACGTACAAGCCATAATTGTCTAAATGCTACTAAAACAGCAGGAGTGCACTCCTGTCATATAGATGTTATAAAGATATTCAGCTTGCCCTTTAAAATCAGCTAAGATGTTGTGTATTTGCAGTGGATTTCTCAAAAACAGCAGAGCATTCAGAATCAGAAATACTTTATTAATCCACAAGGGGGAAATTAAGATTTTCAACACAATCCCATTCAAGAGCACACAAACATTACAGGGAGACAGAACAGGATCGCTGACGGGTAGAGATGTCCGATAATGGCTTTTTTGCCAATATCCGATATTTTCCAACTCTTGATTACCGATTCCGATATCAACCGATACCGATATATACAGTCGTGGAATTAACACATTAATATGCCTACTTTTCTTGTGATGCCTCGCTGGATGCATTCAACAATGTAACAAGGTTTTCTCAAATAAATCAACTCAAGTTATGGAAAAAAAATGCCAACATGGCACTGCCATATTTATTATTGAAGTCACAAAGTGCATTATTTTTTTTAACATGCCTCAAAACAGCAGCTTGAAATTTGGGACATGCTCTCCCTGAGAGAGCATGGCGGGGTTGAGGTGTGGGGGGGTAGGGTGTAGCGGGGGGTGTATATTGTAGCGTCCCGGGAGAGTTAGTGCTGCAAGGGGTTCTGGGTATTTGTTCTGTTGTGTTTATGTTGTGTTACGATGCGGATGTTCTCCCGAAATGTGTTTGTCATTCTTGTTTGGCGTGGGTTCACAGTGTGACGCATATTTGTAACAGTGTTAAAGTTGTTTATACGGCCACCCTCAGTGTGACCTGTATGGCTGTTGACCAAATATGCCTTGCATTCCCTTGTGTGTGTGAAAAGCCGTAGATATTAAGTGACTGGGCCGGCACGCGAAGGCTGTGCCTTCAAGGTTTATTGGCGCTCTGTACTTCTCCCTACGTCCGTGTACAGAGCGGCGTTTTAGAAAGTCATAAATTTTACTTTTTGAAACCGATACTGATAATTTTGAAACCGATACTGATAATTTCCGATATTACATTTTAAAACATTTATCGGCTGATAATATCGGCCGTCCGATATTATCGGACATCTCTACTACATACAGCTACAAAACTAAAAAAAAAACATATACACTGTGGTGGCCTCTGTGGTGTTCGAGGTCATTGCCTGCTGGGGTGGGGGGAGCATGGCCAGAGACAGGAGCAAACCCAACAAAGCAACCAAGAGAGCTGACTCCCCCCTCGGCCGCCCACCAACCCTTCGGCCAGTGTCCAGTCCGCATGGATGAGCGAGGATGCGTCTAAGTCAGGGGTCTCACACTTAATTTACCTCGGGGCCCCTGGATGCAGAAACTGGGTGAGGCTTGGCCGCAAGAAAAGATTTCTTAAAAACATCAGACATGCACTTTTTAATGAATTCACCTTCTTTGAATGGCTATCCCGCCCTAGCAACATACTTGCCAACCCTCCCGATTTTTCCAGTAGACTCCAGAATTTCAGTGCCCCTCCTGACAATCTCCCGGGGCAACCATTCTCCCGAATTTGTCCCGATTTTCACCCGGACAACAATATTAAGGGCGTACCGTGATGGCACTGCCTTTAACGTCCACTACAACCTGTCCTCGCGTCCGCTTTTTCACCATACAAACAGCGTGCCGGCCCAGTTATATGTTGTATGAGGCTTCTGCATACACACGTAAGTGATTGCAAGACATACTTGATCAACAGCCATACAGGTCACACTGAGGGTGACCGTATAAACAACTTTATCACTGTTCCAAATATGCGCCACACTGTGAACCCACACCAAACAAGAATGACAAACACATTTCGGGAGAACATCCGCACCGTAAGACAACATAAACACAACACAACAAATACCCAGAACACCTTGCAGCCCTAACTCTTCCGGGCTACAATATACACCCCCCGCTACCACCAAACCTCGCCCACCTCTACCGATGCACGTAGGGGTGGGGGTTGATTTTTGGGGGGTTGGCAGGGTTTGGTGGTAGCGGGGGTGTATATTGTAGCCCGGAAGAGTTAGGGCTGCAAGGGGTTCTGGGTATTTGTTCTGTTGTGTTTATGTTGTGTTACGGTGCGGATATTCTCCCGAAATGTGTTTGTCATTCTTGTTTGGTGTGGGTTCACAGTGTGGCGCATATTTGTAACAGTGTTAAAGATGTTTATACGGTCCACCCTCAGTGTGACCTGTGTGGCTGTAGATCAAGTATGTCTTGCAGTCACTTACATGTGTGTACGGAAGCCAAATACAACATGTGACTGGGCTGGCATGCCATTTGTACAGGTTGTAGAGGGCGCTAAAGGAACACCCTTAATATTGTTGTTTAGGTGAAAATCGGCAGACAGTCGAGAGAATGGTTGCCCTGAAATTCGGGAGTCTCCCGGAAAAATCGGGAGGGTTGGCAAGTATGACGCTGTCAAGTGCCAATCATATGAAACTCGCGGGCCGCACTAACATTACATTTTCATATTAAGGTGCGGGCCGCAAAATAACGTCTTGCGGGCCGCAATTGGCCCGCAGGCCGCGTGTCTGAGACCCCTGTAAACCGAGGCGTCCGATACCTGCTCATTCAGCCAAGACACTGTGAAGCCTGTCCGTCCCGGCGCCCGGCGCCAACTCCGCAGCCCTGTCTCTTTATCCGCATCCCCTCCAGTCTCTCCAAACTGACTCTGGTGTGGCAGAGACCCAGCAGCTGGTCTCCATGGCCGAAAGGCTCCCAGGAGGCAGATCCAAAAGTTCACAAAAAAGCACCGCAGAAGTCACGAAAGTGCCACCCCTTGTCGCACAGTCTCAAAGGGTCCCGGACCAAAAGGCAAAAAAAAAAAATTAAAGGCATGAAAACAAGAGGGAAACACCAGGAACACAAACGGATGACGCAAGAGCACAGAGGTCCTGCCAACAGCAGCCACTACAGCGGCGCCATGTTGGAAAAATTCCTGTCATATGGAGGATCTTTGGCTAGAGTTTTTGCAATAAATTCCTAAAACCAGCGGAACAGGCCTGCAATTTCGAAGCCTCACGTGTTAAATGTGTAAAGGAGAGTTTTGCACTGATTTTTCCCTCTAATGAACTCAGCAGCCCATTACTCGCTGCGTCTAACACCACATGTTGTTTATGGCCTTCACTTCCTTCAGCCTTTGAAATGCTCTTGAGGCGTGAGTGGTTTCTTCATGAGTCAGTGCATGGTCTGTGTTTCCAAACGTGCCTTTGCAGACCGTATACTTTGAGTCACTGACGTGTTTACTCATAGTCGTCTACAGAAAATTGTCAGACCACGGCTAAGCGACCAATCTGGGGAATCTAAACTGTGACTATGACGTTGAGAGCGGGGACGGGAGGGGAGTCTCAATGGAAAACACAATTGGGTGCGGAGCTGCTGTGGCAAGTCAGCAAGACAAACGTCCATTTTGCCGATTTCTTATTGAAACAGGCTCCAAGGTACAAGTGCAACGGAAATAAATTCATGCTCTTGATTATCCTTTTTGGTTGTCAATCAATCAATCAATGTTTATTTATATAGCCCTAAATCACAAGTGTCTCAAAGGGCTGTACAAGCCACAACGACATCCTCGGTACAGAGCCCACATACGGGTGACACAAAAGGTTATTTTACAAAAACCAAAACCAGTCAAGTTGGCACGTTGCGTAATTCCTAGATAAATTCAGAATTCAAAGATTTGCAAATCCTTTTCAACTTATATTCAATTGAATAGACTGCAAAGACAAAATATTTCATGTTCAAACTAAGAAACTTCTTTGTTTTTTTTGCAAATAATCCTTATTTTATAATTTAATGGCAGCAACACATTGCAAAAAAGTTGGCACACAGGTATTTTTACCACTGTGTTACATGGCCTTTCCTTTTTAACACTCAGTAAACGTTTGGGAACTGAGGAGACCAATTTTTGAAGCTTTTGAAGTGGAATTCGTTCCCATTCTTGCTTGATGTACAGCTTAAGTTGTTCAACAGTCCAGGATCTCTACGAAACCACGCTGTTGTAACACTTGGCTTGGCATTGTCTTGCTGAAATATGCAGGGGTTCATTTCGATATCATATGTTATGCTCCAAAACCTGTATGTACCTTTCAGCATTAATGGTGCCTTCACAGATGTGTAAGTTACCCATGCCTTGGGCACTAATACACCCCCATACCATCACAGATGCTGACTTTTGAACTTTGCGCCTATAACAATCCAGATGGTTCTTTTCCTCTTTGTTCCGGAGGACACGATGTCCACAGTTTCCAAAAACTATTTGAAATGTGGACTCGTCAGACCACAGAACACTTTTACACTTTGCATTAGTCCATCTTAGATGAGCTTGGGCCCAGCAAAGCCGGCGGCATTTCTGGGTGTTGTTGATAAATGGCTTTCGCTTTGCATAGTAGAGTTTTAACTTGCACTTACAGATGTAGCGACGAACTGTAGTTACTGACAGTGGTTTTCTGAAGTGTTCCTGCGCCCATGTGGTGATATCCTTTACACACTGATGTCACTTTTTGATCCAGTACCGCCTGAGGGATCAAAGGTCCGTAATATCATCGCTTACGTGCAGGGGTTTCTCCGGATTCTCTGAACCTTTTGATGATATTACAGACCGTAGATGGTGAAATCCCTAAATTCCTAGCAATAGCTCGTTGAGAAATGTTATTTTTAAACTGTTCGACAATTTTGCTCATGTATTTGTTCACAAAGTGGTGACCCTCGCCCCATCCTTGTTTGTGAATGACTGAGCATTTCATGGAAGCTGCTTTTAAACCCAATCATGGCACCCACCTGTTCCCAATTAGCCTGTTCACCTGTGGGATGTTTCAAATAAGTGTTTGATGAGCATTCCTCAACTTTCTCAGTCTTTTTTGCCATCTGTGCCAGCTTTTTTGAAACATGTTGCAGGCATCAAATTCCAAATGAGCTAATTTTTGCAAAAAATAAAGTTTCCAGTTCGAACGTTAAGTATCTTGTCTTTGCAGTCTATTCAATTGAATATAGGTTGAAAAGGATTTGCAAATCATTGTATTCTCTTTTTATTTACTATTTACTCAATGTGCCAACTTCACCGATTTTGGGTTTTGTACATCAAACAAACCTTTAACAAAGTGATCACTGCAAACTTGTGCGTTCTTTTGACTCTGCTCCCCTGGACTGGAGTGTGTGACACTTTTTTCTTTTACTTTTCATAAAATCTTGCACGCTTTCGCCCTTCTCGATTACCTCTCAAGGAACTCTGGAAAAAAACGTTTACACTTTTTCGCGATTCGAATGGTTCCAACAGTCTAAAACAACGCAAGCAAAGGGCATTTTTCTTTGAGAAAGGCAAAATGCCGCCCAGAACGTGATGTCAACAGACACTTGGTGGCCCACCACTTTGAGCCCCACATAGTTTACAACCTATAGAGGGGCGGACATAATAACAATAAAACATTACACATGTCTTCAGCTCGGTGGTACGTAGACACATATAATTAAATAAATAAATGATATTCGGTTCTCAATCGTATTCCAGTTTCTTCAGTTTGTGTTTTATTTTCAGGTTTTTTTTAAAGTGCTGCTTTAAAGTCTTTTAGTAACCCACAGACACTCACAGATAGACTTCATCATAAAGATGATATCTTTAATATTGCTTTTCTTTGTTTTTTTTAGGTATTGGACCACTATGAGAGGGAAGGCTTCGACTTCCTGTCCAAGGTTTTCAATTCTTCACACTCCTTCCTGGAGGATCTTACGGGGCTGACATTGTTGCACCAGGAGACACAGGCTGCAGAGGTAAAACACTAAAGACTCCCACCGTCAGTTGCTGCATTTTGTTGATGTGGTTTCTACACCCTAGGGCAGGGGTGTCCAAACTTTTTCTACTGAGGGCCGCACACGGTAAAATTAGAGCATGTGGGGGCCATCTTGATATTTTTCATTTTCAAACCATAACAAAATATATGGATTTTTTATTTATTTTACCTTTAGGGGTCCCGGGGACCATAAAGGGTCTGAGTCATTAAAATGTTAAAAATAAGACAGATTATAATTTTTTTTAATTATTTAACGCTTACAGTAAATCTCTATATGAACTTCAAGTTGATATAAAGTAATATAAAATAAAATAAAAATGTTTTATGGCTTTTCTGTCAAAAACAACTTTGTTTTTTTTTATAGTAAAACTGAAATATGCAGTATTTAGTAATTAGAGCCCTAAAAGATAAATAATGCAGGACACCATTGATTTTAATTCTTTAATATTTTTGAGTAATCACAGTGAAAAGATAAATAAAATACCACTAAATATATTTGGGATCCAAAAGGTCCCCCACTCATAAAGTGATACATTTTTATTAGGTTTTTCTTTTACTTTCAACACTTAAGTTACGAGATCAACTTCAGATATATCTGTCGATTTTATGCTGGAGTTATTATTTTGTTTGTTTTATGCGCTTTTGTCAAAGAAAACTTTGATGTTTTTGTATGGCAACTACACAATATATGCAATATTTACCACATAAAACATTTTAAAGTGAAATATTTGAAGTAATTGGAGCCCTGAAAATAATTCATTGTAACATGGATTTTTTTGTCATTATTTTTTTTTTTGAGCAATGGCAAAAAAAGAAAAATAAAGAAAGACAAAAGAAAAAATAACAGCCTACATGGCAGCTTTTGTGTCAACATTGCAACTTTTTCTCGTTAGATTTCACCTCATTCCACTTTTTTTAATGTTATTTTCTATTTTTACAATAGTATTTCCAGAATGTGGCGGGTAAACAATTAGCTGCGGGCCGCAAATGGCCCCCGGGCCGCACTTTGGACACCCCTACCCTAGGGGAACAATTTCTTTGAACCTGAACCGACTTTATAAAGGTGGGCCACAACTGTGAGCTTCCCCCGCGATCTTGCGCAGGATAACCTCAATAAGAATCTTTTGCAACCTTTGTTCTGTTACCGTAGCAGCAACACACAGTATATGTCCAACAAAACGCGTGGTATAAAGTTCCAAGAAACATCCCAGAATGATCAGTGCTTGAATATGAGTGTTTTTCCTCAAGACTCCCCCCTTGACATTAGTGGGGGGGACAGAAATACGTGTGTGTGCGTGTTTGTGTGTTGTGAGGTGGTGCGGGGGTTGGAATCAGGTCTTGCCAAACTGTGGGAAAATCCCACGTACTTCCTCCCCGACTCCTACTCATAACACAGAGGAGGAGGAGGAGGAGTAAAGAGAGGAGGCAAAAGATAACAGTGGATGAGAAGAAAGAAGTTATGTTTTAGGGCTTCTTTTCTTGCCTCATATCTACCGCGGTCCGTCTTACTTTGAGAACGCGTGTTGACAACCTTTAATCAGAGGCTAGAGCGATTGTTTTGATTGCTGAGCCCTACAAAAAGCCACAAGTCCTATCGCCTGTTTTCCGGCACACACACCATAGTTGGTCTGAAAAAGAAAAAAAAAAGAGAGACAATTTTTGTGGTACATCAAAACTAGTTTTGTAAGTATCGTAAGTGCCGATGAATAGTCTATTTTCAATCTTTTTTCATATAAGGCGCACCAGATTATAGGGCGCTTTAAAGGAGTCATATTATTTATTTTATTTTTTTCTAAATGTAAAACACTTCCTTGTGGTCTACATAACATGAAATGGTGGTTCTTTGGTCAAAATGCTGCATAGATTATGTTTTACAGATCATCTTCAAGCCGCTTTCTGACAGTCGCTTCCGGATGCGCCGTTTTATGGGCGGTCTTATTTACGTGGCTCACCTTCAACAGCGTCTTTTGTCCGTCATTTTTGTTGTAGCTGTGTAGCGTGCAAGGACGGGAGTGGAAGAAGTGTCAAAAGATGGCGCTAACTGTTTTAATGACATTCAGACTTTACTTCAATCAATAACGGAGCAGCATCTCCTCATCCGGAAACAACAACACCGGAAATGTGTCCCGTGAAAAAACGTCCGACCGGAACTCTAATAGCTGACGTTCCTTGGGTGAATAATGTAAACTCACTACACCGGTATGTTTTAGCGCTTTCATGGCGAGTTTACTGACAGATATAAGTAAGAACTTTACTCTACTTTATATTAGAAATGGCAACAGCGGAGGATGAATGTCCCATAACAAGAAAAAAAAGACGCTTATCGACTACGATGTCGCCACGGACTACAAAGACGGACTTGCGCAATTTTTCAGGATTTATGCAGATCCCAAATACAGATCAGCCGGTACCACCAGGGGGTAAAAAAAGTTGCTTTTGCATAATATTGCGAAACAAAACATGAGATATGTCTTACTTTATACGCACACCATAATAATACTCGCATGTTTAATGTGCCGACAATCCATCAAGCGGTGCGGCTTCATAGCTTACCAAAGTCGTACTAAAACATTTTGATACATTTTTGAGCGCCGTGTGTAATGTTATATATTTTCAATAGAAAATATAAAATGTTAGTGTTGTTTACTTGAGTCATATTGCCACCATACCTCTTACCACGTAGGTCTTATGTTTGACTGCCATCTACTGGTCACACTTATCATTACAAACTGTACCAAATAAAATTGCTTCGAGGTCGGTGACAAAAACCACAGTTATTCCGTACATTAGGCGCACCGGGTTATAAGACGCACTGTCAAGTTTTGAGGGGAAAAAAAAGATTTTAAGTGCGCCTTATAGTCCGGAAATTACGGTAACAGTAAAGGCCATAAAGCGTTTTTGTTCTGATGAAAAGAGGATTTACAATAAAAGTATTCACAGCACTTCACTTTTTCTACATTTTGTTATGTGACAATTTGTAGTCACAGTTTCCCCACGCAAAATTTTAAACAAAACAACACAGAATGGAATGACAACATGAACATTTTTTGTAAACATGTTAGAAATTAAAAAATATAATAAATCACATAGAAATAAATAATCAGCCTTTAAAGGGGATATTAAGATTTTATTTCTACATTACTAACCACCATGTAATGGTGGCTCTTTTGGTCAAAATGTTGCATAGATTATGTTTTACAGACTGTTATCAAGCCGCTTTCTGAAAGTCTCCCCAGGATGCACCGTTTTGTGGGCAATCTTATTTATGTGCCTCCATTTGGACTGTCTTCTTCCTGCCATATTTGTTGTAGTTTTTAGTGCTTCCAAAGTGACTCTACTGACAGATATAAGTTTATACTATATGCTACTTCGTATTAGAAATGGCAACAGCAAGAATTTATGTGCATGTCTGAGCCAGACTGCCCCGCAACAAGAGGATAGAGAAAAAGAAAGAACTTATTGACAACAAAGAAGACGACAGTGGTGGAGTCGTGCAAAGTACTTTGGGTAAACCTCTACCATAAATGGATAATCCGCTTAAGTCACCGATTGGAAAACGTCACCAAATGGGCAAAGATTGGGTTGCCGAGCGTCATGTGTGGAGGAGTAGTGAAACCTCGATTTACGAACCCCTCATTGTAGAACCTTTTCGATTTAGGAGCCACAGACGGGAGAAAAATATGCTTTGGTTGATGAACCTTATCTATATGAACCATTTATCTACTCATTGTGTGCTGTTTTGTGCCAACAGCACATCCATTGTCGGCGCGCTGTTCTTTCTCCGGTGCTCACTGCTCATTCAGTCAGCAGGGTGTTGCTGTTGGCTACTCTTCTACATTGTATGCTTTTTATTTGTTTGTTTTTCGTAGCATTTTCTCCTTTTTTTTTTGTTTTGCTAGCTCAATATGAGTCCAAAGAAAGCAATGAACAAGTAATGTGTGGTTTGAAACATTCAGAAAGTATCCATGGTCATGTTGACTTTGCCTCCCAACTCTCCACCTCGCTTCTGCCAACAAGCTTAAGTGGATTAAATGTATTAAATGTATTATTCCTACAGTGTTTCCCATAAACTGCCAAGATACCTGTGGCAGTGGGGGCGTGTCTATGGGCGTGGTCACCATGACATCATTGAATAATTTGCATAATGTACTACAATGATATGATTTTCTCTAAAAAGGCTCAAAAAATGTATACTTACTAATTAATAATAACAGTTTTGTTTTAAACGTCCATCCATCCATCCATCCATCCATTTTACAATACAATTACAACACGTTATGTACATATTTATATATACAGATTTGAACAATAAGTTATTCACTGAAATATATTTATTAATTGTGGTTCTTACAAAAAATATATCTTATAAAATATAAAAGCTGAAATGTCTCTGAAAGCTCTGCCCCTTTAATTAGTGCATACTAAATAATTTAACTTTAGCCTACTACTACAACCATATTATTTACCAGCAACATAAAGTGAAACAGTGCCACAGTCAGTAACAAATAAACAGAAAACAGTAGTGGTCAAATACAAATAAGGCAACAAGAGAAGTATCCTACACTTCTCTTTTGTAAAGTAAATCTGAACAGTCTATATGGGCATCTACACCAACTGTATGATTTGCCTGAGAAGCTGGACAGGACGTTTTTTTAAAATTTGTGGCGGACGTAATTCTTTCGTGGCGGGCCGCCACAAATAAATGAATGTGTGGGAAACACTGTCCTAGTCATTGTTGCGACTTGCAAGGGTGGGTACCGAAGCAGGTACTTTTTTTTTTTTTTTGGCTCTGACCGAATCCCGCTGGTCTTACCCGACACCGGTTCACATCACGCAACAGCACAGACTGCAACCACTGAAATACTTTGTATAGTTTAAGACTTACGGTAATTTAAAAACATCACTGCACTTCATAATGGCAGCTACAGTTTCCATCTTAAAGAACTAAAAAAATATTTTGGGAATGTCCGACGGGCCAGATTGAAAAGCTTAACGGGCCTTAATTTACCCAGGTCTGATATACACTGTACATTTATTACAGCAACCCTGAATCAAAATTGTGTTGGTTATATTTGACATTTATATATTTGATTTCCTGTGGCTCTTTTTTTCTAAAGCTTGGTAGTCAATTCATCATTTGGCATGTGCGTATGTGTAACCCTTCAAAAACTATCACGCACGTCACCAGAGGGCTGTAATATGTACTTAAGGCCTATTTTGGGAGCATTTGTAACCTGAGAGCTACTTTTCATGCGGTCACTGCAGGGTTTTTGGGGGAAGTTCAAGTTAAAGTTTAGACGGACTGAACAATATGTGTGTTTGTATGTGCGTGTGAGTGCGTGCGTGCGTGTGTGTGTGTGTGTGCGTGCGTGTGTGTGCGTGCGTGCATAAATATATATATAAGTGTGTGAATGGGTCCTTTGTGAGGGATTATGTTATGCATGGAAAATGTGTGCTGCGAACCTGGCATCCCGCCAGTGAGGTTCATGTCTTTAAAAATGTGTTGTCAAATTTGATCGAGCCTTCTACTTCACTATTTGATTTATAGCTGCAGTTGGACTGGAGTGTCCTGCTGTAACTGCCTATTAGAGTCAGTTCACTTTTATAGCTCAAAATAGTTATTACCTCTTCTTATTGAATATACTTTCAGTTTGTTCTATTCATAATACTTTTCTTTACCTTATACAGTTAGCGTTTTTGGTTTTATGTCTCCCCAGTCTTCAGTTTGGTCCCTTTTTCCCTCTGTAAATTAATTACAGCCAAGAGTAACACACACACATACTGCATACTGCAATTTAGTACTGTCACTGGTGATGCGTCCAGGATAGTAAGGCAAGAAAGAGGACATCATAGTGTTTTATGGGCCACGATGCATGTGAAAATGATATTTTATAAGTTTGTGAATGTGAGCTGGATTGTTCGAACCAATACAAATATTAACTTAGGCCAAGGCTATTCATACCCTGGCCCAATTGGGTGAATGAGTGTCTTTTGGAAAATGACACAACTAACGTGTAAGAGACTACGTTTACACTGCAGGCCAAAGTGGCCTGAATCTTGATTTTTTTCAAAATCTGTTTTCCCCAAATATATTTTCATATTTACATATATCAATCAATCAATCAAAGTTTATCTATATAGCCCTTAATCACAAGTGTCTCAAAGGGCTACACAAGCCACAACGACATCCCACATAAGGGCAAGAAAAAACTCCACCCAATGGGATACAATGAGAAACGTTGAAGGGGACGGCAGATGTGGAGACCCAACCATACCCCCCCCCCCCCCCCCCCCCCCCCGGGCAACCGGTGCAATGGACGTCGAGTGGATCTACAAACCCCGTTTCCATATGAGTTGGGAAATTGTGTTAGATGTAAATATAGACGGAATACAATGATTTGCAAATCCTTTTCAACCCATATTCAATTGAATGCACTACAAAGACAAGATATTTGATGTTCAAACTCATAAACTTTTTTTTTTTTTTTTACAAATAATAATTAACTTAGAATTTCATGGCTGCAACACGTGCCAAAGTAGTTGGGAAAGGGCATGTTCACCACTGTGTAACATCACCTTTTCTTTTAATAACACTCAATAAACGATTGGGAACTGAGGAAACTAATTGTTGAAGCTTTGAAAGTGGAATTCTTTCCCATTCTTGTTTTCTGTAGAGCTTCAGTCGTTCAACAGTCCGGGGTCTCCGCTGTCGTATTTTACGCTTCATAATGCGCCACACATTTTCGATGGGAGACAGGTCTGGACTGCAGGCGGGCCAGGAAAGTACCCACACTCTTTTTTTACGAAGCCACGCTGTTGTAACACGCGCTGAATGTGGCTTGGCATTGTTTTGCTGAAATAAGCAGGGGCGTCCATGAAAAAGATGGCGCTTAGATGGCAGCATATGTTGTTCCAAAACCTGTATGTACCTTTCAGCATTAATGGTGCCTTCACAGATGTGTAAGTTACCCATGCCTTGGGCACTAATGCACCCCCATACTATCACAGATGCTGGCTTTTGAACTTTGCGTCGATAACAGTCTGGATGGTTCGCTTCCCCTTTGGTCCGGATGACTCGATGTCGAATATTTCCAAAAACAATTTGAAATGTGGACTCGTCAGACCACAGAACACTTTTCCACTTTGCATGAGTCCATCTTAGATGATCTCGGGCCCAGAAAAGACTATTTGCCCATGCTGTTGTGGACAAAGGGGTGTACCTCGCCCCATCCTTTCTTGTGAAAGACTGAGCATTTTTTGGGAAGCTGTTTTTATACCCAATCATGGCACCCACCTGTTCCCAATTAGCCTGCACACCTCTGGGATGTTCCAAATAAGTGTTTGATGAGCATTCCTCAACTTTATCAGTATTTATTGCCACCTTTCCCAACTTCTTTGTCACGTGTTGCTGGCATCAAATTCTAAAGTTAATGATTATTTGCAAAAAAAAAATGTTTATCAGTTTGAACATCAAATATGTTGTCTTTGTAGCATATTCAACTGAATATGGGTTGAAAATGATTTGCAAATCATTATATTCCGTTTATATTCATATCTAACACAATTTCCCAACTCATATGGAACCGGGGTTTGTAGTGTGAGAGTCCAGTCCATAGTTGGGCCAGCAGAGATCATCTTGTGTCAGCAGTGCAGAGATGTCCCCAACTGATGCACAGATGAGTGGTCCACCCTGGGTCCCGACTTCTCCATGCAGGAGAGGGGGGCAGAGCAGAAAAGAGACGGCAGATCAACTGGTCTAAAAAGGGAGTCTATTTAAAGGCCAGAGTATACAAATGAGTTTTAAGCTGGGACTTAAATGCTTCTACTGAGGTAGCATCTCTAACTGTTACCGGGAGGGCATTCCATAGTACTGGAGCCCGAATAGAAAACGCTCTATAGGCTGCAGACTTTTTTTGGGCTCTGGGAATCACGAATAAGCCGGAGTTCTTCGAACACAGATTTCTTGCCAGGACATATGGTTCAATACAATCAGCAAGATAGGATGGAGCTAGACCGTGTAGTATTTTATACGTAAGTAGTAAAACCTTAAAGTCACATCTAAAGTGCACAGGAAGCCAGTGCAGGTGAGCCGGTATAGGCGTAATATGATCAAACTTTCTTGTTCTTGTCAAATACAGCCTATAATAGAGCCTTTAATATAGCCTATTATTTGCACACAATTTACTAGTGGTGCACTGAAAATTTGCCCGTTAAAAGACTTTCCTCACTGAAACCGGATGTTGTGATGAAGTATCCACTTCTGCTGGCGGGCTGTGTCTTTCCCCGCACACAGGAATGACGTAGCTCGCCCAAAGCTGACAAAAAAGTCACGTTACAGGTCGCATTCAGGTCGCATCGAGTTTAGACTGAAGTCACATTTGAAAAGATCAGATTCCATTCGGATTCATAGTACCACCTGATGTGGCCTGAATCTAAAGCGAAAAGATCAGTTTTTAAGCGCTAAGGAGCGTTTAGACTGAAAAAACAAACACACATCTGTGTCATTTTAGGGCAAAAAATTCAAAAGAGGGCCAGAGAGTCACTATTTTCATGTTTGTGTTCATTTTGACACAAAGTTCCCCAAATGTTCATAACGTTTTCTACCCATAGGAATATCCAGTGTACCAAGTGGAGACAAACAGTCAAACCAGTTTTAAGTCCACCCTCTTTATGTCGACAACCAAGTTGACCAACTGATCAAGCCAACATGGATATAGAATACACGGTCGACCGTTTTTGTCTACATAAATATGAGGATCAAAAGGCTCATTTCTCAATTTTCGGTCATCATGATTATAGATCCATATTATTATTCATACAGAATTTCTTTTAAACAATGTTTATTTGTCAACAATAATAAAGTAAATAAATATCAGACATATCTAGTGTTGGTCCGATACCAATTTCAATACTTTTCGGAACTTTTCTAAGTAAAGGGGACCACAAAAAATGGCATTATTGGCTTCATTTTAACAAAAAAATCTTACGGTACATTAAACATATGTTTTTCATTGCAAGTTTGTCCTTAAATAAAATAGTGAACATACAAGACAATTTGTCTTTTATTAGTAAGTAAGCAAACAAATGCTCCTAATTAGTCTGCTGACATATGCAGTAACATATTGTCATTTTCCATTCTATTATTTTGTCAAAATCATTAAGGACAAGTGGTAGAAAATTAATTATTAATCTACTTGTTCATTTACTGGTAATATCTGCTTACTTTCTCTTTTAACATGTTCTATCTACACTTCTGTTAAAATGTAAAAATCACTTAATCTTCTGTTGTTTGATACTTTACATTAGTTTTGGATAATGCCGCAAATTTGGGTATCAATCCGATACCAAGTCGTTACAGGATCATACATTGGTCATATTCAAAGTCCTCATGTGTCCAGGGACATATTTCCTGAGTTTATAAACATAATATAAATTTTTAAAAAAACGAAAGAAGATGTTGTGATGGTTTAATACCCTAGCGACCTGACAGTAATGTGCAGTGTTGGAGTTTGTGATGTACGATGTGATTTACGTGGCCATGAATGCCTCAGTGGCTCAGCCTGGTGTGTGTTTTGGAGCAAGTGGGTTTTTGTTGCAGTTTTTGGTTTGGCGTGGTTAAAACTGACAGTAGCCAGTTTTGCGAAAAATCCATTGTTGATCAACCATCTTCTCTTCATCCGTAACAGTACGTCCCTGCGGTTCTGCGGTTCTAATTATGTGATTTTGCTATTTAAAAAACATTGCTAATCGATATTGACAGAACAAAGAACCAATATATCGGCACAACCTTAATGATTACTATAAAAATTGGTCCGTTTAGTCTGACGTGTAGATTTATGGGTTTGTCAATAATAGAACTGCCACTTACTTGCAAAGCTTAGACGTATGAAAATACAAATAGCTATACAGCTTCATTTTCTGGGGAAGCCCCACTACACATTACAGACAGGTGCAGTGCGGGGATTGTAATTCAAGACTGAGTTGGGATAGCAACATTGTGTACACTTCACATTCTTTTACGTCATTGACGTTAGTGTAATGTCAATACCTGAAAAAAAACTGGTTGTAACTCATTAGATTGCTCCACTTGGACACAATTGTCGCTTCAAGTTCATCTGTGTGGTATATAGATCTGCTTCTTGATTTAACAGCTAACAAGTTAAAACCGATTACCAGTTGGCATCTTCTACTACTCTGCAAATTACAACTCATTGTTCACGTAAAAGGGCCTTTTCAAAGAAGACCCAAGGGCTCAGCCAGTATGGTAGATGTGTAGCTGTGTGTAAGGCTGGGCGATACGGACCAAAACTGATACCGCGGTATTTTTAGGTTAAATATCCGAGAGGGACAAGCGGTAGAAAATGGATGGATGGATATACACCGGCATGGACAAAAAAGTATATCTCGATATATTCTTACTTAAACTCGATATTCGATATATATCTCGATATATTTTTCGGTGAAAGTATAAATATAAATATATTCATTTTTGAGCGATATTCAGTGAAATTGAAGTGAATGACAACTGTACTGTAAACAGTCAGTGGCACTTTTAAAGCGGTAGAAAATGGATGGATGGATGGATGGATAGTCAAGATGGGTATAAACAGCACAGAAAAACGGTTTAAGTAGTACAGAATTACATACCATAAATACAACAGAAAAATATTATTTCTACGTAAAATAAATAACATAGCTGTGCAAATAATGCAAAATGTATCAAACTCGGATAAAAAAAATACATTTGCAGGCAGGCACTTTTTAATTCCCTTCCTGGTTCGATGACCCGCCCTATCTTGCCTCTGATTGGCCTATCCCTAACCAATCATGACTCGTCATAGTAAACAACCAACCAATTATAGATTTTCTTATACATGCAACCGGCAGCAGTGTTTGGTCATTTTTAATGTGAAATAAATTATACTCGATATTACGATATTTTCTTAGTGCATATCTTGTTTAAAAATATATCGATATATCTTACAAACTCGATATATCGCCCAGTCCTAATACCGGTATATTAAAACAAATGTTCAAAGTGCTTAAAATTGCCTCATCAGTGTTGAGAGCACTCAGATTATGTTTGTTTTAAGTAGTAACGTAATGTATTGTTTAGTCTTTAAAAAGTAATAAGTTAGCCGTTACTATGTCAAAGCAATTTTTGTTTATCAATGCTAGGTTTATATCCTCAGGTTTGTGTGCGGGATAGATGGAGCTTCTACTCGATCGCTGCGGTGAAAGTTTAAAACTACTTTTCAGCCACCCAGCCGCTACACTACAGCACCTTAGTCCGCACAGGCTACGGGTCGAGGCACGTGCAGAGTTGTAGTTAAATATTTGTCACACAGAGCAAGCAGCAGAGAGAAGCTATCGTTAGCTTCTGTGCTAAGTCGCTAACATAAGTGAAGAACATAAACAGATGAGATTAATGATAAAGTCGCTGCAAGGACGGATATAGGTTCTAAATCAAATTGGTGTATATTTAAAAAAAAAGCTGTAGTCACTCACCAAAAGCCAAATGCAGTCGTTGACCGAAGTATTGCATCACTTGGTAGTTGAGAAGTCGGCAGCATGTGCCATATTTTTTTAAAAGTTTGATGCACATCACGTAATTTTGTGCCACAATGCGTCAGAGAGGAGCTTCCATAAACACGCAAGGGGCAGGGGTGAGCCAAAGAGGATGCCCTGTGCTTCGCCCATCAGGCGCAGAGAAGAACAAACGGCCTAACAAAGGCACATCAAAAGATACTGGCGGTATTGTCTCAAATACATACTGCTTTTTAAAATATACAAAAACAGATAATAGCTGTGCTTAATAATGCTTCACAATCCTAGAACCCTCTGGCGAGCTCCTCAGAAAGGCGTGAGCGAAGGGTTAGAGATCCCTGCTAATACCATTAAACACATTAAAATGTGCTTTGTGGTATAAACCAGTAAGCAAAAGTTAATAATAGTTATATGTTCTAACCAGTGTTGGGTTAGTTACTGAAAACCAGTAACTAGTTACAATTACTAGTTACTTAATTTCAAAAGTAACTCCGTTACTAACTCAGTTACTTACATCAAAAAGTATTGCGTTACTGTGAAAAGTAACTATTTAGTTACTTCTTTTTTTCTTCTTTTTTTTAAAGCTCTCATTAATGCCCTTTTAGCCTTCATTTCAGTACTGTTATTGCACTGGAGAATAATACAATCTGTTGATCAACTTGACATGCATTTTTATTTTCATTTTAACATAATTAATGAAAAACAGTGCAACATAAAAAGGCATTTCTCCTTTCTTTAAACTTGGACCAATGACCATTAATAAAAAACAAGTTAAAGTGCAACATAAGAAGGCACATCATCTTCCTTGAAACATAGATAGTGAAATAAAGCCTGATGCTGCTGTCTTCCACACTTGGAGTCATGGATTGTAGAATCCTTGTTTTCAGTGGCAGGATCATTGACACAGATGGTGAAGTTTCAGTGCTCGGTGGAGATGTAACACTTTTGAGGGGTTGAAGCACCTGGAGGACCTCCTCTGCCACTCTCACATCATCATCAGACAGGTTGATGATGTCTTTGACATTTTTCTTCAGGGTCTTGTGGGTCAACGCAGAGTATATAGCTGCCTGCTGCTGCAACATATCATAAGTGGAGTTCCACTTCGTTTGGACATCATGTATGAGCTTTATGAGTAGGCAGCTTTAGCATTTCTTGCTTTGTCTTAAGTACATGAGCAGCTGTTGTGCTAGGAAACCTCCTTCCTGATCCATCCTATTGACTGAGATGTGATGCCAAATTCACTACTTGCACTACCTGTGGTCCCAGTCCTGCCTCATTCGCTGCAATTATTTGATTTTTGGCATTATCACTTGTGACTGGGATATCTTTATCTTCATTCCTCCACTGCTTGTGTCAGTACCTGCGCAAGGGGACTCTCGTAAAGGGGGCGTGTCTTCTCATCTGCCAGTCTGCTGTGATGAAGTGAGCGCTTATAGTTTACCTAGACGTGCACCAGTCTGTCGTTAGCGCAACAGATGATGCTCTGGATAGTTCATCCACAACTTTTTTCTTCTCCTGCTCATAAAGATCTGGCACAATCTTATCGCTGAAGTGGGTGCGCGACGGGATGTCGTAACGTGGCTCAAGCACGTTCAGCATGTGTTTAAAACCCTCGTTTTGCACAACGGAGTCTGCTCCTATAAACACACCGATTGAATGGCGCGGGGCGTTCAAGCTCCTCCGTTACTCCGCTCGCCATGACCACGCTGTGTGTGGACTGAACGTGCATGCGAACAACCTTTTTGTTTTGTTTTATATATCAAACCGCGGATCACGTGTGTGCCTCCCCTTCCCACAGCCACACCCAGACACACACACACACGGCTCTTTTCTTCTCTCTGGCTTGTGACAGGGGAAGATTTAGAAGAACGACACCGCGCAGCGCATCAGTTTCTTGCCGATACTACATAAAAAATAACGTAAAATAACGCAGTAACGCATCATGTAGTAACGGTAACTGAGTTACTGAATATAAAAAAATAACGCGTTAGATTACTAGTTACCGCCGAAACTAACGGCGTTACAGTAACGGGTTAGTCCCAACACTGGTTCTAACACACAGGTGACAAACTCAAGGCCCGGGGGCCAGATGTGGCCCGCCACTTTATTTTATGTCAATCAATCAATCAATGTTTATTTATACAGCCCTAAATCACAAGTGTCTCAAAGGGCTGTACAAGCCACAACGACATCCTCGGTACAGAGCCCACATACGGGCAAGGAAAAACTCACCCCAGTGGGACGTCGGTGAATGACTATGAGAAACCTTGGAGAGGACCGCATATGTGGGTAACCCCCCCCCTCTAGGGGAGACCGAAAGCAACGGATGTCGAGTGGGTCTGACATAACATTGTGAAAGTCCAGTCCACAGTGGATCCAACACATCAGCGGGAGTCCAGTCCACAGCGGGGCCAACAGGAAACCATCCCGAGCGGAGACGGGTCAGCAGCGCAGAGATGTCCCCAACCGATGCACAGGCTAGTGGTCCACCCGGGGTCCCGGCTCTGGACAGCCAGCACTTCATCCATGGCCACCGGACCTATGCAACTCCCCCTCGCAAGGGACAGGGGAGAAGAGGAGAGAAGAAAAGAAACGGCAGATCAACTGGTCTAAAAAAGGGGGGGTCTATTTAAAGGCTAGATTATACAAATGAGTTTTAAGATGGGACTTAAATGCTTCTACTGAGGTAGCATCTCTAACTGTTACCGGGAGGGCATTCCAGAGTACTGGAGCCCGAATAGAAAACGCTCTATAGCCCGCAGACTTTTTTTTGGCTCTGGGAATCACTAATAAGCCGGAGTTCTTTGAACGCAGATTTCTTGTCGGGACATATGGTACAATACAATCGGTGAGATAGGCTGGGGCTAAACCGTGTAATATTTTATACGTAAGTAGTAAAACCTTAAAGTCGCATCTTAAGTGCACAGGAAGCCAGTGCAAGTGAGCCAGTATAGGCGTAATATGATCAAACTTTCTTGTTTTTGTCAGAAGCCTTGCAGCCGCATTTTGTACCAACTTTAATCTTTTAATGCTAGACATAGGGAGGCCCGAAAATAAAACGTTACAGTAATCGAGACGAGACGTAACGAACGCATGAATAATGATCTCAGCGTCGCTAGTGGACAAGATGGAACGAATTTTAGCGATATTACGGAGATGAAAGAAGGCCGTTTTAGTAACACTCTTAATGTGTGACTCAAACGAGAGAGTTGGGTCGAAGATAATACCCAGATTCTTTACCGAGTCTCCTTGTTTAATTGTTTGGTTGTCAAATGTTAAGGTGGTATTATTAAATAGATGTTGGTGTCTAGCAGGACCGATAATCAGCATTTCCGTTTTCTTAGTGTTGAGTTGCAAAAAGTTAGCGGACATCCATTGTTTAATTTCATTAAGACACGCCTCCAGCTGACTACAATCCGGCGTGTTGGTCAGCTTTAAACACGCCGGATTGAATGGCGCGCGGCGTTCAAGCTCCTCCGTTACTCCGCTCGCCATGACCACGCTGTGTGTGGACTGAACGTGCATGCGAACAACCTTTTTGTTTTGTTTTATATATCAAACCGCGGATCACGTGTGTGCCTCCCCTTCCCACAGCCACACCCAGACACACACACACACGGCTCTTTTCTTCTCTCTGGCTTGTGACAGGGGAAGATTTAGAAGAACGACACCGCGCATCGCATCTGTTTCTAGCCGATACTGCGTTATTTTACGTTATTTTTTATGTAGTAACGCATCATGTAGTAACGGTAACTGAGTTACTGAATATAAAAAAATAACGCGTTAGATTACTAGTTACCGCCGAAACTAACGGCGTTACAGTAACGCGTTACTTTGTAACGTGTTAGTCCCAACACTGGTTCTAACACACAGGTGACAAACTCAAGGCCCGGGGGCCAGATGTGGCCCGCCACTTTATTTTATGTGGCCCTCAAAAGCCTGGAAATAATATGTATCAATAAAGATCAAGAAAAAACTCAGTTTTTTCGTAATATTGGCCCCTTTTATAGGTGTGTACTAAATTCCGTGGTATTTTGACTAAACGCCCTAAAGTAGGTGTTTTGTGAGTTTTGTGAGAAATTTCAAGTCAAGCTTACCCAAACAAGTACATGGGGTTTGCTAATATGTACAGCGTACAGTAATTCGGGTAGTGACCAGTATCGGGCAATGCTTTGTTCTGCAATGAGTCAGTTCCTCCTTCACTTGCTATGAGGAAGATATCCTTCATGTTCTACTGTATGTCCCCGTCGCTATTTCCAGTAAGCCGCGCTGTCCAGTTTGTTTGCGTGCAATTGTGCTCGCCGTAAATCTCCCAAACACACTCAGAGGATGTGTGACCCTCGCAATACAAAGACCCTTTCTACACCGCCTCCTACTACCACTCCAAGCCACCCTGCCAGTAAGTCACAAGATAGAGCGGCCGTGTTGACCACAGAGAAGACTGTCTCACTTGTCACACACACAATCCCAGTCTGATTACATAATTTCACGACGGTCGCCTATCGACAGTCATCATGTTTTTCTTCTTCAGATGAGTGGACAATGTTCATGTGATGTTTGGCGCACATGAATCAAAGAAACTAAGTGGATTATATGTTATTAAACATTTAGAGCCTAATTTAGAGTAATAAGCATGAATCTTCGGCATATTGCTGAATGACAACAATCAAAACAGAGCATATCATCTTTCGATTGTTCAGGTGTACAGTCGTGGTCAAAAGTTATCTTATAAAGAACAATGTCATGGCTGTCTTGAGTTTCCAATAATTTCTACAACTCTTATTTTTTTGTGATAGAGTTTATTGGAGCACATACTTAAGGGTCACACAAAACATTCATGAAGTTTGGTTCTTTTATGAATTTATTATGGGTCTACTGAAAATGTGACCAAATCTGCTCATTTTTGTTCCATCTGACATCACATAGACAAAGATAAGACCTTCTGGAGGAAAGTTCTGTGGTCAGATGAAACAAAAATTGAGCTGTTTGGCCTACAATACCCAACAAAATGTTTGGAAGAGAAAAGGTGAGGCCTTTAATCCCAGGAACACCACTCCTAACCCTACCATCAAGCATGGTGGTGGTAGTGTTATGCTCTGGGCCTGTTTTGCTGCCAATGGAACTGGTGCTTTACAGAGAGTAAATGGGACAATGAAAAAGGAGGATTACCTCCAAATTCTTCTGGACAACCATAAAATCATCAACCCGGAGGTTGGGTCTTGGGCGCAGTTGGGTGTTCCAACAGGACAATGTGGTAAAGGAAATGGCTAAATCAGGCTAGAATTAAGGTTTTAGAATGGCCTTCCCAAAGTCCTGACTGGACAATGCTGAAGAAACAAGTCCATGTCAGAAAACCAACAAATTTAGCTGAACTACACCAATTTTGTCAAGAGGAGTGGTCAACAATTCAACCAGAAGCTTGTGGATGGCTACCAAAAGCGCCTTATTGCAGTGAAACTTGCCAAGGGACATGTAAGCAAATATTAACATTGCTGTATGTATACTTTCGACCCAGCAGATTAGGTCACATTTTCAGTAGACCCATAATAAATTCATAAAAGAACCAAACTTCATGAATGATTTTTGTGACCAACAAGTATGTGCTCCAATCACTCTATCACAAAAAAGTAAGAGTTGTAGAAATTATTGAAAATTCAAGACAACCATGACATTATGTTCTTTACAAGTGTATGTAAACTTTTGACCACAACTGTACCTTATATTGCAGCATTTGAGTGTTTAATTAGTGCACCATTTTGATGTATTTGTGGCAGGCACTACATGGGACCCATCTGCTCACCCAAGTTAATGACTAGGGTTGGGCATCGAGCATCAGACCGGTAGTAATATTCCGATTCTTCCAGATTGTTTCATTTCATTTCCTAGTTTCGATGTCCAACCTGAAGTAATAGCCGCCGAATATGCGCCGAACAACAAATAAACAATAGCCTCAACCACTTACTTTTAAAAGGGACATTTTTGAGATATTACCGTATTTTCCGGACTACAAGGCACACTTAAAAGCATTTTTTTCCCTCAAAACTTGACAGTGTGCCTTATAACCCGGTGCGCCTAATTTACGGAATAATTCTGGTTTTGCTTACCGACCTCGAAGCAATTTTATTTGGTACATGGTGTAATGATAAGTGTGACCAGTAGATGGCAGTCAAACATAAGAGATAAGTGTAGGCTGCACTATGATGGCAATGTGACTCAAGTAAACAACACCAACATTTTACATGTTCCATTGAAGATATAGAACATTATACACGCCGCTCAAAAATCTATCAAAATGTTTTAGTACGACTTTGGTAAGCTATGAAGCCACACCGCTTGATGTGCTTCAACATACGAGTATTATTATGGTGTGTCTATAAGGTAAGACATATTATCTGGCGTTTTGTCTCGCAATATTATGCAAAAGCAACTTTTCTTACCTTCTGGTACCTGCTGATCTGTATTGGGATCTGCATAAGTCCTGAAAATTTGTAGTTGCCGTGGTCTATAAACTTCTTATTTTCTCTATCTTCTTGTTATGGGACATTCATCCTCTGCTGTTGTCATTTCTAATATAAAGTAGTGTAAAGTTCTTACTTATATCTGTCAGTAAACTCGCCATGAAAGCGCTAAAACATACCGGTGTTGTGAGTTTACATTAATCACTCAAGGAACTTTAGTTATTTTTTGGGACACATTGGGACACGGTGTTGTTGTTTCCGGATGAGGAGATGCTGCTCTATTATTGATTGAAGTAAAGTCTGAATGTCATTAAAACAGTTAGCTCCATCTTTTGACACTTCTTCCACTCCCGCCCTTGCACGCTACACCGCTACAACAAAGATGACGGGGAGAAGACGCTGTTGAAGGTGAGCCACGTAAATAAGACCGCCCACAAAACGGCGCATCCTGAAGTGACTGTCAGAAAGCGGCTTGAAGATGATCTGTAAAACATAATCAATGCAACATTTTCACCAAAGAACCACCATTACATGTTATGTAGACCACAAGGAAGTGTTTTACCTTTAGAAAAAAAATTATAATAATATGACTCCTTTAATGCGCCCTATAATCTGGTGCGCCTTATATATGAAAAAAGATCAAAAATAGACCTTTTATTGGCAGTGCGCCTTATAGTCCGGTGCGCCCTATGGTCCGGAAAATTAAAGTAAATGGAGCATGTTACTACCAACCTCTGGTTATCAATCACGGTTTTAACTGCTGTTTATCATGAATACCCTTCATCTTTACATCCCTAATTCGATTACAATGTGCCACTAATCATCAACATGAGTTATGTGACCGGCAGGAAGCCAGCCCACCTACACTCAAGTCAAGTCGAAGCTCCCTGCACATGTTAAAAAAAAAAAAAAAAAAAAGGAAAGACAGAAAAAAAATTACAGCGCTGACCATAAAGTTGATTTAGTCTCCTCTTCCTGTCTCACTCTTTCTTTCTCTTTCCGCCGCATAAACACGCCGACGCAAACACACACACACAGAGCGGCGTCAGAGGACCTCATGTATGTCAGAGCTTTATCCAAACACAGCGACGGTTGCTACATGCTACAATTATTACCAGATGGACTCGGGGAGAACACACTGGGCCTACTTTTTCATTAGCAACACGCACACACACGCACACACACTCAGTTTTGAATTTCAAATGTTTCTCTTGCCTTGAGTATTTATATACACAAATGGACTTTCTCGTTTTGTAGAGGTGACCAAAATGAGAGATACAACTCATGTACATGTTTAAGACCACAATAATAAACATCTTGTCAAATGACACCGTAAACTGAAACAAAGCAATATTGTCTTTCGATTGTTCATGTATATCGGTATTAGTATAGTACCGCGATACTAAGAGTCATATTCGGTACTATACCGCCTCTGAAAAGTACCGGTCCACCGCCCCCCCCTGTCGTCGTCACGTCATGTCATTGCTGGTTTACGAGCATACGAGCATGTTTGGCAGTGCACAATCACTGACTACTTACAAGCAGACGCAGTGTGTAGACCAGGGGTGTCCAAACTTTTTCCACTGAGAGCCCCAAACGAAAAAATTAAAGCATGTGGGGGCCATTTTGATATTTTTCATTTTCAAACGATAACAAAATATAAGGATTTTTTAAATGTATTTTACCTTTAGGGATCCCGGGGACCATAAAGGGTCTCAGTTATTAAAATGCTAATTTGTATTATTATTTTCTATTTAACGCTTACAGTAAATCTCTATATCAACTTAAAAAAGAAAAAAAGGTTTTATGACTTTTCTGTTAAAAACAACTTTGTTTTTTTATAGTACAACTGAAATATGCAGTATTTAGTAATTAGAGCCCTAATATATCAATAATGCAGGACACCATTGATTTTAATTATTTAATATTTTTGAGTAATCACAGTGAAAAGATATTTGGGATCCAAAAATGCCCCACTTATAAAGTGATACATTTTTATTAGTTTTTTGTTTTTTTTACTTTCAACACTTAAGTTACGAGATCAACTTCAGATATATCTGTCGATTTGACGTTTGAACTATTATTTTGTTTGTTTTATGCTCTTTTGTCAAAGAAAACGTTGATGTTTTTATATGGCAACTACACAATACATGCAATATTTACCACATAAAACATTTTCAAGTGAAATATTTGAAGTAATTGGAGCCTTGAAAAAAATTCATTATAACTTGGATTTTTTTGTCATTATTTTCTTTTTGAGCAATGGCAAAAAATAAAGAAAGACAAAAGAAAATAAAAAACAGCCTGCATGGCAGCTTTTGTGTCAACATTGCAACTCTTTCTCGTTTGATTTCAGCTCATTCCAATTTTTTTAATGTTCATTTTTATTTTTTGCAATAGCATTTCCAGAATGTGTGGCGGGCCGGTAAACAATTAGCTGCGGGCCGCAAATGGCCCCCTGGCCGCACTTTGGACACCCCTGTTGTAGACAGAAAAGGGAGAACGGACGCATTTTGGCTTAAAAACTAACGATAAAGGTGAAGTTATAACACTGAAACGCCCTCAGCAAGAGGTGCTTTAAGACATGGCAAGTTAGCAAGCGACTAATATCTATCCGAAGTTAGCATTGTGGTAACTACTTCTAAATCACGAATCCTTGTCTCCATGGCGACTAGTAAAGTACATTTATTTCAAGTATCATCCCTGTAGGACGAGCGATAGCTATACAAGCTTCTCTACACACCGCAGCGCCCCCGGACTCGTTACATTGGGTGTGTTAAACCTGTTCCAGAGTAACCGAAGTCATGTCAAGACTTCATTACGTCCGATCTTAAACCGTTAGGACGATCATCTTAACATTGAACACACTACACGCACGTGAATGAAGGGCATACTTAGTCAACAGCCCTACATGTCACACTAAGGATGGCCAACACTGTCATAAACCTGTGCCATATAGTGAAACCAGACTAAACAACAATGACAAACACATTTTGGGAGAATATTTGCACCGCAACACAACATAAACACTACAGAACAAATTCCCAGAATTCCCTGCAGCACCAACTTTTCCGGGACGCTACAATATAAACAATCGCCATTGGTGGATCTACACCTAACATCCACTGTAATGATACCAAATACAATAGTGTATCTAGTCGATATTACAAGGGGCGGTATAGCTCGGTTGGTAGAGTGGCCGTGCCAGCAACTTGAGGGTTCCAGGTTCGATCCCCGCTTCTGCAAACCTAGTCACTGCCGTTGTGTCCTTGGGCAAGACACTTTACCCACCTGCTCCCAGTGCCACCCACACTGGTTTAAATGTAACTTAGATATTGGGTTTGACATTGTAAAGCGCTTTGAGTCACTAGAGAAAAGCGCTATATAAATATAATTCACTTCACACGTCACTACTATGATTAGATCAATATTTTTTTGCATCACAAAATCTTCTTTCTTTAAAAAAAAAAATATATTATGTTTATAAACTCAGGAAATATGACACATGAGGACTTTGACTATGACCAATGTCTGATCCTGTAACTACTTGGTATCGGATTGATACCCAAATTTGTGGTATCATCCAAAACTAATGTAAAGTATCAAACAACAGGAGAATAAGTGATTATTACATTTTAACAGAAGTGCAGATAGAACATGTTGAAACAGAAAGTAAGCAGATATTAACAGTTAATGAACAAGTAGATTAATAATTCATTTTCTACCACTTGTCTTTAATAATTTTGACAAAATAGTATAATGATAAATGACACAATATGGAACTGCATATGTCAGCAGACTAATGAGGAGTCTTTGTTTGTTTACTTACTAATAAAAGACAAGTTGTCTTGTATGTTCACTATTTTATTTAAGGACAACATTGCAATAAAAAACATATGTTTAATGTGTTTGTTAAAATAAAGCCAATAATGACATTTTTTGTGGTCCCCTTTATTTACAAAAGTACCGAAAAGTACCAAAATACAAATATCGGGACAACACTAGTACCTACTGTTATGATTAGTGAGTCATCTTGCATTTTCTCTCTATAAATTATCTTATTTGTAATTTCTCTGACATAGTTATGCCATTTTCATTCACACACACATTGACAAAAAAAATGTGTCTTCTCAGTTTTGAATTTCACATGTTGTCTTTGACGTCAGGGTACACACAAATGAACTTTCTTGTTGAGCTGAGAGGACTAAAGTATTAGAAACAGCTGATGAAGTGCGCTTCCCAACAACCACAACAATAGTCAACATCTTGTGCCAATCAAAACGAAGCATTGTGATCTTTTCGATTGTGCAAGTGTGTACCCAATTTTGTGGCTCGTGAGGGTTTCAACCGTGCACTATTTGGATGTCACTGTCCTTTTTAAAGGCCTACTGAAATGATTTGTTTTTATTTAAACGGGGATAGCAGATCCATTCTATGTGTCATACTTGATAATTTCGTGATATTGCCATATTTTTGCTAAAAGGATTTAGTAGAGAACAACGACGATAAAGTTTGCAACTTTTGGTCGCTGATAAAAAAAAGCCTTGCCTGTACCGGAAGTAGCGTGACGTCACAGGAGGAAGGACTCCTCACATTTTCCCATTGTTTACAATGCAGCGAGAGAGATTCGGACCGAGAAAGCGACGATTACCCCATTAATTTGAGCGAGGATGAAAGATTTGTGGATGAGGAAAGTGAGAGTGAAGGACTAGCGTGCAGTGCAGGACGTTTCTTTTTTCGCTCTGACCGTAACTTAGGTACAAGGGTTCATTGGATTCCACACTTTCTCCTTTTTCTATTGTGGATCACGGATTTGTATTTTAAACCACCTCGGATACTATATCCTCTTGAAAATGAGAGTCCAGAACGCGAAATGGACATTCACAGTGACTTTTCTATCCACGACAATACATCGGCGAAGCTTTTTAGTTACTGAGCTAACGTGATAGCATCGGGCTCAAATGCAGATAGAAACAAAATAAATAAACCCCTGACTGGAAGGATAGACAGAAGATCAACAATACTATTAAACCATGGACATGTAAATACACGGTTAATAATTTCCAGCTTGGCGAAGCTTAACAATGCTGTTGCTAACGACGCCATTGAAGCTAACTTAGCTACGGGACGGCGGCGGGCGTTGTAGCTTTCGACGACACCCCGGCCGCCATCAGAGTCGGCAAGAAACATATATTTCCCCAAAGTTACGTACGTGACATGCACATAGCGACACGCACGTACGGGCACGCGATCAAATGTTTGGAAGCCAAAGCTGTACTCACGGTAGCGCGTCTGCTATCCATCTCAAAGTCCTCCTGGTTGTGTTGCTGTAGTCCGCCGCTAATACACCGATCGCACCTACAGCTTTCTTCTTTGCAGTCTCCATTGTTCATTAAACAAATTGCAAAAGATTCACCAACACAGATGTCCAGAATACTGTGGAATTTTGAGATGAAAACAGAGCTTTTTGTATTGGATTCAAAGGGTCCGAATACTTCCGTATCAACCATTGACGTCACGCGCATACGTCATCATACATAGACGTTTTCAACCGGAAGTGTGGCGGGAAATTTAAAATTGCACTTTATAAGTTAACCCGGCCGTATTGGCATGTGTTGCAATGTTAAGATTTCATCATTGATATATAAACTATCAGACTGCGTGGTCGGTAGTAGTGGCTTTCAGTAGGCCTTTAAAGCGTCATCTTGCACGGGTCTCTGAATAAATGACACACTTTTGTATTTCTGTGGTAGAGCTATGCCGTCGTCGTCATGTATAACCGCCTCTTGGAAGATATACGAGTATTTCCGTATCGTACGCTATGCCTTGTTCGACACGCTAATAATACACACATGCCTGCGTTACTCGTAGGGATGCCTATGTCAGCTATGTTCAGACATATTTCACCTTCCTTTCTTTACATAGTCTATCTTCTCTTACACACACATTCAACTCTATACATAGTGGAGCTAAATCTCCTCACTGCTCCACAGACTAAATTCAGAAGCGCAGTCATGGCTTGACTTATAACCTCCCTCGCTAACCTTCTCCAACCCCGTCCTGCTAGAAGGTTACTGTCCTTTCTAGAAATACGATGTATTTATATGGACAATTCTTTGGTCAGACCTTACAACTTCTGGGTATTCGCAGCACACAATGGAGCCCATTGTGGTACTGTAGTATAATTATGTTGTTTTTTCTTCTTGGGTGGTAGTGTTATTGGATTTTGGACTTTCCTAGTAGGATTTTGTTGTACAAAAACTGTTTTGGTTCTTTTATAAACTATATATTGCATTATTTTAGTTGGTTTTAGATGAAAATTGAGCACATTTCACAGTAACAGACACAATATACTGTGTTGTGGTTGAAAAATGTGGGGGGCAAATTTAATATATTTTGTACAGTAAAGATGCAAAAACCAATTCTATGTACCGTATTTTCTGGACAACATGACGCTAATTTTTTCCCAAGCTCTGAACCCTGCGGCTTATTCAAAGGTGCATCTAATTTAAAAACTCCTGGCGAAGTGATTATTATTTTATATCAGATTAATTAATCACACTCTAGGACTGTAATTGATCATGATAAATCATTGGTTAGCTTTTGCTTGCATAAATACAAATTTTCTTCAGAAAATATCCCAATATTTGGATACAAATACAATTTTGCAATCAGAATGTCATGCAGAATTGTTTTTTAAATGAACTTGGTGACAGTAAGTATAGTAAGAAATAAGTGCACATTTTGAAAGTATTTGCAATAATATTGCAAACAAGGTACAGAGACTAATTGATAATGTAGTAAACACACTCATAAGCAGTTAACATAGTGCACCATTTAAATCTCCATTTACCGTATTTTTCGGAGTATAAGTCGCACCTGCCGAAAATGCATAATAAAGAAGGAAAAAAACATATATAAGTCGCACTGAAGTATAACTCGCATTTTTGGGAGAAATTTATTTGATAAAACCCAACACCAAGAATAGACATTTGAAAGGCAATTTAAAATAAAGAATAGTGAACAACAGGCTGAATAAGTGTACTTTATATGACGCATAAATAACCAACTGAGAACGTGCCTGGTATGTTTACATAACATATTATGGTAAGAGTCATTCAAATAACTATAACATATAGAACATGCTATACGTTTACCAAACAATCTGTCACTCCTAATCGCTAAATCCCATGAAATCTTATACGTCTAGTCTCTTACGTGAATGAGCTAAATAATATTATTTGATATTTTACGGTAATGTGTTAATAATTTCACACATAAGTCGCTCCTGAGTATAAGTCGCACCCCCGGCCAAACTATGAAAAAAACTGCGACATATAGTCCGAAAAATACGGTACTCTTCTTTAGTTTAAACAGTTGTTCAAACAGACAAGCTTGTTTACCTATTCAGATGACAATGCTGATCTTTGTTTTTTGTACAATGCAACCCCAGCTTGTTGTGATTACTCACAGATGTCCAATGTTCTCCAGTGAGCAAAATAAATTCACATTCAGACTGTAGTTGCAACTTGATGCTCTTGTGTGTGTTTATAATAGAGTTGGTTCATCCTTGCTGTAACTGTACCTTTCCAAGGTTTTTTACGACGGATTGGCTGTGGTGATATGAATGACATCTTTTTGCAGGACTTGGGCCTCAATTACAGTTTAGTCATGTGTTTAACTTAACTGTGGTACCTTTGTTGACAACATTGACGCAGGTAAACTTCTCTTCTGCTTGTTGTCAATGTAGCTATTATTTTAGCACCATTTTTTTCTATATTTATGTATATTTGTGTGTGTGTTTTGCGTGTGTGCATGTGTATGTATATGTACGTGTGTGTATATAATACGAAATAATAACAATAATATTGATAATAATAATAAATAAGATTTAGATAACGCTATTTTAGACACTCAAAGCACTTCACAGAGAACTGAGAACCCATCATTCCTTCACTCCACATTCACACGTGGATGGTGGTAAGCTACATTTGTAGCCATGGCTGCCGTGAGGTACCGCATTTTTCGGAGTATAAGTCGCTCCGGAGTATAAGTCGCACCTGCCGAAAATGCATAATAAAGAAGGAACAGAACATATATAAGTCGCACTGGAGTATAAGTCGCATTTTTGGGGGAAATGTATTCGATAAAAGCCAACACCAAGAATAGACATTTGAAAGGCAATTTAAAATAAATAAAGAATAGTGAACAACAGGCTGAATAAGTGTACGTTATATGACGCATAAATAACCAACTGAGATTGTGCCTGGTATGTTAACGTAACATATTATGGTAAGAGTCATTCAAATAACTATAACATATAGAACATGCTATATGTTTACCAAACAATCTGTCACTCCTAATCGCTAAATCCCAGGAAATCTTATACGTCTAGTCTCTTACGTGAATGAGCTAAATAATATTATTTGATATTTTACGGTAATGTGTTAATCATTTCACACATAAGTCGCTCCTGAGTATAAGTCGCACCCCCGACCAAACTATGGAAAAAAACTGCGACTTATAGTCCGAAAAATACGGTAGACTGATTGAAGCATGGCTGCTAATTTTCACCTACAGCAGGGGTGTCAAACTCATTTTAGCTCAGGGGCCGCACACTATTAAAATCATGGCATTTTAAAACTAAAAAAATAAAGACAACTTCAGATTGTTTTCTTTGTCTTACTCTGGCCAAAAATAGAACAAACACATTCTGAAAATATTACAATAAAAATATTTTTAAAAAATACCGACAGCGGTATAGTTTAGATCCATGAAGAAAGTGAATGAATGTTTATAACTGAATAAATTTACAAACGCATAAAAATATGTTTTCTTTTGTATTTTTTTCATTTATGAATTATGTAACATTTAAGACAACCTTTTTCCAAAACACAATATAGAATGTGAGATATTACAAGATAATGCATACATTTATCATTTGCATCCTAGCGCCAACATTGATGGACTATTGGTGCGTGCAAAACAGCAGCAGGCGGCTGTGGCCTGCGGGCCGGTTCTAATACTAATCCAATATCATCCCGGGGGCCCTAGATAATTCGGGGGCCTTGACTTTGACAGCCTCTCCGACCACCACAATCATACACGAGTGTGAGCGGCACTGGGAGCAAGGTGGGATAAGTGTCTTGCCCAAGGACACAGCGGCTATGACTAGGATGGCGGAACCTGGAATCGAACCAGAAACCCTCAAGTTGCTTGACAGTTGCTCTACCATCTGAGCCACACCACCCCCAGTTATAATATAACATTACGATGTAATATGATGCAAATCCTAAGTAATGGGAGAAGGAGAGAGAGCATTAAAGGACTGGATCACACCTGCAAGATACCGTCTTACAGGTTTAATGCATCATACCGATACTAAGAAACACAAAAAAGCATGACAAGACAAAATTACTCAGCTAAAAATAGCAACTGCAAAGCCTCTCCCACTTTTTTATGTTGTTGCTCATCTTGGTGAATCTTTTGGATCTCAACAAACAATGACGTCCAAATAACTCCTACACAATTTGCTATATCTGCCAGGAGGAAATGTATTATGTATTTGTTGGGATATGTCAGTCAGTTAGTTAGCAAGCGACACACCTCAAAACGTTACTGGTGGATTTTGATAAACTTTCAAGAAATATCAAAAATAGGATAAGGTACCTGTGATTACATTTTGGGGGCGATCTGGATCACCGTCTGGATTTGGGATTCTTTAAAATGATTTTTGAGCGATCTCTGAGTGTTTTTGTAGTTTGTAATTAGTGTTGTCCCAATACCAATATTTTGGTACCGGTACCAAAATTATTTCTATACTTTTCGGTACTTTTCTAAATAAAGGGGACCACAAAAAACTGCATTATTGGATTTATTTTAACAAAAAATCTTATGGTACATTAAACATATGTTTCTTATTGCAAGTTTGTCCTTATAGTGAACATACAAGACAACTTCTCTTTTATTAGTAAGTAAGCAAACAAAGACTCCTAATTAGTCTGCTGACATATGCAGTAACATATTGTGTCATTTTCCGTTCTATTATTTTGTCAAAATTATTGACAAGTAGTAGAAAATGAATGATTAATCTACTTGTTCATTTACTGTTAATATCTGCTTACTTTCTCTTTTAACATGTTCTATCTACACTTTTGTTAAAATGTAATAATCACTTATTCTTCTGTGGTTTTATACTTCTCATTAGTTTTGGATGATACCACAAATTTGGGTATCAATCCGATACCAAGTCGTTACAGGATCATACGTTGGTCATATTCAAAGTCCTCATGTGTCCAGGGACATATTTTACTGAGTTTATAAACATAATATGAATTTTAAAAAAACGAAAGAAGATGTGATGCCAAAAAATATCGACGTAATCATAGTAGTATTGACTAGATACGCTCCTGTACTTGGTATCATTACAGTGGATGTTAGACGTAGATGGTGTTTGTTTACATTTTGACGCCGGTGAGCTACGGTGTGTAGTGAAGCATGTTTAGCTAGTCCTCGTCCTGCAGGGATGATACATGTAAGAATCTTACTTTATTTGTCGCCATAGAGGCGAGGATTAGTGATTTAGAAGGTTGGTGGACTGGTACTTTTCAGAGGCGGTATAGTACCGAATATGATTCATTAGTATCGAAGTACTATACTAATACCGTACAACCCTATTTGTAATATTATTGATGATAATGACTAAAACTTAAATTCCACATCCCAACATAACCTCAAAAAACCTACAATTGATGATTTGTATATTTTTAAAACATTCAGTTTTCTAGTTTGTCACGAGGTGAAATAACTAACGCGGTGCCCGTGGGCACCAGGTCGCCCGTAAGGACCAGATGAGTAGCCCGCTGGCCTCTTCTAAAAATAGCTCAAATAGCTGCCTCTATTTTTTAAATTGTATTTATTTACTAGCAAGCTGGTCTCGCTTTGCCCGACATTTTTAATTCTAAGAGAGACAAAACTCAAATAGAATTTGAAAATCCAAAGAAATATTTTAAAGACTTGGTCTTCACTTGTTTAAATAAATTCATAATTTTTTTTACTTTGCTTCTTATAACTTTCAGAAAGACAATTTTAGAGAAAAAATACAACCTTAAAAATGATTTTAGGATTTTTAAACACTTTTTACCTTTTAAATTCCTTCCTCTTGTTTCCTGACAATTTAAATCAATGTTCAAGTAAATGTATTTTTTCTATTGTAAAGAATAATAAATAAATTTTAATTCTTTAATTCTTCATTTTAGCTTCTGTTTTTTCGACAAAGAATATTTGTGAAATATTTCTTCAAACTTATTATTATTAAAATTCAAAAAAATTATTCTGGCAAATCTTGAAAATCTGTAGAATCAAATTTAAATCTTATTTCAAAATTTTTGTTCTGGAAAATCTAGAAGAAAGAATGATTTGTCTTTGTTAGAAATATAGCTTGGTCCAATTTGTTATATATTCTAACAAAGTGCAGATTGGATTTTAACCTATTTAAAACATGTCATCAAAATTCTAAAATTAATCTTAATCAAGAAAAATTACTAATGATGTTCCATAAATTCTTTTTTTAACTGTTTCATAAAGATTCAAATTAGCTAGTTTTTCTCTTCTTTTTTTCGGTTGAATTTTGAATTTTAAAGAGTCGAAATTGAAGATAAACTGTGTTTTTTCGTGTTTTCTTCTCTTTTAAACCATTCAATTAAGTGTAAATATCATTAATTATTAATAATAACATAGAGTTAAAGGTAAATTGAGCAAATTGGCTATTTCTGGCAATTTATTTAAGTGTGTATCAAACTGGTAGCCCTTCGCATTAATCAGTACCCAAGAAGTAGCTCTTGGTTTCAAAAAGGTTGGTGACCCCTGATCTACAATGTAAATAGTCATGAAAATAAAGAAAACGCATTGAATGAGAAGGTGCGTCCTAACTTTTGGCCTGTACTATATGTCTTAGGTCAGGTGGGTAATGATGTCATCATTATCTGATGAAATGTGATGTTTCAGCACACATCTTTACCTGGGAATCAACACAAGGACTAACAGTAGGATGGAGACGTCTAACTCTGTTTCTGCTATATTATTAATAAACTAGTCCACAGTGTAAGTGAGGTGGGGTGGTTAGGGCTCTCATTGGCACCCATACCCAGCTGTCCTTCGCCCAAAGGGGCTCATATAGAATTACCGATCATCAATCACAGACAACTTTTCATTAATAGTCCCCTTAAAGCCATCTTTTTTCCCCCTCCACACACACAAGACAAAACTATCCTATACATAACTTCCTGGTGCCAGTCAGCCCAGAGAGACGTCTTCTTCTGGCCCGGCAGCTGTCTCAATGCACGGACACACACACACTGACACGGAGATAGACGGCTTGGCTGAGTTTTCGTCCATGTTTAGATCAGACTGTCCCTCTTCTTGGGGGCTTTGAAGCACTATTTGTGTTGTCTGTGTCTGCAAAGCACTTTTAGAATCACTTGCACGCCCCCATCGAGGCATCTTTTGTGTACCAATGCTAAAGTACAGATATTGGTTAAATCTAGAGATGTCCGATAATGGCTTTTTTGCCGATATCCGATATTCCGATATTGTTCAACTCTTAATTACCGATTCCGATATCAACCGATACCGATATATACAGTGGTGGAATTAACACATTATTATGCCTAATTTTGTTGCGATGCCCCGCTGGATGCATTAAACAATGTAACAAGGTTTTCCAAAATAAATCTACTCAAGTTATGGAAAAAAAATGCCAACATGGCACTGCCATTGTTATTATTGAAGTCACAAAGTGCATAATTTTTTTTAACATGCCTCAAAACAGCAGCTTGGAATTTGGGACATGCTCAACCCTGAGAGAACATGAGGAGGTTGAGGTGGGTGGGGTTGGAGGGGTCGGGGTTTTTGGGCAGGGGGTAGCATATTGTAGCGTCCCGGAAGAGTTAGTGCTGCAAGGGGTTCTGGGTATTTTCTCTGTTGTGTTTATGTTGTGTTACGGTGCGGATGTTCTCCCGAAATGTGTTTGTCATTCTTGTTTGGTGTGGGTTCACAGTGTGGCGCATATTTGTAACAGTGTTAAAGTTGTTTATACGTCCACCCTCAGTGTGACCTGTATGGCTGTTGACCAAGTATGCCTTGCATTCACTTGTGTGTGTGAAAAGCCGTAGATATTACAGTATGTGACTGGGCCGGCACGCAAAGGGGCGCTCTGTACTTCTCCCTACGTCCGTGTACACAGCGGCATTTTAAAAAGTCATAAATTTTACTTTTTGAAACCGATACCGATAATTTTGAAACCGATACCGATAATTTCCGATATTACATTTTAAAGCATTTATCGGCCGATAATATCGGCTGTCCGATATTATCGGACATCCCTAGTTACGTCATAGTGCTGTTAGAGTTCAGGCGTCAGGACACTCTTGATACCTAATTACAGTATGCATGTCAGGTAATCTGTGCTTTTGAACATCTGACACACACACACAATATAGAATTGTGATCAAAGGTTTACATATGTTAACAACATAATGTCATGGCTGTCTTGAGTTTCCAATCATTTCTACAACTCTTATTTTTTTGTGATAGAGTGATTGGAGCACATACTTGTTGGTCACAAAAAACATTCATGAAGTTTGGTTCTTTTATGAATTTATTATGGATCTACTGAAAATGTGAGCAAATCTGCTGGGTCAAAAGTATAAATACAGCAATGTTAATATTTGGTTACATGTCCCTTGGCAAGTTTCACTGCAATAAGGCACTTTTGGTAGCCATCCACAAGCTTCTGGTTGAATTTTTGACCACTCCTCTTGACAAAATTGGTGCAGTGCCGCTAAATTTGTTGTTGTTTTTTTTGTTGTTTTTTGTTTTTTTTAACATTTTGGCAGTTTTATGAAAAGAGTCGTAATTTTACTCGACAAAAGTCACAATTTTATAGAAAAACTTTAACAATTTGGCAATATGAAAAATAATAATCGGAATTTCACTTGGCAAAATCATGACAAAGGTCATAATTTTACGGAAAAAGAATGTCGCTGTTTTACAAGAACAACAAAAAAATTGGCAATATTGTGATAAAAATCAGAATGTTATATGAACAAATGCATTAAAAAGTAATCATTTTATATAAAAAAGTAATAATTTTACGAGAAATTAATTTATTAATCAATCAACACAACAATACCACAACAATGCAATACAATTTGTTGGTTTTGTTGGGGGGACGGCGTGGCGCAGTTGGGAGAGTGGCCGTGCCAGCAACCTGAGGGTTCCTGGTTCAATCCCTACCTTCTACCAGCCTTGTCACATCCGTCGCGTCCTCGAGCAAGACACTTCACCCTTGCTCCTGATGGGTCGTGGTTAGGGCCTTGCATGGCAGCTCCCGCCATCAGTGTGTGAATGTGTGTGTGAATGGGTGAATGTGGAAATAGTGTCAAAGCACTTTGAGTTCCTTGAAGGTAGAAAAGCGCTATACAAGTATAACCCATTTACCATTTGGTTTTCTGACATGGAATTGTTTCTTCAGCATTGTCCACACGTTTAAGTCAGGACTTTGGGAAGGCCATTCTAAAACCTTAATTCTAGCCTGATTTAGCCATTCCTTTACCACTTTTGACATGTGTTTGGGGTCATTGTCCTGTTGGAACACCCAACTGCTCCCAAGACCCAACCTCTTTGCTGTTGATTTTAGGTTGTCCTGAAGCATTGGGAGGTAATCTTCTTTTTTCATTGTCCCATTTACTCTCTGTAAAGCACCAGTTCCATTGGCAGCAAAACAGGCCCCGAGCATAATACTACCACCACCATGCTTGACGGTAGGCATGGTGTTCCTGGGATTAAAGGCCTCACTTTTCTCCTCCAAACATATTGCTGGGTATTGTGGCCAAACAGCTCAATTTTTGTTTTATCTGACCACAGAACTTTCCTCCAGAAGGTCTTATCTGTGTCCATGTGATGTCAGATGAAACAAAATTGAGCTGTTTGGCCACAATACGCACGCACAAACGCATTAAAATCAGAAAGGATGCACATTTCCGGAAGTCCGCACGCCCCCGGGGCGCAAATTTTTTTTTTTTTTACCGACTTCCGCGTGTTATTGTTTTCGTCATAGCGAAGCTTCAATGAAAAGTGGCTTCCGGAGCCACTTTTCAGCAAACGGCTCACTTATGAAGATGGAAAGATGTTTTGCACGCCATGTAATCGGGCTAAGAAAAAGAACACCGTTACGACCGGGTGCGCTGATTTTCAAAGATCTAGCCTCACCAGGCACCAAGAAACATCATGTTGCACCTTTCCTGCTTGTCTGCTCCCAGACCGTGGTCGAGGAGCGCAGGGGGGACGTTCCCTCCAGGGCCGATGTATGTCGGGGTAACACCCTCCACTTTACCCGGAAATGGGTCTCTATAATTCCGCTCTTTGGTCGGAATGACGAGGCCGTCGATTTGTTACAACTCTTCATTTATGTTTTCCACTAAGCCAACCGGACATCCACCATGCTATTAACACTCCAGAACATGCTAGCGCTCCCTCTCCTAACTTGCCCACTCACTTACACACGTCACTCAGCCCACATACCGCCATTCTTAAAGGGGAACACACCAGAGATGAAATGCTAGAGGCAGTTAGTTTCAATTGATATTGAAACTAACTTGCAAAATTCTAAGTTTGTCTGCATTATTTGCCATGAAAGTGTAGATGTGGCGGTTTTTAAACGACTGATTATCTACACACAGGTGAGAATAATGAATTAAATTTGTTATATGCATGTATGCCCTGGCACACCATTATCATCATTTCATAAGTGAAGCAAAAAAACTTTTTATACTGAAATAAATACACCTACAACTTATTAAATGAACACATAGAAAAAAATACCGGCAGCAGTAAAGTTTAGATCCATGTAGGAAAGAAGAAAGTCAATGAATGTTTATAACTGAATACATTTACATATGCATAAAAATGTGTTGTCTTTTGTGTAATTTTTTTAAAGAAATAAGTAACGTTTACGGCAACCTTTTTTCCAAAACACAATATAGAATGTGAGATAAAACAGGATAATGCATACATTTATCATTTGTTTTCAAAACGGTTACAAAAAAGTGTGACCCCCAAAAGTTTACTGTATTTGATGGGGTCCCTGGGACCCCATTTTGAAATGTCCTATCGCCAACACTGCATTTGGCCACAATGTCAACCTTAATCTTTTTTTCCCGAGGCACTGTTCTCTCCAGCACATGGAGGACAGTGATAGCATCGAGCCCTTGGACAAAAATAAAATTAGGCACACACACACATTTCCTGGTATCGCAGACCATAACAAGCAGGACAAAATGATACCCATCTTTGGCGTAATTTCCTGGCGTAATTTATCGCCTGAAAAAACAACACATTATAACAACAGTATCTGACAAAAGTGAATACAGCCCTCACATTTCAGCATGAATTGTATTCTCTCTTCTCAAGGGAAAATACTATAGAACTTCAGTGTATAGCTTGTCCCCACTTTGCTGTTACTTAATGCAGTCTCATTGCATTTTTAAATTGTAAATCTGTGTTTTCCATTTTTGTACATTACTTCAATTACGCTGGAATATACACCTAACATCCACTGTAATTATACCAAGTACAGGAGCGTATATGGTCGATACTACTATGATTACGTCCATATTTTTTGGCATCACAACATCTTCTTATGTTTTTTTTTTAATTTATATTATGTTTATAAACTCAGGAAATATGTCCTTGGACACATGAGGACTTAAATTATGACCATTGTATGATCCTGTAACGACTTGGTATCGGATTGATACCCAAATTTGTGGTATCATCCAAAACTAATGTAAAGCATCCAAACAACAGATGAATAAATGATTATTACATTTTAACAGAAGTGTAGATTGAACATGTTAAAAGAGAAAGTAAGCAGATATTAACAGTAAATGAACAAGTAGATTAATCATTTATTTTCTACCACATGACCTTAATAATTTTGACAAAATAATATATTGGAAAATTGACACAATATGTTACTGCATACGTCAGCAGCTAAATTAGGAGTCTTTGTTTGCTTACTTACTACTAAAAGACAAGTTGTCTATTATGTTCACTATTTTATTTAAGGACAAACTTGCAATAAGAAACATATGTTTAATGTATCTTAAGATTTTTTGTTAAAATAAAGCCAATAATGCAATTTTTTGTGGTCCCATTTATTTAGAAAAGTACCGAAAAGTATCGAAACAATTTTGGAACCGGTACCAAAATATTGGTATCGGGACAACACTAATTTGGAATCAGGACTACTTCCTGATATGGCCTGAATTTGATGCCAAAAAATCTGATTTTAAGCACTTTGGAGCGTTTAGACTGGCAAAAAAAATAATATCTGCGTCACTTGAGGGCAAAAAAATCAGATTTGGTGTGCAGTGTAAACGGGGTCTTTGATCTGTAACTTACTTGTAGCATCCCATTAGTTTAGGCTGAAGATTTTCTGTATTTTGTAGTAAAATTCCTGTAACACTTTCAACTACATTACCCAACATAGTGTATCTAAATCCCTTCAAAACAGTTCTACTTGTCGGGTAACTTGGGATCAACGTTCCCTCTAAGGTGCGCACCCGCGCAATTGCGCACTGCTCACGCGTCCTCTGCGCACAGCAAATCTATGCCGCGCAAAAATTCAAATCCCACTCTAAACAAAATAAAGTAATTGTTTGTTTTGTATGATTTTGCAATGCAACTGTGAGTAACAGGTGACGAAAGGCGGCCACAACAGATAAAACAATGTTTGTCAACCCTTAAATTATGGTAACGTCTGTGGAGACACTTAAAGGAGGACAGGAATTCCATCGGCCCCTTTATTTCGCGAAATTGTTTGTCGGCCATAACCACACCAAAACAATGTGTAAAATACTTTTATCTTGCAAAACTGGTCGTTGTCTACCGTACAAACCAAGCCAAAAGCAACTCTTTGTCATCTGTTATACCAGGGGTCACCAACGCGGTCGCCCGTAAGGACCAGATGAGTCGCCCGCGGGCCTGTTCTAAAAAAAAAAAAAAAAAAAAAAAATATTTTTTTTTATTTTTTTTTTTAAACTAAATCTACATAGAAAAAACACAAGATACACTTTCAATCAGTGCATCAACCCAAACAACCTACCCCATGCACACTCATCCACACCCACTCACACAAAAGGGGTTATTTCTTTCTGCTACCAATATTCTGGTTCCCACAACATAGACAACACATCTGCAAGGGACACAGTCCCTGAAGCACACATGATTGTATAGGCTGCTGGTCCACTAACATGTTCATTAATTACTATTTTTTATGTATTTATTTTTATATTGTTTTACTTTCTTTTTTATCCAAGAAAATGTTTTTTTATTTATTTATCTTATTTTATTTTATTTTTTAAAAAAGGGCCTTATCTTCAACAGACCAGGTTGTCAATGAAATTAGATTTGTTTAAAGGGTTTTTTAAACCAGGCCCAGTCCAGATAATGTCCAAGTCGGACTCAGCAACACACACCTTCATTCATGTACACAGAAAAAAATTAGAGAACACAACAGATTGCATATAATTTATAAACAAAATTACATTTTCAAAATAAGCATTTATGTACAGTCCAGATTATGTCCAGGTCACTCAAATTAGGGAACACAACAACAGATATCATATAATCTATAAACATAATTATACTTTCAAAATAAGCCTTTGAGGACTTCTCATCTTTTTTTTTTAATGTTTTTTGGCATCATTATCGTTTTCAACCATGTAACTTTCTAAAGTTAGAAAATACTGAATAAATGTTTTAAAGAAAGTAATACTAAGTGAATATCTGTTTTTGGCCTTAAAAATAAACATTTTACCGAGTACTATAATTAAATTGACTAAATCATGATTGTCAATGAACTCTCCTAAAATAACAGAAACCACATTAAGCTTCATAAACAAACCAATTCTTAAACACATTTTTTGAACTTCCACCCAAAACAAAGACACAATATGACAATACCAAAACAAATGCAGGGTGGATTCAGGCTCCTGACAACAAAATCGGCAATCATCTGACTCTGTCATATTCCATAATTTTAACATTTTCCCTGTGGGTAAGAAGTTATAAATAATTTTAATTTGAAAATAACGATTTTGCACATCGATAGTGGTTTCATAGATTACTTTGAATATGGCATCCCATGGCAACGGGCAGTCAAAAAAGTCCTCCCATTTACCATTTGTGTTGTATGAGGCAGCCTTCAAAGATTTCTTTATTAAATAAAAATTATATATTTTTCTATTTATTTTAGTTCCTTTTTGCCAACTAGAATTTCTTATTAGAGGTTTACAAACTAATAATTTAGTAGTTCCATAATTAATTATTTGTTTCCATCTTTTCCCAATTACTCCAGTTAGTTGATAAAATGAAAAGCTTGAGCAAGCATCACCATACATAGCTCTAAATTCATCATACTTCATAATTTTACCATTCTCATTGATAATATCATTGACAAAAATGATTCCTCTTTCAAACATATTTTTCCAAAAGAAAGGCTTTCCATCTATTACAATATTAGAGTTCATCCATATTGACTGCTGCAAAATATCGTCTCTTTTTTCTGGCACATAAAATTGAAAACACCACTATGAGTGGATTGTTTCCTTTATGAACCCCGCCATGTTTCCCAGCAGACTCTCTGGGAGGGGATCACTTGTAAAAAAGGATACAATTTCTTTTGATACAGTACATGTTTTTTGTCCAACAGGACATTTGTGTACCACTCAATGTTTAAATACATCTTTGGAACAATTGATGCTTTTAAAGACAGACACATAGCTTCAAGGTTGAGAAGTTTCAGGCCCCCATATTCATACTCTTTGTACAAAACCTTTCTTTTAATCTTTTCTGGTTTGCCGTTCCAGACAAAATCGAAGACCCTCCGCTCATAAATCTTAAAAAAGTTTTGTGATGGAGCTGGTAATGACAAAAACAAATAAATAAATTGAGGAATAATTAACGAGTTGGCAATAGAGATTTTACCATACAAGGTTAGGGATTTCCCTTTCCATAATTGCATAATTTTGTCCAGCTTTCTTAGTCGATTATCATAATTTACTGAGCCTAGATCTTCCAGATTTTCTGGGACAACAACACCAAGTATGTTAACTGGTCCATCTGTCCACAAAACAGGCACTTTGCATTCCATTCGAAAGGACGTTCCCTTTAGATTTCCGATCCTTAACATTTTACATTTATCATAATTAAGCTTGAGGCCAGATTGCTGTGAAAATATGTCCAAAAGATTAGGAAGGTTCCGCAAACAATGAGGAAAAATCTTATCTTTGTGAATCAGCCTTTTCTGACATGAACTTCATCAAGAACAAACACAGAACACGCCTCACTGATGCACATCTGCAAGACTCACTCAGAGTTGCAGTGTCAAGTTACACACCAGAGTACAACACACTAGTTAACAGCATGCAATGCCAGGCTTCCCACTAACTGACAAAGAAACAGATAACAGATTTGGTGTCCAGTTCAAAGTGTGACATGATTTAAAAATTTGACAGTTTACTTTTGTATTTTACATGAGTTATTATTTGTACAAACATGGTGCAAAGTAATTCATGATTTGTTAAAAAATGTTAGTGGCTAGCTAGTTAAAATGGGATATTGTGATTTCACAAGACTGTCTTAGAGGTGATAATTTGAAAATGTTCAATTTGAAAAATGTGCACTTAGAGAAAATATAAAAATAAAGTGTTGCATATTGATATTTATCTGTTTCTATATATATTTATTGTGAGAAATCATTAAGATGATCAGTGTTTCCACAAAGATAAATATCATTAATTATTAATAATAACAGAGTTAAAGGTAACTTGAGCAAATTGGCTTCTTCCGGCAATTTATTTAAGTGTGTATCTAACTGGTAGCCCTTCGCATTAATCAGTACCCAAGAAGTAGCCCTTGGTTTCAAAAAGGTTGGTGACCCCTGTGTTATACCAACAGCAGCCGCTTGCTCTCTCTCTCACCTGCACCAACACATACACTATGGCAGGGGTGTCCAAACTTTATCCACTGAGGGCCGCACATTGAAAAATCAAAGCTAGCAGGGGCCATTTTGATATTTTTTATTTTAAAAACCAATACAATATATGTATAAAAAATATACATTTAGACTTCCACTCAGGCTTGATCCCGGGGACCCCAAAGGGTTTTGGTCCAAAAAATATAAAAAATGTGTCATTATTCAGTATTATTATTTGTGTTATTATTCAAGTTTTTAAATCTCTAGATCAACATTAGGTCTATCTGTCAATATAAACATTTTTAAAGATTTAAATTGTATGCTCTTTTTGTCAAAGAAAACCCTTTTTTTTAATTGAAAAAAACACAAAATATGCAATATTTTCACCCAATAACATTTTTAAGTGGGATATTTGAGATTATATAATAATTGGAGCCTTAAAAAGGTCAATAACTCATAACACCATTGATTTTAATTCATTATTATTTTTTGAGCAATGACACTTACAAACTATCCATCCATCCATCCATTTCCTACCGCTTATTCCCTTCGGGGTCGCGGGGGGCACTGGAGCCTATCTCAGCTACAATCGGGCGGAAGGCGGGGTACACCCTGGACAAGTCGCCACCTCATCGCAGGGCCAACACAGATAGACAGACAACATTCACACACTAGGGCCAATTTAGTGTTGCCAATCAACTTATCCCCAGGTGCATGTCTTTGGAGGTGGGAGGAAGCCGGAGTACCCGGAGGGAACCCACGCAGTCACGGGGAGAACATGCAAACTCCACACAGAAAGATCTCGAGGCCAGGATTGAACTCACGACTACTCAGGACCTTCGTATTGTGAGGCAGACGCACTAACCCCTCTTCCACCGTGCTGCCACTTACTTACAAACTAATCACACTAAAATTGTAGGGGATCCAAAAGGGTCCTACTCATTAAAGTGTTTAAAAATAAATTATAATTTTTTTTTTTTTTACTGTTTCCTTCTAACACAATAATCTCGAGATCAACTTCAGACCTCTCTGTCAATTATAAGTTTTATTGTTGTTCATGTTTTTGGTTTGTTCGTTTTAGGCCCTTCTTTAAAAAAAACAGCTCGTTTTTTTACATGGCAAACACAAAATATGCAACATTTTCCCCAAAAAATATCTCAAAATATTTAATGTGATGTAATTGGAGCCTTGAATAGGTCAATAATTCATAATGACATTGATTTTTATTCATTATTATTTTTTAAAGAAAGAAACAGCCTACATGGCAGCTTTGTGTGATTAAAGTAAACATTGCTACATTTTCTTGTTACATTTCACCTGTTTGCTCTTTAAATACCACTTTTAATGTTTTTTACTTTTTTCAATCGTATTTTTAAAATGTGCCATGGGGCCGTTAAAAAATGACCTGCGGGCCGCAAATGGCCCCCAGGCCGCACTTTGGACACCCCAGCATTATGGCAATTAGCCACTGGTGCGTTTATGGCCACTCAAAAAGTTGGACAACTCCAACACTACACGTAAAGTGTGAATTTCAGGTCGTTTTACTATGACTCCTCAATCAGTGTGCTTATTCTACTGTCATTTGTTAAGAATGTTATTTTTTGGATATTAATCATGAAATGATGTTACAGGACTACAGAATTGCTAATAAAAATATTTATTTTACGGACAGAAAGTTAATAAACACTTCATTTCATGCAACATGTGAATGTTTTAAGGGGAACTAAATGTGATCTCTGAAAGGGGTACACAATCTTTCCAAAGCAGGACCCCCACCCAGGCATAAAATACTACAGTGCATAGCTGATTAAAAAAAAAAACAATATGTAAGTGGGCCAATTGACATATATTAGAAAATAATCTCTTGAAATTGACTAGTCACTTGATTATAATAATAAGACATTTAAATTGTTATGTCAGGTTTGAGACAAATGTGCTGCTGGTATGACCACAGTGTGCACGTCTGTATTCCACTGAATGCTCAGAGTGTTTGTGCGTTTGCTCACACACATGAAAAATTGGAGGGAACATTGCTTGGGATCTTCTCCTCATCTGTGTTCTTGTTATACGAGACAGTTCCTGGAAGTGACTTTTTCCCCATTAGGGCCATTTCATCCAATCTGTGCCGTTTGCATCCCCAGTAAACACAGATTAAATTAACTGAAATATTTTACACTCTTAAAGAAGCAAAGTGTCCTGCACATTGATCTGATTGCATATTTAATGCAAACTAGGACTTGAACACCAAAGAAATAAGATGTTTTTGTGAATCACTGTAATGTGCTTAATGTCAACATTTTAGTAGCATAAATACCACAGGTGTGAATGTTTGGGTACCTAACGATTCCATCCAATTCCAATATTTGGGGTGAAGATTGGATCCCGAATGGAGTCTACATGATTATCCATTGAAACCGTATTATTTGGTGTAATATTTATAGAATTAAATTTTATCAGAACAATTTACAGGTTAGAAAAGCTCCTTCTGGTTGAATGGAAATGGCTAAAAAACGTCCTTTTAAACATTGATTACATATTATGTTATTTATTTATATTATATTGTAATATATATATATATATATATATATATATATATATATATATATATATATATATATATATATATATATATATATATATATATATATATATATATATTGACATATATATATATATATATATATATATATATATATATATATATATATATATATATATTACAAAACCAGTAAAGTTGGCACATTGTGTAATTTGTAAATAAAAACAATACAATGATTTGCAAAAGTTATATTCAATTGAATAGACTGCAAAGACAAGATACTTAATGTTCGAACTAAGAAACTTAATTTTGTTTGCAAATAATCATTAACTTAGAATGTAATGGCAGCAACACATTGCAAAAAAAAAATGGCACAGGGGCATTTTTACCACTGTGTTACATGGCCTTTCCTTTTAACAACATTCAGTAAACGTTTGGGAACTGAGGAGACCAATTTTGGAAGCTTTTCAGGTGGAATTCTACCACAACCGTTGTGGTACAGTATTTTAGGCTTCATATTCCGCCACAAATTTTCAATGGGAGACAGGTCTGGACTACAGGCAGGCCAGTCTAGTACCCGCACTCTTTTACTATGAACCAATCAATCAATCAATGTTTATTTATATAGCCCTAAATCACAAGTGTCTCAAAGGGCTGTACAAGCCACAACGACATCCTCGGTACAGAGCCCACGAAGTGAAGCCACGCTGTTGTAACACCTGGCTTGGCATTGTCTTGCTAAAATAAGCAGGGGCGTCCATGATAACATTGCTTGGATGGCAACATATGTTGCTCCAAAACCTTTCAGCATTAATGGTGCCTTCACAGATGTGTAAGTTACCCATGTCTTGGGCACTAATACACCCCCATACCATCACAGATGCTGGCTTTTGAACTTTGCGCCTAGAACAATACAGATGTTTTTTTTTCTCTTTTTGTTCCGGAGGACACGACGTCCACAGTTTCCAACGAAACCAGCGGCGTTTCTGGGTGTTGTTGAAAAATGGCTTTCGCTTTGCATTGTATAGTTTTAACTTGCACTTACAGATGTAGCGACAAAACTTCAGTTACTGACAGTAGTTTTCTGAAGTGTTCCTGAGCCCATGTGGTGATATCCTTTACACACTGATGTTGCTTTTTGATGCAGAACCGCCTGAGGGATCGAAAATCACGGGCATTCAATGTTACGTGCAGTGGTTTCTCCAGTTTCTCTGAACCTTTTGATGATATTACAGACCGTAGATGGTGAAATCCCTAATTTCTTTGCAAAAGCTCGTTGAGAAATGTTGTTCTTAAACTGTTCGACAATTTGCTCACGCGTTTGTTCACAAAGTGGTGACCCTCGCCCCATCCTAGTTTGTGAATAACTGAGCATTTCATGGAAACTGCTTTTACGCCCAATCATGGCACTCACCTGTTCCCAATTATCATGTTCTCCTGTGGGATGTTCCAAATAAGTGTTTGATGAGCTTTCCTCAACTTTCTCAGTCTTTTTTGCCACTGGTGCCAGCTTTTTTGAAACATGTTGCAGGCATCAAATTCCAAATGAGCTAATATTTGCAAAAAAATAACGTTTCCCAGTTTGAACGTTAAATATCTTGTCTTTGCAGTCTATTCAATTGAATATAAGTTGAAAAGGATTTGCAAATCATTGTATTCAGTTTTTATTTACGATTTACACAACGTGCCAACTTCACTGGTATTGCGGTTTGTACATTATAGTATAATATTATATATTATATATTTGTTGAAAATTAAGAATCAATTTAGAATCAAGATGAATAAGAATCGCGATTCATATTTTTTTTGTGCTCCCCTAATAAATACCATACATCTTATAGTTCATGTATTTGCTAATTCTGTGTTTAAAACTCATTACTGTTCATTTCAGTCCTCTTACTCAAATGAGTCATCATCAGCTGTACAAAAATAAAAATAAATGTTCTCCAAATTACACACCATTATGTGTATTGTTGGATTTAGAGTAAACAAAACCTGTATACCGTATTTTTCGGAGTATAAGTCGCACCGGAGTATAAGTCGCACCGGCCGAAAATGCATAATAAAGAAGGAAAAAAACATATTTAAGTTGCACTGGAGAAAAAACTGCGACTTATAGTCCGAAAAATACGGTACATTTAAGTTTATTCCGAGAGCGCTACAACGTCCAAATGGAAGCGATTGACCCTTTATTCCATGACTTGAACTCAGTAACGCCCTGAAATAAAAGTTGTGTTCTAAAAGCTGCTTCTGTGATGTTGCAGAGAAACACAAGTCACAGTAAGATGTATCAGCATATTCAAAAAGATTTATCAAAAAAAAAAAAAATTATGAAGGAGAAGACACAAAGGGCTTTTGTAATGGCGGGCCGTGTGCTCTTCATCGTTCGTCATCATCTGAGGTTTACCAGGAACGGTCGTTGTGTGTCTTTGTGTCAGGGTTTATAATCTTCATTAAAGTTGGTTTGAATGTTCTTTTCTTCTTTGAAGGCTGCAGGTTTTTCAGTACGTAGAAAGCCTCTTGGGATTGCATAATGTTGTGTGCCGTCTTTTAGCGGGGGGAGGGGGGGGGGGGGGCTTCTAGTCATTTAGCTCATCTGACCGCACATCATTTGGCTTTGACTCATGCCTCTAATTAAACATAGGGCAAGTCTCAACTGGCCACACACACACGCACGCACACACAGTTTTTTATTGCCATGTGGCTGGCTGCAAATATACTAATGTTGTCCAACCACAGGCCATGGATGGCAAGTGAACAGAAGAGAGGCCTCCCGCTCTTGTGGACTTTCAAGTAGCTATCTAGACCTGTGCCAAGGCCAAACCAGCCCTAATTTAGACAGCACCAGACCTCCCTATAGATAGCCACAAAGGTTGGGAGATATGGCCTAAAACCTTCATGCAATATACGGCATTTTGCCGCGACTTGCAATAACAATATGTCAAGATATATAACTTGGTACTTTAACAAGAATAAAACTATTTTAAAACGGGTTAGAAAAGCTCTTAATTTGGCTGCTGACATATTGTGTCATTTCTGATTGTACAAAACCCAAAACCAGTGAAGTTGGCACTTTTTGTAAATCGTAAATAAAAACAGAATACAATGATTTGCAAATCCTTTTCAACTTATATAGAATAGACTGCAAAGACAATATATTTAATGTTCAAACTGAGAAATGATTTTTTTTTGCAAATAATTATTAACTTAGAATTTAATTGCAGCAACACATTGCAAAAAAGTTGTCACAGGGGCATTTTTACCACTGTGTTACATGGCCTTTCCTTTTAACAACACTCTGTAAACGTTTGGGAACTGAGGAGACCAATTTTTTAAGCTTTTCAGGTGCAAATTCTACCACAACCGTTGTGGTATTTTAGGCTTCATATTTCGCCACACATTTTCAATGGGAGACAGGTCTGGACTACAGGCAGGCCAGTCTAGTACCCGCACTCTTTTACTATGAAGCCACGCTGTGGTAACACCTGGCTTTTCAGGTGGAATTATTTCCCATTCTTGCTTGATGTACAGCTTAAGTTGTTCAACAGTCCGGGGGTCTCCGTTGTGGTATTTTAGGCTTCATAATGCGCCACACATTTTCAATGGGAGACAGGTCTGGACTACAGGCAGGCCAGTTGAGTACCCACAGTCTTTTACTACTAAGCCACGCTGTTGTAACACATGCAGAATGTGTCTTGCTGAAATAAGCAGGGGCGTCCATGAAAAAGACGTTGCTTGTATGTACCTTTCAACATCAATGGTGCCTTCACAGATATGTAAATTACCCATGTCTTGGGCACTAATACACCTCCATACCATCACAGATGCTGGCTTTTGAACTTTGTGCCTATAACAGTCCGGATGGTTGTTTTCCTCTTTGGTCCAGGGGACACGACGTCCACATTTTCCAAAAAACATTTGAAATGTGGACTCGTCAGATCACAGAGCACTTTTCCACTGTGCATCAGTCCATCTTAGATAAGCCCGGGCCCAGCAAAGCCCACAGCGTTTCTGGGTGTTGTTGATAAATGGCTTTCGCTTTGTATAGTAGAGTTTTAACTTGCACTTACAGATGTAGCGACTAACTGTAGTTACTGACAGTGGTTTTCTGAAATGTTCCTGAGCCCATGTGTTGATATCCTTTACACACTGATTTTTGATGCAGTACCGCCTGAGGGATCCATGGTAACACGTCTTGAAGCTTACATGCAGTGATTTCTCCAGATTCTCTGAACCTTTTGATGATATTATGGACCGTAGATGGTGAAATCCCTAAATTCCTTGCAATAGCTGGTTGAGAAATGTTGTTCCTAAACTGTTGGACAATTTTCTTACGCATTTGTTCACAAAGTGGTGACTCTCGCCCCATCCTTGTTTGTGAATGACTGAGCATTTCATGGAAGCTCCTTTTATACCCAATCATGGCACCCACCTGTTCCCAATTAGCCTGTTCACCTGTGGGATGTTCCAAATAAGTGTTTGATGAGTATTCCTCAACTATATCTTGTCTTTGCAGTCTATTCAATTGAATATAAGTTGAAAAGGATTTGCAAATCATTTTATTTTGTTTTTATTTACGATTTACACAACGTGCCAACTTCACTGGTTTTTCTGGTTTTGTAAATCTAACACTATAATGATACTAAGTACAATAGTGTATCTAGTCGATACTGCTATGATTACATATATGTTTTTATCGTCACAAAATCTTTTTTCCTTTTTTAAAAATTAATTTTATGGTTTCAAACTCAGTAAATATGTCCCTCTATACATTTGGACTTTGAATATTACCAATGTATGATCCTGTAACTACTTGGTATCGGATCGATACCTAAATTTGTGGTATCATCCAGAATAAGTGTATATTACATTTTAACAGAAGTGTAGATAGAACAAGTTAAAAGAGAAAGTAAGCAGATATTGACAGTAAATGAACAAGTAGATTAATAATTCATTTTTACAGCTTGTCCCTCATAATTTTCACAAAAAAATAGAATGATAAATGACACAATATGTTACTGCATACGTCAGCAGACTAACTAGGAGCCTTTGTTTGCTTACTTACTACTAAAAGACAAGTTCTCTAGTATGTTCAGTATTTTATTTAAGGACAAAATTGTTCTTCGATGATGTTTAATGTACCGTAAGATTTTTTGTTAAAATAAAGCCAAAAATGCCATTTTTTGTTGTCCTCTTTATTTAGATAAGTACCAAAAAGTGTTGAAATACATTTTGGTACCAGTACCAAAATATTGGTATCGGGACAACCCTAGTAGGCATTGATCCAATTAAAAGTACCTTTTTGGAAGATCATTCTTTATTTTGTTAGAGGACAGTGACCATATTATTTTACATTTGAAGGCTAAGCTAGCTACACAACAAATCGATCTAACAATGCTAATAGTTTATTCACACATTTCTAAGCTATATTGTTATTTCTTACTGTTTCATTGTCTCCTCCATTGCCACAAGTACAGTAGTAGTCACATAATACGCCATTAAAAGTAGGTACATTTCAGGAAATCCTATTTTTTTGTGAAGGTCTGTGGTTGAAGTAGGGCTAATCTTAGCACACACTCGAAGCTACTTCTTCACAGTTCAAGGTGCATTGCCCCGAATAGTACAAGTTAAAAGTAAGGCACGTTTTACTTCAGATGAGGCTGAAAACATTTTCCTTCATTGAGTTTCATCGTGGACATGATGTTGTGGCACAACCAGGTTTAAATGAATTAAAATAGGCTGACTCGTGCAAGAATGTTTGGGTAGATTTCTACCATATATGGATAAACCACTGATGTCACACTTGAACAAAATTCTAAACTGACTGTTGAAGAAAGACTGAAGGAAGCCCAGATTGTTTGAAAAATATCTCTGCACGGTCTGATTTCAAAGCAGGTACCATCAAGTTAAAAAAAAAAAAGATGGTGTTACATAATAAAGCCCCTTTTAACAAAAAAAAAAAAAAAAAAAAAAATGATTTGGAAAAAATCCAAATATCAATGTAATCACTTTAGTATTGATCATGCATTATTAACTTAGGGGAGTGGCTCCACACTGTGTATGGAGACACATGAGAAAGACCAGAATTAATCAGCCATAAGGTATCTTTTTTTGTGATTAGCATTAAAAGACAATAATCAGCAATACTATTAGATCATTAATACTATTAGATCAGGAATACTATTAGCCGATACTGATCGATGGTCAACAGCCTTATTATTATAATGAAAAATGGAAAAATAAAATAAAATAAAAAAAATTCTATGTATTTAAATACAGTATTATATACTGTATGTGTATATTGTTCAGTTGATTTATTTTTGTTTAACATATTTATTTAATGTATGTTGTAATAGTTTTATTCAGGAATACAATATAACAGTGGTCCCCAAAATCCGGCCCGCGGAAAGTCCCAAGTTTAAATTTTATTTTATTTTATTTTTTTTTTAAATTTAATTGTATTTTTTAATTTCCATTTTTAAAAATCTCTCCTTTCTAATCCATTTTATACCGCTTATTACTCTTGGTGGCTCCTAGCTCAGGGAAATCATATTGTCTAAAAATGCATTCTCTCATTAATAACGTGACATCATCGGCAAAGTGAGCGCTCTTTTCGTCAATTAGTGTGCGAGAATTTTATTTATATATATATATATATATATATATATATATATATATATATATATATATATATATATATATATGTATATATATATATATATACATATATATATATATATATATATATATATATATATACATATATATATATATATATATATATATACATATATATATATATATATATATATATATATATACATGTATATATATATATATATATATATATATATATATATATATATATATATATATATATATATATATATATATATATACATATACATATATATATATATATATATATATATATACATATATATATATATATATATATATACATATATACATATACATATATATATATATATATATATATATATATATATATATATATATATATATATATACATATATACATATATATATATATACATATATATATATATATATATATATATATATATATATACATATATATATATACATATATATATATATATATATACATATATATATATATATATATGTATATATATGTATATGTATATATGTATATATATATATATATATATATATGTATATATATATATATATATATATATATATATATATATATATATATATATGTATATATATATGTATATATATATATATATGTATATATATATGTATATATATATATATATATATATATATGTATATATATATATGTATATATATATGTATATATATATATATATATATATATATATATATATATATATATACCTTCTGGAGGAAAGTTCTGTGGTCAAATGAAACAAATTGAGCTGTTTGGCCACAATACCCAGCAATATGTTTGGAGGAAAAAAAGTTAGGTTTTTAATCCCAGGAACACCATTCCTACCGTCAATCATGGTGGTGGTAGTATTATGCTCTGGGGCTGTTTTGCTGCCAATGGAACTGGTGCTTTAAATGGGACAATGAAAAAGGAGGATTACCTCCAAATTCTTCAGGACAACCTAAAATCATCACCCTGAAGGTTTGGTCTTGGGCGCAGTTGGGTGTTCCAACAGGACAATGACCCCAAACACACGTCAAAAGTGGTAAAGGAATGGCTAAATCAGGCTAGAATTAAGGTTTTAGAATGGCCTTCCCAAAGTCCAGACTTAAACGTGTGGACAATGCTAAAGAAACAAGTCCATGTCAGAAAACCAACAAATTTAGCAAAAATTCAACCAGAAGCTTGTGGATGGCTACCAAAAGCGCCTTATTGCAGTGAAACTTGCCAAGGGACATGTAACCAAATATTAACATTGCTGTATGTATACTTTTGACCCAGCAGATTTGGTCACATTTTCTTATTTCAAAATAAGAGTTGTAGAAATGATTGGAAACTCAAGACAGCCATGACATTATGTTCTTTACA
>NC_084756.1:19554231-19564231 GCF_033978785.1 Entelurus aequoreus
TACGTCAAATGTCCATCCAGTGGAAACGGCGCCGTTCTCTTTTGCGTCATGAGCAAGAGACGCTCCTTCCTCCTGGCTTCTTTGTGCACCACATCAGGCTGTGTGGGCTCTAATGACACTTTACATGGAGACTGTCTGCTTGATGAAAGTGCTTTGCTGTCACTTCTAATATGTAAAGCAGATGTGTGTTTAATGTGTGTGTCTAATGTGTGTGTTTAACGGCCCAGCAATGCCTGCTGACCACTTTATAAACTGTTATAGCTGCTTATAAACTGTTATAGCTGCTTATAAACTGTTATAGCTGCTTATAACTGTTATATCTGCTTATAAACTGGTTATAGCTGCTTATAAACTGTTATAGCTGCTAATAAACTGATATATAGCTGCTTATAAACTGTTATAGCTGCTTATAAACTGCTATATAGCTGCTTATAAACTGTTATAGCTGCTTATAAACTGTTATAGCTGCTTATAAACTGTTATAGCTGCTTATAAACTGTTATAGCTGCTTATAAACTGTTATAGCTGCTTATAAACTGTTATAGCTGCTTATAAACTGTTATAGCTGCTTATAAACTGGTTATAGCTGCCTATAAACTGTTATAGCTGCTTATAAACTGTTATAGCTGCTTATAAACTGTTACAGCTGCTTATAAGCTGTTATAGCTGCTTATAAACTGTTATAGCTACTTATAAACTGGTTATAGCTGCCTATAAACTGTTATAGCTGCTTATAAACTGTTATAGCTGCTTATAAACTGTTATAGCTGGTAATGAACTGCTATATAGCTGCTTATAAACTGTTATAGCTGCTTATAAACTGCTATATAGCTGCTTATAAACTGTTATAGCTGCTTATAAACTGGTTATAGCTGCCTATAAACTGTTATAGCTGCTTATAAACTGTTATAGCTGCTTATAAACTGTTATAGCTGCTTATAAACTGCTATATAGCTGCTTATAAACTGTTATAGCTGCTTATAAACTGGTTATAGCTGCTTATAAACTGGTTATAGCTGCTTATAAACTGGGTTAGCTGCTTATAAACTGGTTATAGCTGCTTATAAACTGGTTATAGCTGTTTATAAACTGGTTATAGCTGCTTATAAACTGTTATAGCTGCTTATAAACTGTTAAAGCTGCTTATAAACTTGTTATAGCTGCTTATAAACTGGTTATGGCTGCTTATAAACTGGTTATAGCTGCTTATAAACTGGTTTAGCTGCTTATGAACTGGTTATAGCTGCTTATAAACTGGTTTAGCTGCCTATAAACTGGTTTAGCTGCCTATAAACCGGTTTAGCTGCTTATAAACCGGTTATAGCTGCTTATAAACCGGTCATAGCTGCTTATAAACTGGTTATTGCTGCTTATAAACTAGTTATTGCTGCTTATAAACTAGTTATAGCTGCTTATAAACTGGTTTAGCTGCTTATAAACTGGTTTAGATGCTTATAAACTGTTATAGCTGCTTATAAACTGTTAAAGCTGCTTATAAACTGGTTATAACTGCTTATAAACTGTTATAACTGCTTATAAACTGGTTATTGCTGCTTACAAACTGTTATAGCTGCTTATAAACTGGTTATTGCTGCTTATAAACTAGTTATTGCTGCTTATAAACTAGTTATTGCTGCTTATAACCTAGTTATAGCTGCTTATAAACTGGTTTAGCTGATTATAAACTGGTTTAGCTGCTTATAAACTGTTATAGCTGCTTATGAATTGGTTATGGCTGCTTATAAACTGTTATAGCTGCTTATGAACTGGTTATAGGTGCTTATAAACTGTTATAGCTCCTTATAAACTAGTTATAGCTGGTTATAAACTGGTGTAGCTACTTATAAACTGGTTATAGCTGCTTATAATTGGTTATTGCTGCTTATAAACTAGTTATAACTGCTTATAAACTGTTAAAGTTGCTTATAAACTGGTTATAGCTGCTTATAAACTGGTTATAGCTGCTTATAAACTGGTTATAGCTGCTTATAAACTGGTTTAGCTGCTTATAAACTGGTTATAGCTGCTTATAAACTGGTTATAGCTGCTAATAAACTGGTTTAGCTTCTTATAAACTGGTTATAGCCGCTTATAAGCTAGTTGTACGTCGTACTAAAACATTTTGATAGATTTTTGAGTGCCATGTGTAATGGTTCTATATTTTTAATTGAACATATAAAATGTTGTTTACTTGAGTCATATTTCAGTCTACACGTATCTCTTGTGTGTGATTGCCGTTAAATTGCAGTCTACACACATCTCTTATGTGTGAGGGCCATCTACTGGTCACACTTATTATTTCACCGTGTACCAAATGAAATAGCACAACCAAAATGATTCCGTACATTAGGCGCACCGGGTTATAAGGCGCTCTGTCGAGTTTTGAGAAAATGAAAGGATTTTAAGTGCGCCTTATAGTCTGAAAAATACGGTATATTATGTTTATGATCATGAGAAACCGATCCAATCCAAATTCGATTTTCCATCCATGATTAGTGGTACCATTTTTGTGATAAATCACTTGCATCAACTTTGGTATCCCTAACATTTTTGTTACTCAATCTAGAGTTTTATTTGTTGGTTAGTAAGTTTGTTTGTTTTTTCTTCGGTTGATCAAGTTGTTGTTAGTTTATTTGTTGTTTTTGTTGTTCAGTACTTTGAGTTTACTTTTAGTCAGACTTTCGTCATAATTTTGCCGAGTAAAATTCCGACTATTATCATAATATTGCCAAAATTTGTAAAGTTTTCTTATACAATTGTGACTTTTGTCGGGTAAAATTACGACTCTTCTCATAAAATTGTCAAAATGTTGAGCTTTTCTGGTAAAATTGCGACTGCTGTTGAGTAAAATTCCAACTTTTATCATAATATTGCGCAATCGTTCAGTTTTTCTTGTAAAATCTTGACTTGCGTTGAGTAAAATGACGACTTTTATTATAATACTGCCACAATTCAAAGTTTTTCTTCTGAAACTGTGACCTTTTTTTGTGAAATCCAACTCATTTTTCATTTTTATATTTGCATAGTATGTATATATTGTTAATGTTGTCAATACACATATTTAGTACTTTCAGTCAGTTGGTCTTTTATTCCAATGTTTTCCTGAATTGAGTTTTTAGTAAGTGAGTTTGTTTGATTATGTAATTAGTTGTTTTTTCTGTGCTGGTTAGTTAATTAGTTGCTTTGTTTCCGTAGTTATATTAATGTGATGGTTGGACACAAATAATCAACCTATCAAAGTGTATTAGAGTTCATCACAAGTGCCTCAAAAGGGCTTCACAAACCACAACATCCCCTGATCGGAACCAACATCCAGGCAAAGATAAACTCTAAAAACCGCTTTGTTTGGAGTTATATAATGTGTTTTTGGGTTTAAAAATAGATGTTTGCCGGAAAAGGGAACACTATTTTGAGGTTTATGGCGTTAGTTCGGGCAATCACGAGCAGCAGAAGCTGGTTGGCAGCAAAAAGCTGCTCCGTCTGATCCCATCTCCGCCGCCTTGCAGCAAGTGTGGGATTAGAGCGCAGATATCAGCGGCAACACAGGCCGCTACCAACAAACACTTTGGCGGGAGGAAGGACATGCAGATTACTAACTGATGTGTGGATGACCAGCGTCCAAAGAGGGTGTTCTCAAGCAGCAATTGCCTTCAGGTGCTGCCCTGATAAAGATGGATGCTTTATAGCGTCAACACGACCCTTTGTGTGTTAAACGTATCTCTTTCTAATGCTAATTTGTTAGCAAACTAACTCTACGACTACAACGTGGTCAAAAGTTTACCTACACTTGAGGAGAAAAGGTGAGGCCTTTAATCCCAGGGACACCATGCATACCGTCAAGCATGGTGGTGGTAGTATTATGCTCTGGGCCTGTTTTGCTGCCAATGGAACTGGTGCTTTACAGAGAGTAAATGGGACAATGAAAAAGGAGGATTACCTCCAAATTCTTCAGGACAACCTAAAATGAGCGCGGTTGGGTGTTCCAACAGGACAGTGACCCCAAACACACGTCAAAAGTGGTAAAGGAATGGCTAAATCGGGCTAGAATTAAGGTTTTAGAAAGGCCTTCCCAAAGTCCTGACTTAAACGTGTGGACAATGCTGAAGAAACAAGTCCATGTCAGAAAACCAACACTATTAGCTGAACTGCACCAATTTTGTCAAGAGGAGTGGTCAAAAATTCAAGCAGAAGCTTGTGGATGGCTACCAAAAGTGCCTTATTGCAGTGAAACTTGGACATGTAATCAAATATTAATAATAATAATCATAATATATTTTATTTGTAAAAAGCAAACAACCTCAAAGTGCTACAATGTATTAAAAAAATTAATAAAAAGATAATAAAAATAAAAACTAGAACAGCCTAATAGCTAGAACTAGTATGCATATATCTGAAAAAAGGCTTTTTTTTTTTTTAAAGAAGGGTTTTTAGGCCTTTTTTAAAAGCATCCACAGTCTGTGGTGCCCTCAGGTGGTTAGGGAGAGCGTTCCACAGACTGGGAGCGGCGGAGAGGAAAGCCCGGTCTCCCATTGTACGTGGCTTTGTCCTCGGAGGTTGGAGGAGGTTAGCCTGTCGTGTGGAGGATTTGGGGGTGAGTCGTTGTTTGAGGTAGAGGGGGGCATTTCCATGGAGGCACTGATGGGTTAGTGGGGGGGGACTTTGTATTCCATCCTGAGTGGAACAGGAAGCCAGTGAAGATATTTGAGAATTGGTATTCCCGCACTCTCATCAGGACTCTAGCAGCACTATTCTGTATGTTAATAGTAATATTAACATTGCTGTATGTATACTTTTGACCCAGCAGATTTGGTCACATTTTCAGTAGATCCATAATAAATTCATAAAAGAACCAAACTTCATGAATGTTTTTTGTGACCAACAAGTATGTGCTCCAATCACTCTATCACAAGAAAATAAGAGTTGTAGAAATGATTGGAAACTCAAGACAGCCATGACATTATGTTCTTTACAAGTGTATGTCAACTTTTGACCACGACTGGCTACTTGTTACTACCTTAGTTACTTTTAGCTAGTTGGTTGGTTCGGCTTTTAGCTTGTTTGTTTGTTTGTTTGTTTGTTTGTTTGTTCCTTGGGTATTTTTTCATTTTTTGTTGGTTGGTTGGTAGCAGTTGTTCATCAACTAGTTAGTAAATAGTAATTAGTTCTTACGTTGTTGCTTATTTGTTTCATTTGTTGGTTAATGTTTAAATTTTTGGTTGATTCGTTAGTAAATCTTGTTAATTTGGCTGGTTATTGTTATTAGCATGTTAGTTTGTTTTTACTATGTTATTTAATGTTTTGTTTTGTTACTTTGTTTTGCATTTAGTTTTTGTTTTATTACTTGGTAGTGTGCTGATCATTTTTTTGTTGGTTTTTTAGTAAATCTTGTCAATTAACTACTTTGTTTTTGTTAGTGGTGTGGTTCTTTTTTTATTGTAGCTTATTTTTTATTTGTTAATTACTTTTTTTTATTTTTATTTTTTTATTTTTTATAATGTATAATTACTTAGTTTTTGTGTTATTAGTTTTGGTTATTGGTTTCATTTATTGTGTCATCAGTTTGTGTTGGTTAGTTGCTTACTCATTTTTTCTATTTGTTTTTGTTGATTGGTTAGTAAATCTTGTTAATGAACGAGTTGGTTTGATAGTTTATTAGCATGTTAGTTTGTTTTTACTATGTTATTTAATGTTTTGTTGTGTTACTTTGTTTGGCATTTAGTTTTTGTTTTATTACTTGGTAGTTTGCAGATAATTTTTTGTTGGTTTGTTAGTAAATCTTGCCAAATAACTACTTTGTTTTTGTTAGTGTTGTGGTTACTTATTTATTGTAGCTTATTTTTTATTTGTTGATTACTTTGTTTTTGTGTTATTAGTTTTGGTTATTGGTTTAATTTACTGTGTCATTAATTTGTGTTGGTTAGTTGCTTACTCATTTTTTGTATTTGTTTTTGTTGATTGGTTAGTAAATCTTCTTAATGAACGAGTTGGTTCGATAGTTTATTAGCATATTAGTTTGTTTTTACTATGTTATTTAATGTTTTGTTTTGTTACTTTGATTGGTATTTACTTTTTGTTTTATTACTTGGTAGTTTGCAGATAATTTTTTGTTGGTTTGTTAGTAAATCTTGTCAATTAACTACTTTGTTTTTGTTAGTGGTGTGGTTAGTTTTTTATTGTAGCTTATTTTTTATTTGTTGATTACTTTGTTTTTGTGTTGTTAGTTTTGGTTATTGGTTTAATTTATTGTGTCATGAGTTTGTAGTGTTGCATTTGTTTTTGTTGATTGGTTAGTAAATCTTGTTAATGAACGAGTTAGTTTGATGGATTGGTTTTAGCATGTTCGTTTGTTTTTTAATGTAATTTAATTTTTGGTTATGTTTTCTAGTTTGTTGTTTACTTGTTTTGTGTGTCTTACTTGGTAGTTTGTATATTATTTATTTGTTGGTTTGTTAGTAAATCTTGTCCGTTAACTACGGTAGTTAGTTTGTTTTTGCTTGTGCGTTAGTTCTTCATTTTATGTTTTTTAAATATTTGTTGGTTGGTTTTTTGTTTTTAATTTTGGTTGTTAGTTTAATTTATTGTTGATTGGTTACTTGTTACTTGTTTTGTTTTTGTTGGTCTGTTAGTAAATCTTGTTAATTAACTAGTTGGTTTGGTAAGTTTTTGGATATTTACTTTTTTTAGTGTGTTAGTTATTTTTACTTCTGTAAATAATATTTTCATATTTTCTAGTTTGTTGTTTCTTTGGTTTTTGGTTTGTTTGTTTAACAATTAGATGTTTGTGTTTGCTGGTTAATTTGTTTAATCTAGTTACTTTTGTTAGTAGTTAGTTCGTTTTAGTCTGCAAAGTTGGTCAGTTAGTCAGTTAGTTAGCTAGTTAGTCATTTACCCAAATAAAGGCACACAGTCACATTGTAGCGTTTCAATGATCAGTGTTACAGTCCGCTGGCATCAGGTGCCAAGTGGGCAGTGACCACGAGTTTTTGCAGGCGGAGCTTTGTAGAAAGAAAGAAAATCATGTCGTATATTATTAATAAAATTGGTACAATATTTAATTCAGCATTGAAACAGATTTGTTTTGTCAATTTAATTTCTCATTTTGCATTATTAATTTGGATTATTGGTATGTAATATTTATGGCGAGGCTTGGAATCTAACAACTGGAGGTTTAAACATGTTTTATCGAATAATTGTATTCATGTATTATGTTTTGTATATATACCGTATTTTCCGGACTACAATGCGCACTTAAAATCATTTTTTTTCCTCAAAACCCGGTGCGCCTCATGTACGGAATAATTCTCAAAGCAATTTTATTTGGTACATGGTGTAATGATAAGTTTGACCAGTAGATGGCAGTCAAACATAAGAGATACGTGTAGACTGCACTATGATGGCAATATGACTCAAGTAAACAACACCAATATTTTATATGTTCCATTGAAAATATAGAACATTACGACACGGCGATCAAAAATCTATCAAAATGTTTTAGTACGACTTTGGTAAGCTATGAAGCCGCACCGCTTGATGGATTGTCGAGTATTATTATGGTGTGTATAAGGTAAGACATATTATCTGGCGTTTTGTTTCGCAATTTTATGCAAAAGCAACTTTTCTTACTTTCTGGTACCTGCTGATCTGTTTTTGGGATCTGCATAAATCCTGAAAAATTGTGCGCGTCCGCATGTGTAGTCGATAAGTTTATTATTTTTCTCTATCTTCTTGTTATGGGACATTCATCCTCCGCTGTTGCCATTTCTAATATAAAGTAGTGTAAAGTTCTTACTTATATCTGTCAGTAAACTCGCCATGAAAGAGCTAAAACATACCGGTGTAGTGAGTTTACATTATTCACCCAAGGAACTTTAGTTATTAGAGCGTTCCGGTCGGACGTTTTTTCACGGGACACATTTCCTGTGTTGTTGTTTCCGGATGAGGAGATGCTGCTTCATTATTGATTGAAGTAAAGTCTGAATGTCATTAAAACAGTTAGCGCCATCTTTTGACACTTCTTCCACTCCCGTCCTTGCACGCTACACCGCTACAACAAAGATGACGGGGAGAAGGCGCTGCCGAAGGTGAGCCACGTAAATAAGACCGCCCACAAAACGGCGTATCCGGAAGCGACTGTCAGAAAGCGGCTTGAAGATGATCTGTAAAACATAATCTATGCAACATTTTGACTAAAGAACCACCATTACATGTCATGTAGACCAGTGGTCCCCAACCTTTTTGTAACTGCGGACCGGTCAACGCTTGAAAATATGTCCCACGGACCGGGGCGGGGGGTTGTCATAAAAAAGTGAGTATAAATGGGGGAGGGAGGTTTTTTGGGTTGGTGCACTAATTGTAAGTGTATCCTGTGTTTTTTATGTTGATTTAATAATTTGTATTTTTTTTTTTTTAATTTCTTGTGCGGCCCGGTACCAATCAATCCACGGACCCGTACCGGGCCGCCGCCCGGTGGTTGGGGATCACTGATGTAGACCACAAGGAAGTGTTTTGCATTCAGAAAAAAAATCATAATACATCTCCTTTAATGTTCCCTATAATCCGGTGCGCCTTATATGTGAAAAAAGATCGAAAATAGACCATTAATCGGCAGTGCGCCTTATAGTCCAGTGCGCCTTATGTATGACAAAAGATCAAAAATAGACCATTCATCGGCAGTGCGCCTTATGTATGAAGAAAGAGCAATTATAGACCATTCATCAGCAGTGCGCCTTATGTATGAAAAAATATCAGTTATAGCTAATTCATCGGAAGTGCGCCTTATAGGCTGGTGCGCCTTATGTATGACAAAAGATCAAAAATAGACCATTCATCGGCAGTGCGCCTTATGTATGAAGAAAGAGCAATTATAGACCATTCATCAGCAGTGCGCCTTATGTATGAAAAAATATCAGTTATAGCTAATTCATCGGAAGTGCGCCTTATAGGATGGTGCGCCTTATGTATGAAAAAAGATAAAAAATAGACAATTCATCGGCAGTGCGCCTTATGTATGAAGAAAGAGCAATTCTAGACCATTCATCAGCAGTGCGCCTTATGTATGAAAAAATATCAGTTATAGCTAATTCATCGGAAGTGCGCCTTATAGGCTGGTGCGCCTTATGTATGAAAAAAGATCAAAAATAGACCATTCATCGGCAGTGCGCCTTATAGGCTGGTGCGCCTTATGTATGAAAAAAGATAAATTACAGACCATTGGCAGTGCGCCTTATAGGCTGGTGCGCCTTATGTATGAAAAAAGATAAAAAATAGACCATTCATCGGCAGTGCGCCTTATGTATGAAAAAAGATTTTAAAAATAGGCCATTCATCGGCAGTGCGCCTTATAGGCTGGTGCGCCTTATGTATGAAAAAAGATCAAAAATGGACCATTCATCGGCAGAGCGCCTTCTAGGCCGGTGCGCCTTATGTATGAAAAAAGATCAAAAATAGACCATTCATCGACAGTGTGACTTCAAGGCTGGTGCGCCTTATGTATGAAAAACGATCAATTATAGACCATTCATCGGCAGTGCACCTTATAGGCTGGTGCGCCTTATGTATGAAAAAAGATAAAAAAATGGACCATTCATCGGCAGAGCGCCTTCTAGGCCGGTGCGCCTTATGTATGAAAAAAGATCAAAAATAGACCATTCATCGACAGTGTGACTTCAAGGCTGGTGCGCCTTATGTATGAAAAAAGATCAATTATAGACCATTCATCGGCAGTGCACCTTATAGGTTGGTGCGCCTTATGTATGAAAAAAGATCAAAAATAGACCATCGGCAGTGCGCCTTATAGGCTGGTGCGCCTTATGTATGAAAAAAGATCAAAAATAGACCATTCATCGACAGTGTGACTTCAAGGCTGGTGCGCCTTATTAATGAAAAAAGATCAATTATAGACCATTCATCGGCAGTGCGCCTTATAGGCTGGTGCGCCTTATTAATGAAAAAAGATCAATTATAGACCATTCATCGGCAGTGCGCCTTATAGGCTGGTGCG
>NC_084756.1:19569231-19646731 GCF_033978785.1 Entelurus aequoreus
CCCTTAACATGCTTCAAAACTCACCAAATTGGACACACACATCAGGACTGGCGAAAATTGCGATCTAATCAAAAAAACCAAACCCCAAAACTCAAAATTGCGCTCTAGCGCCCCCTAGGAAGAAAACACAGACAAAACTGCCTGTAACTCCCAGTAGGAATGTCGTAGAGACATGAAACAAAAACCTCTATGTAGGTCTCACTTAGACCTATATTTCATACACTGTCAACCCCCAGAAAAAAAATCAACAGGAAGTTCGCAATTCCCCCTTCAAAACAAAAGTTGTGTAAAAACAGTCACCTTTTTTCAAACATCTCCTCTGAGCGCGTTTGTCGTGTCGGCTTCAAATTTTAGGGACTGAGTCCCTTAGGGACAGAGGACCCTATTGTATTTCTAGCGTTTTATTATTATACCGCCGCCTCTTTGAGCTGTAATTTGACCCCCTTAACATGCTTCAAAACTCACCAAATTGGACACACACATCAGGACTGGCGAAAATTGCGATCTAATCAAAAAAACCAAACCCCAAAACTCAAAATTGCGCTCTAGCGTCCCCTATGAAGAAAACACAGACAAAACTGCCTGTAACTCCCAGTAGGAATGTCGTAGAGACATGAAACAATAACCTCTATGTAGATCTCACTTAGACCTATATTTCATACACTGACAACCCCCAGAAAAAATCCACAGGAACTTCGCAATTCCCCCTTCAAAACAAAAGTTGTGTAAAAACAGTCACCTTATTCAAACATTATCTCCTCTGAGCGCGTTTGTCGTGTCGGCTTCAAATTTTAGGGACCGAGTCCCTTAGGGACAGAGGACCCTATTGTATTTCTAGCGTTTTTATTATTATACCGCCGCCTCTTTGAGCTGTAATTTGACCCCCTTAACATGCTTCAAAATTCACCAAATTGGACACACACATCAGGACTGGCGAAAATTGCGATCTAATCAAAAAAAAAAACCCCCAAAACTCAAAATTATGCTCTAGCGCCCCCTAGGAAGAAAACACTAGACAAAACTGCCTGTAACTCCCAGTAGGAATGTCGTAGAGACATGAAACAAAAACCTCTATGTAGGTCTCACTTAGACCTATATTTCATACACTGTCAACCCCCAGAAAAAATCCACAGGAACTTCGCAATTCCCCTTTCAAAACAAAAGTTGTGTAAAAACAGTCACCTTATTCAAACATTATCTCCTCTGAGCGCGTTTGTCGTGTCGGCTTCAAATTTTAGGGACCGAGTCCCTTTGGGACAGAGGACCCTATTGTATTTCTAGCGTTTTTATTATTATACCGCCGCCTCTTTGAGCTGTAATTTGACCCCCTTAACATGCTTCAAAACTCACCAAATTGGACACACACATCAGGACTGGCGAAAATTGCGATCTAATAAAAAAAACCAAACCCCAAAACTGAAAATTGCGCTCTAGCGCCCCCTAGGAAGAAAACACAGACAAAACTGCCTGTAACTCCCAGTAGGAATGTTGTAGAGACATGAAACAAAAACCTCTATGTAGGTCTCATTTAGACCTATATTTCATACACTGTCAACCCCCAGAAAAAAATCAACAGGAAGTTCGCAATTCCCCCTTCAAAACAAAAGTTGTGTAAAAACAGTCACCTTTTTTCAAACATTATCTCGTTTGAGCGCGTTTGTCGCGTCGGCTTCAAATTAGCACAGGAGAGAGATTGAACCCTTCTGATTAAAAGTTGATGAAAGAGTCGGTCCCGTCCGTCGCTGCTTGCAGCTTTAATTCCATTTTATTTCCACTTTGCTTGATATACAAATGAAACTGTTACCGACCATATTTGATTTTCTTGAGTGTTTCTTAAAGCCAGAATGACTTACCAGTCTTTTTTTCTGCAAAATTAAACTGAATGAACATTCATCAAGTCTAGTGATTCAATCATTTCAATCCCAGCTGTTGTATTTATGTCTGTAAACATATCCAGATGCCCTACTGGGGGAATATTAGTGATCATGAATGTCCACTTGTGCACACCCATGCTGCACTTTGTGGCAAATATTGTAACCAAAGTAGCTCCGATCGGTATTTATCACGTAATAAAATGTCAGGATGTGTTTGTACTCGCATTGTCAAGGTAATACCCCAAAACTTGTGATTGTCTTCACTAAATACGAGGTTTTACTGAATATTATACATCTCTCGAGTGTTTTTGTGCGTAATCAGCAAAAAGATATTTGTGATTTCAAAGCTCTTTATTGTTCATGGAGGCTACTTTTTACGTACAAAAGACAAAAAAGGTGGCCTGCCAAAACCTTTTCAGTAGGAGACACAGCCACAAACTGCTTTAAGTACACACTCTTCCACTTTTAGAAGTGCACTATTTAAATGGTCGCCACGTGCATACGGGTCATGGAAAAAATACTCATCCGGCAACAAAGCGGATGACTTTAAAAAATAATTAGATGGGATATCATTTGAGTGGACAAGGACGATGTGGAACAAGTGGGCAGCAGGTGGCGCTGTCCTAGTGGTCAACCAGCTCCTTGAAGAAGTAGCGATTGTGGCTTTTTTTCTGTGTTCCTGCACTTTTCAACCTTTTTTCTTTTTCCTCTCGCTTATTAACGAGACAAACTCGAATGAAACAAATGAAAAGATCAACTTTTTCCACCAAAAGACAAAAAGAAAATACAAATGATTATAATAATAAAGACAGAAAAAAAAAAACACAATTAAATAGCTACATATCATTAACAAATGAATTGCTCCTTGAAAAATATCCGCAAATTGTTTTGTTTTTCTCAGTACATCGTTTACGCACAGCGCAAGGATGCTCTTATCGTTACCTGGTAGAAAAGTGTGTGTGTGTGTTCTTGTATTTCTACCCTTCTTGAGACATCAACAAGGAAAAGTACCTTCCATATAAGGATCGGTGTTAGGACAAGTTAGGACCGAAATCACGGAAAACCATTGCATCTAATAGGGAGCCTAATACTAGAGTCCGTGAACATTGCTCCAAAGTCAGGATTTTTTTGTTGTTACAAAAGTAACCATTGACTGGTGCTAAAACAAGACGGCAGCTAAAGGAGGACTTGCCTATTCATCCCCGAAAAAACCCGCCAGGTGAACAGCTGATTGTACGACTTCCGGATAACCCGCGTCCCATATGTGACCATAGGATGAACAAATACACTACGGTACTAAGACTATAGTGGCCATTAACAGTTAGCGTCTACAGCTGGGTTGCCCAAAGTGCGGCACAGGGGCCATCTGTGGTCCGTGACTCGTTTGTCATCGGCCTTAAAATTGTGAAATCTATCAAAATTAAGGATGTCCCCACATAGGAGGAAATTTTCAAATTGACTGTGTGTCGCTTTTAAAAGTGTGCCCCCTCAGGTCAACATATGAAATAACAGGTGTGTAAACATTTGAAGTGCTCCCCCCTCTGACCAACATATGAAATAACAAGTGTGTGTAAGAAATTGAAATGCGCCCCCTTTGGCCAAAATTAATTTAAAAAATAAAAATGTATATAGAGACATACTGTAATAACGAAGATTAAAAAACCATTACAAACAAAAAATAAAATAACCGTATGTATATATTATTAATGTTGTAACTACAAGTCATTATATATCTAGAAAGGGTGGTCCTAAAGAGGGAGGCATTTTTTCGGAGGTGTCAAGAAGGTCAGAAATACAAGAACGGGTGTGTGTGTGTGATGGAGCAGGTAGAAAAGCCTCCAAACTACAGCGTGGCAGTGAAATGTTAACGATGAAAACAACAAAAAATGGCGCGTTTGCCGAGCGCCTCGTCGCCGTGGGGATGAGGAAGCGGACATTGAGCCCGACAGAAGCTCAGCTCCTGAACGCCTCACGAGAAGAATGGCATGCCTTCGCTTGATCTTCTCATCGGGACTTTTCCACCGAGGTGGTTGGAACAAAAAGGGCGTCATCGGGACGACATTTGGCCTCCGGTTTTGAAATTCACCGGGTCGTGGAAAGCCAACGTCTAATGGACTGACATCAAAACCGGGGATTTCATTTTTATGACACTTTGTTATGAACAGAAAAGTACGATCTTTTGTGTTTGGTTGCTAATAAAACATGAGGGAACACGACAATAATGGAGGCCATCCCGACCATTTGAACACAAACACGGATTGTCAACGTGGCAATGTCCTAGCCTCTCAGCGAGTATTGCCAATAACTGTGCAGCCGTTTAAAAGCAGTGAGAATGTTCTGAAAGACAAAATGGGTTTGGATGAAAGTTTACGGGTTCGAGTAGAGCACAGATTGGTATATGATGGCTCTTTAGCTCCGCCTCCTAACCTTTGAAAATCTACAACAGGGGTGTCCAAACTTTTACCAAGGAGTAAAGTATTTTTATATTTATTATATATTATATTATTTGTTTAAATTTGTTTTATTATATACTATATATATATATACTATATATATATATATAGTATATATATATATATGCTATATATATATATATATATATATGCTATATATATATATATATATATATATATATATGTATATATATATATGCTATATGTATATATACATGCTATATGTATATATATATATATATATATGCTATATATATATATATATATGCTATATATATATATATGCTATATATATATTTTTTTTTATGTATATATATATATATACAGTATATATATGCTATATATATATAGTATATAAATAATGTAATACAATATATAAATTATATATTGTATTAATACAATTAGTCAATTTAAATGTATTAATAAATATTAATAAAAAAATAAACATTTGTTATATATTATTTATTATATAATAATAATTATATATTACTTATTTTTTATTATTATATTATGTATATATTATATATATTTATTTTATAAACAAGTATTTTTCTGTACACATTGCTAATGATTCATTAGTTTTGGGAAAGCGACCGTTAAAAAAAATCAGACCCCCACTCACAAGAGTGTCAAATAAATATCAATATATATATTATTTTTACTTTCAAAAGCTTAAATCCCTAGATCAGTGATTCTCAAACTGTGGTATGTGTACCACTAGTGGTACACCAAATAATTACTTGATTACAGTGTTTTATTTTCCTATATTCAAACAGTGTTACTGTTCAAACCGTGTGTAATGTTACAGTGACATATATATATATATATATATATATATATATATATATATATATATATATATATATATATATATATATATATATATATATATATATATATATATATATATATATATATATATATATATATATATATATATACACTTGTTAAATACAAGCTCTGCCTTGTTTTTAATGCAAACGTAGGCCTCCTACGCGACTAGATGTTATTGTCGGTCTTTATCGCGGTACTTGCAGAGCCAAGTAGTACTTGGTGAAACAAGTTTGACAACCACTTCAGTTTTATCCTTAATTAATTATTAATTATTATTTTTGGAGCAATGACAGTTTTAAAGTAAAAAAAACTGTATTTAATTATCTGAAATGTTCTGTTCATAACTTTTGTTTCATATAAACGAAAGGCCCGTTTTTATGTTAGCCCATTATTTGTTATTAGTGTCAATTTTGCAACATTCCATTACATGACACCCGTTGGCTCTTTTAGTCCACTTATGTCGTTTTGTGATAGTGTTTTGTAAATTAAATAAAGAGGCCACACTTTGGACACCCCTGGTCTACAACAAACTGGACTGTTACAGATGACAGCAGGTTGTAGCAATGATTCACCAAATGTCAGTAAAATGGCAAAAACTCCCCACTGATGAATCCAAGTAAGTGGGTTTAATGGTTCTGAACTCCTGTTTCCATGCCAGTGTTGTATCGAGCAGCCGGGAAGTGGATTCATAAAGCCCCTTTCTTTGCGGTTCACCTGACAAATTGAGTGTCCTAACGTGTGTTTTGTGGCGATTCCAACGTTGACCAGCGCTTTCCATCGTTTTCAGCAGACTGCATTGCAAAATGATTCCGTGTGAATCCCTTCCCTACTGCAGCTTTCGGGAGCACTCCTAAGGACGCCGTTCGACCAACAAATCGATTGTGCTTGTGAATTCCCTGCAGGAGGAATGTTTCGTCGTCCTGGCGTCGAAAAAAAAAACGAGAGAAGCGACGCCCAATGTTTACTTTGGCGGCGCCTGTCCGAGAAGAAAAGGGGGTGTAACAACAACAACAACAACAACGTGGTGTACGACTGATCCAGCAGTGAGTTTAGCGTGTGTTACTTACTTGCGAGCTGACGTCCGAGGCTAACTAGGTTGAAATGCTTACTAATAGATACCAGCTATTATTCAAAACAAAACACAAACGACATGCATTAGTTTACCCTTCACACCTTAAGAAAAACCTTAACAAAAAAACAAACACAGTGCGTTGTTTGGACAAAAGGGGGCGGAGCTACGGGACCGAAACTGGCGTGAGAGAAAAAAGGGATCTGGAGAAAACGCGGAGGTGCTTTTCTGTCGCCGCTCGGGAATGACGGAACTGTGTGGGACTAATGGACTGGAGTGGTTCAGAGGTTTGCTAGCGGAAGACTCGAGCCAGTCGAACGGGTGGGCGGGGCTTGGGAGAAACGCAAGTTTCTCAAGTCTTTTTCTTGCTCGCTTCTTTTCTCTCGGATCCAGACACAAAACTACGACAAAAGAAAAAGTGTAAAACAAAAAAGGTGTTCGTTATGTACAAAAAAGGATGAATCCTCGTCAGGTGACACTTTGTTATTGCTTGATTGGGAGGGGGGGGAGTGGGGGTGTAAGCAGACCAGCAGGCGGGCGCTCCCTCAAGGAGGCCGGGAAGGGGGCGGGGTCTGTTCAGGAGACCAGGGAGGGGGAGTGGTTGTGGTTGATCATGTGACTGTCGGGGGAGGAGTTTGGGCTGCTGGCGGATGACGACGGGCTGCTCTTGTTCTTGATCTGCAGCCAGGTCTCGCCCAGCGCTTTGGCGAAGTGGTCGTCGACAGAGCCCGTGATGGACACCGAGTTGGTGGCGCTCGCCGCCGCCGCCGCCGCCGGCTCCGGCTCGGGTTTGTAGTTCTTGCCGAGGCTGCGGCGGAAGTGCTCCTCGATCACGGGGTCGCACGCAGTGTTGGCTGCAAGACAGGAAGTGGGCGTGATTTTGAGGTGCGAGAAATGACGAGGTCAGCACATACTTTCGGAGCTGGTGGAGTTTAGAATTGAGCCAAAACACAACACATGACTTCCTTTTTTTTTTTTGCTTTTACTTTGGCTTTTTTGCAACTTTTTTTCTTTCTTTAGTTTATTTCGAACATGAACACACTTACAGTATAACACTTACACAATTTCATATCATTCACTTTAAATCACGTCCAAAAAGGAGTAGGAGGAAGCAAATCTTATTTAATCCTACCCCTTTCCCACTTCAGAGCGTTTACAAATATGTAAATAATTTACTGACCTTTTTATAATAGAATGACATCTGTGAATTTGTATATACAACAGTTTTGTAATATGTAATTAGTTAATTCAGTCGTTATTAACATACTGAGATGAAGAATATCTTATTTTCAATAAGGTTGAAAGTAGGGCTGCAACAACTAATCGATTAAATTCGATTATAAAAATAGTTGGCGATTATTTTAGTCATCAATTCGTTGGATCTATGCTATGCGCAGAGGCAATTTTTATTTTACTTGTTTTATAAACCTTTATTTATAAACTGCAACATGTACAAACAGCTGAGAAACAATAATCAAAATAAGTATGTGCCAGTATGCTGGTTTTTTTCAATAAAATACTGGAAAGGATAGAAATGTAGTTTGTCTCTTTTATCCGATTATTAATCGAAGTAATAATCGACAGATTAATCGATTATCAAATTAATCGTTAGTTGAAGCCCTAGTTGAAAGTAATTCTCATAATTCTTCTTCTTTGTACTTTGTAAGCACTATTAATTTAAACAACCTCTTAAACTGGATCATATCAGTACAATGTTTAACTTCATTACTTAATCCATTCCATCATTTGGACTTTCACAATGTTATGTCAGACCCACTCGACATCCATTGCTTTCGGTCTCCCCTAGGGGGGGGGGGGGGGGGGGAACCCACATATGCGGTCCTCTCCAAGGTTTCTCATAGTCATTCACCGACGTCCCACTGGGGTGAGTTTTTCCTTGCCCGTATGTGGGCTCTGTACCGAGGATGTCGTTGTGGCTTGTACAGCCCTTTGAGACACTTGTGATTTAGGGCTATATAAATAAACATTGATTGACTGATTGATTGATCATTTAATTCCACATACTGGTATGCTAAAGGTTCTAAGTGTTGTACGTGCATACAAATGTTTTAAATTAGATTTTCCTCTAAGGTTATATTTCTCCTCTTTAGTTGAGAAGAATTGTTGTACATTCTTTGGTAGCAGGTTATAGTTTGCTTTGTACATCATTTTAGCTGTTTGCAATTTTACCAAATTTATCGATTTAGTAAAATTTAGTAGCTTAAACAAGAAGAAAATCCACCACAAAAGCAGACCACAAAAAACATCGATTCACATCCGAATAGAGATAAATAAGAATTAAATTAAAAATGAAAATAATATTTTTTTATTACTATTATATATACCGTATTTTTCGGACTATAAGTCGCAGTTTATATATATATATATATATATATATATATATATATATATATATATATATATATATATTAGGGCTGCAACTAACGATTAATTTGATAATCGATTAATCTGTCGATTATTACTTCGATTAATCGCTTAATAATCAGATAAAAGAGACAAACTACATTTCTATCCTATCCAGTATTTTATTGAAGAAAAACAGCATACTGGCACCATACTTATTTTGATTACTGTTTCTCAGCTGTTTGTAAATGTTGCAGTTTATAAATAAAGGGTTATTTTAAAAAAAAAAAATATATATATATATATATATAAAAAATTTAAAAAAACTCTGCGCATAGCATAGATCCAACGAATCGATGACTAAATTAATCGGCAACTATTTAAATAATCGATTTTAATCGATTAGTTGTTGCAGCCCTAATATATATATATACATACTGTATATATATATATATATATATATATATATATATATATATATATATATATATATATATATATATATATATATATATATACTGTATATATATATATATATATATATATATATATATATATATATATATATATATATATATATATATATATATATATATATATATATATATATATATATATACAGTATATATACGCTTTGGAGCCCCCTGCCTCGAAAGAAAATAACATTTGCCTTGGTGCCCTTCCAACTTGCCTTAGTGCCCTAAAATATGAGCCCTCCTCTAAGGCAACACTTGCCTTGGCCTTAAAAAGTAAAAATTGGAGGCCTGGGGTAATTTCACACAGGTTTATTGTGTTATGTTGTGTATGGCTGATTAAATAACACTAACATATTAGAAATACTGACAGTTTTGTGTGTTGAATATTGTAGTTCCAGGACAGGCCATATTGGATAAACGCTATCGCTACACCTTCAGTAGGAGATAACGATGTGACAAGTGTTTGTATTTACTTACTGTGGACTCTCCTGTAGTTGTTCGCCAGGCTGGAGCAGCCATTGTGAGACAGTGGGCAGTGAGACAAGTTGCAATTGCGGTTGTTAGCGGGAGCGCACGTGATCACAGACGGACGATTCTGAAAGGACACGGACACACGTTCGTTTGCTGTTTCCACCGAAAGCAAAGTGGTGGATGACGATCGATCGTTACCTGCTGGCGTTCTGTGACGGCGTGCGGGACGGCGGCCAGAGCTGCCGCGCTGCTTCGCGCCGCCGACTCCGCCATGCTGCTCTTGGTAAGCGCCAGCGGCTGGTCCATGGCGGCTAAACTGGCCAGGTGGTGATGGTGATGATGCTGCTGCTGCTGGTGGTGGTGATGGTGGTGGTGGTGGTGGGCGTGGCTGTACAGGTGGTTGGCGTGGACGCCAAGAGCGCTGGGCAACACCACGCGCTCAATGGGGCTCCGGCTCTGGTCCTTGGAGGAGGGGGAGCTGCGATAGTCGCCGTGAGGTTTCCTGGAGAGAGTTTAAGAAGAGTTGGCGGTTACGGCCCATACTTGCTCGCGTTTTAACAGGCAGCAATTACATGTCCACTCGTGTTTGTTCAGTTGTGTATTCCACCCTTCCTGCAGCTCCGCTTCCCGCCTACACTTGGAGGCCCAGCGCAGGGCGCGAGCGCTTGCCATTTCCCACTACACGGATACAGCTGCGTCGAAATGGAGCGCTGTCTAAACGGTCAACAAACTGGAACATTAAAAATCTGCCTTTGTTCAGAAGCAGTCATTATGTCACCTCTCTGAATGCGCCTCAATGGGCACAAGAGTGCAAATGTGCAGCACTTTGTACACAAAAAGGTTTGTTTTTGGATGCTCGTAGGAGCATGTGACCAAGCAACCTGTACTGCTGCCTCAAGCATCTGGACTCCACAACAGCATCCAACCACAAATAAATACACAATACAGAGTAAGGAACTGTTAAGGAGGCGTGGGATGGCGCAGAGGAAGGCCAAGGGGGGAGGTTGTGTGTGAATGGTCCGAGCTTCTACTACAAGAAAGACTTGTTTCCTTCGTTTGTGCCCAAAGCTTACACAAGCAAAAGGGGCTCTTTTGCTTTGTCTTCCTTTTTCTTTCACCGTCTGCTGCAAACTTCCTGAGAGATTTGGCAGCGTTCCTGTAAACCTGCCGACACAAGACCCCACTACACACACACACACACACACTAAAGCTTGACAATGGTTCGCTGTTTCCTTGCCCCGCAGTCTGAAGTGCATCACATAGAAAAAAAAAAGGAATCATTAAGATAAATCAATAAATGTGTGTGATTGCTGATAGATGGAAACATACCAACTGCAACATTTGTCAATATATCACGGGCCGTCTTGTAAATCCTTAAATGTTGTAGAAAAAGACCCCCTGGTGGCTGTGAATAGCATACTGCAGTGGTTTTTAAACTTTTTTCACCACCATAATGACCAACATTATTGTACAGTAGCGTGGTAGGCCTACATATTCATTAAAAACAAGTCAGAGGTTTTATTTAGCAAGTATATTTAATATTTTCGGCCACTGGAACATTACACACAGTTTGAACAGTAACACTGTTTGAATATTTATTGAAGTAATTCTTGGTCATACCACGAGAGTTTGAGAATCACTGGCACAGGGGAAGAAATAATAGCAACCTATTTGAACGTATGACACTTTTCCACCTCTGCTATTCTACTAATAAAAAATACAGAGGAAATGAGACCTGCTAACAAACAACAAGAAAGGATTACGGGACTGCCCTTGCAATGTGACGACATTTTATTCAAGAAGAGACTGAGGGCAGCAAGAAAGTGGAGATTGTAAGCTAATTGCGTTATTTTTAGTCACATAACCTCTAATGAGTTCGACTAATGTGTAGGGCTGTAATAAATTAACTGATTAAATCGATGAATGTATTTATAAAAGAGCTGTGATTTATATTACGTTGCTTTGAATAATCATTTAACTAAAATGAATAAAATCGGGAATGCATGGAATGCCCGGAACTTTAAATATGTGGGCATTGTTTCCACACGGCCGCTGCAACAGAGCGCACATGAGAGCGGTGGTGTGTGGGTGCCAGGATCTGTGTGATGATGCATTTTTAGAAAAAAAAAAAAAGATCCAAGGAAATGGCAAGCAGTAAAATTGTTGTTTATTTCAACTATTTTCCCTAAAATATGCAGTGAGGCTATAAAGTGTGCTTCATCCGATTACACGATTGATCGAACTAACTAATCGATAGATTACTCCGTTACCAGAATAATCGGTAGCTGCAGCCCTACCATGAATTTATTAACGTGGACCCCGACTTGAACAAGTTGAAAAACTTATTCGGGTGTTACCATTTAGTGGTCAATTGTACGGAATATGGACTGTACTGTGCAATCTACTAACGGAAGTTTCAATCAATCAATCAATCAAAATGACCAGCTGTGGCTGATGTCCAACAACTCTACCGGGTAAAGCTGCACGATTAAATCAAATTTTAATAGTAATCATAATTTTGGCAGTTATGATTAAAGGAGGGGGATCGTCTCCAATATTAACATTCAAACCAAGCACGTTTACAACCAACAGTCATCCAACCACCAGAGGGCGACCGACAGACAGTGGACACATGTGAGAGCAAGTAAGTGTACATACTGTTTGTTTAAAATACAAAGTGCAATGTAATATGTTTTAATTAACGATTAATAATCGTGATTCCAATATTGTTGAAATTGGTCCCTGCCTTCTCCAGAAGAAAAGCAGAACAAGTAAGCCGAGTAAGTACCATGCAATGAAAACATGCAAGGCATTGCCATGTTTTTCTGCTCATATTTGATTTTGCATACAAAGAACAAGCTGCACATGTTCTCTGACTGATTTTGACAAAGGAGGCTGCCCATATCTCCCCCGACTCACCACCTGAGTGTTTGGGCGGTTCCCAACATCAACCACGGCCAAGTGTAGCGGTAGCGCCACACCAAAGGGGCCCCCGTTACAGGAGCCAGCCAGAGGACAGAACCAGTCAGTCAGTCAGCCAGTGGCAGATCTGTCAAATCCTCCTCCATTCCCGCCAACAAAACCCTGGGCTTGATTCCGTGCCATCGGGCAACCACAAACCCATCCGGCGCCTTTTGTCTTCCCCTTGTTCACCTTTTAATTTTCAATGGGGTCACAGAGCGAGCGGGGGCGGACCACCTGCTCTTGTCTCATGCCAGCTGGTTGGGCGACAATTAAACTTATTTGACTTACATTACATTTTAAGTTATTTTGCTTAGCTCTGCTTGACTTGTTTTGAAAATGAGAACCATGTGACTGGTCATGTGACAGCCAAATAGAAGGCAGAAGTGCATTTGATTCTATTTTACAAGACTATGGCTTTATGCGTAGGCCGGTATTAGTGGCGGCGGCTGTGGTGACGGCTCACAGGAGGATCACTTCAGTCTAAATCCAGAGTCCAACCCCCCATGCAGTACTATATCACTACTGTACTACCTCCCAGCACGCCCTGTCTTTCATTATTACAAGCAGACTGCCTTCACGTCATACCCAAGAACTACGACCTTGCTGTGAATGACTTGTACTGAGCCCCTAGGGTTGCAAATTTAGCGGCTTTATTATGTTTGAGTTACATCAAAGAGAAACATGATAAGTCTTGTATTCACATTTGTGCCCTAGAGTCCTTGAAGGAGAATTAAGTATTAGTTACTGGGATGGTAGTATGCGATTTGGGGCAAAAAGACTGCACAGATAGGAACTGGTATCTTGAGTGTTGTATGTGCAGACTTTGCAACAAGGTCAGTGAATATCAGACACAACTATCAATAGAACAAAAGGGATACAATTCTTGGGACGCAGTAATTACACAACCATACTGTAAATACTACCAGCCTCGGCTTTCATATTGTCAACTTTTTGTGGGATTTGGTTTGACAAACATTTTCTCCATATTTTGCCCGTGATTTTGTATACTGTCTCGGTTTTCATACAGCCAAATATTCCGTGTAACAAACTTTTTTGTTTGCCCGTGTAAAATTCTGTGCAATCAAGAGTTCAAACAAAGAATCCCAGCTGTTGAGGACTCAGTCTTTCGGTGTTGTTAACCCTTGTGCAACCCTAGGGCCAAAATTAGGCATTACATGTTTTCCTTATGTGATATGATTGCTCAGTTTGAAGGTTAAATTGTTGTAAACATTTCGCCAGGCAGTTTTGATTGCAACGTTGTGAGAGCGGGATCCAAATGTTGAGTATACAACACTTTCTCTTAAAAACTCTTTCGGCCCGTAATAACTGCTATTTTTAACAGACTAATCTGGTATATTGCTATGCTTTTTCCATGAAAACCGAATTAATCTCATTCTTGCCAATTGAAAAACAAGAAAATTATATTTAGTTGTAATTGCGCCCCTTCCCGCACGCCAGTTCTGCTTACCAGAAAAACATTAGCATAACACTCAGAGCTTTGATAAGTATAAACAAGAAACTGCCATTAAACCACTGAAATGCAATAAAAAATGATCTTGGGCAGTAGGAGTGTAAATTTTCGGGCACCTAACGATTGGATTTGATTACGATTCCTTTTAGAAATTTTTAGAAATTTTTGACTTCCGATTGTGGCTGTCCGCTCCCTGTATGAGCTTGGTCCGCATTGCCGGCAGTAAGTCGGACCAGTTTCCAGTGAGGGTTGGAACTCGGCCAGGGCTGCCCTTTGTCACCGATTCTGTTTACAACTTTTATGGAAAGAATTTCCAGGCGCAGTCGGGGGTTTAAAGGGGATCCGGTTTGGTGGCTGCCGGATTAAGTCTCTCCTTTTTGCGGATGTTGTGGTCCTGCTGGCTTTATCTGGCCAGGATCTTCAGCTCTCAGTGGATCTGTTCGCAGCAGAGTGTGAAGCGACTGGGATGAAAATCAGTAGTTCCAAGTTCGAGTCCACGGAAAAAGGCGAGTACCTGCCGGTCTTGTTCACTAGTGAGGGAAGAGTGGATCGTGAGATTGACAGGCATATTGGTGTGGCGTCTGCAGTAATGTGGATCCGTCGTGGTGAAGAAAGAGCTGAGCCGGAAGGCAAAGCTCTCAACTTACTGGTCGATCGACGTCCCTATCCTCACCTATGGTCATGAGCTTTGGGTTAGGACCGAAAGGGCAAGATCATGGGTACAAGCGGCCAAAATGAGTTTCCTCTCTTAGAGGTAGGGTTAGAAGCTTTGTCATTCGGGAGGAGCTCAAAGTAAAGTCGCTGCTCCTCCACATCGATAGGAGCCAGATGAGGTGGTTCGGGCATCTGGTCAGAATGCCCCCCGAACGCCTCCCTTGGGAGGTGTTTAAGGCACGTTTGACCGGTAGAAAAACACAGGGAAGACCCAGGACACGGTGGAGAGACTATGTCTCCCAGCTGGCCTGGGAAGAGCTGGACGAAGTTACTGGGAAGAGGGAAGTCTGAGCTTCTCTGCTTTAACTGCTGCCCCCGAGACCAGAAGATGATGGATAAATGGATGGATTTTTTAAAATTATGAATTGATTTAGAATTGGGATGAATAAGAATCATTTTTAGGATGTGAATCAATGTGTTTGTAGACCCTTATTAGGCCGTTATATATAAGATGGCAGATATACTTAACTCAACCAAGTTCTGCCTGCTTTCCCGGTCATTCTACCTGAGTAGGCACTATAAAAATGTTTTGTCTATTGTATCAAAATTAATGTCATGAATTATTGACCTAATCAATACTGTAATTACACAACTTCAAATATTCCACTCTGCAATGTTTTAAAATATTGCATATTTTACATTTCCCAATATAAAAAAAACTATTTATATTTTTGACAAAGGCCATTAAACATAAAAATCATAACACATTATACAAACTTAATATCAATAAATATATCTGAAGTTCTTCAAACATTTCAAGCACAGAAAGTAGAAAATAAATATACTAATGACACTTTTATGAGAAAGTCCCTATTTGATCCTAAGAGTAATAAGTGTGTCTTAAAGTTGCACAGAGGTTAATAAACTGGAAGAATACAACTGTGTTTTAACATGCCTTTTTACAAAATGTGCTAGCCTGCTTTCAACTTCCGACCCGGGGGTCATTTTGGAACGGATTACTAACAAGAATCAAGGTAACACTGTACTTATTAACCTAATCAATTATGTTGGCCTTGGTGGTCCCCACTTGACTCTTACTTCTTTATGTCACCATGAGATTTGTTACAATTATATGCTTATGTTGGTTTAGAAACAATTTGTAGAAGATTTTCCAGCAGCCAGGGAGTTTGGTGTGGCGGAACTTGGGAGCCCTGAACTCAATGCCCTCAAACGTTCGACTTAAAAAGGAGCCTGGATCAAAGAAAGGCCTTCACTCAGGTACAAAACTAGTGTCTTCTAACCTCACAAAGGTTCAAAGAATGCAAAAGTTAAAAAAAAAGATGAAGCTGTAGCTTTGTGAGAAATATTTAAGTCACTTCAGAACTTTCCTCCAGAAGGTCTTATCTTTGTCCATGTGATGTCAGATGAAACAAAAATTGAGCTGTTTGGCCACAATACCCAGCAATATGTTTGGAGGAGAAAAGGTGAGGCCTTTAATCCCAGGAACATCATGCATACCGTCAAGCATGTTGGTGGTAGTGTTATGCTCTGGGCCTCTTTTGCTCCCAATGGGACTGGTGCTTTACAGAGAGTAAGTGGGACAATGAAAAAGGAGGATTACTTCCAAATTCTTCAGGACAACCTAAAATCATCAGCCCGGAGGTTGGGTCTTGGGCGCAGTTTGGTGTTCCAACAGGACAATGACCCCAAACACATGTCAAAAGTGGTAAAGGAATGGCTAAATCAGGCTAGAAGAATGGCCTTCCCAAAGTCCTGACTTAAACAATGCTGAAGAAACAAGTCCGTGTCAGAAAACCAACACATTTAGCTGAACTGCACCAATTTTGTCCACAGGAGTAGGGTTGGGTATCGAGTATCGATTGGAACCGGGACTAACTTTCCGATTCTCCCGGAATCGTTCAAAAGTTTAAATTTCGATTCCTATTTTCGATGCTGTCACGCCAATTTAGTCCGCCGACCGGAAAAAAATATGTCCGCCGAACCGGAAGAAGAAGCCGCTGAACACCAACGAAGAAGCGCCCACCCCCGGAAGTGTTAGCATAGCCGAGCGAGTCAGTCAAGCTCAAGCATGGATAGCGGGCGTCGGCGGTCGAAAATGTGGCTTTACTTTACAAAAAAAATTGAAATAACCGCGAAATAACAGAGCTCCATGTCCATCAAGAAACGAGTGGAGTGGAGAGAGAGCTGCAGATGTACCAGGACGTTCCACCGATACTTATGTCTGACGACCCTGCTGCATGGTGGTGGTCCGGTGGAACCAACAAAAGACTTATCCTTTGCTGTCATATCTCGCTTTCTCCTATTTATGCGTTCAAGCTTCTTCGACACCCAGCGAACGTGTATTTTCCACAGCAGGAGACACTATCTGTCCAGAACGCTCACGCATCCTGCCTGAGAAGGCGGATATGGTCATTTTCCTAAACAAGAACTGTCTCTGATTTTATACTGTACCTGCTGCTAATCTGGATTGGGTTTTGCAAGTTGTTTCTTATTGTTTATTTGCTTTTCTGCACCAGGTTAGCCCATCAGTGGGAGCATGGTAACATGTTTAACGACCTGCAGCATCATACACTTGTATGTGTAAATGTGTTTTCATGAGGTTTTCAAAAATAAAGCTCTCTTGAGGAAAGTGTACCCCTGGGAAAATGTATTCATAATTTATAATATTTATATTCAAGTTCATAGATTTGATATTTATATTCTAGTTGAAAACAGCCCTGTGAGGAATTTATAGTAAAGTTCATAAAAAGTTAATAGAATTAAAATTGATGGAGAATGTCAGACTATTTCATTCAGAAAGACTGTAGGTTAGCTAGCTCATTTAAAATATCCTAAACTTTTTTTTGACCCTGCCTCTTAAAAGAATCATAGTCGAGAATTGTCAGGAATCGGAATCGAAACAAAGAACCGGAATCGTTCGAATTCAAACGATACCCAACTCTACACAGGAGTGGTCAAAAATTCAACCAGAAGCTTGCCAGAAGCTTGTGGATGGCTACTAAAAGTGCCTTATTGCAGTGAAACTTGCCAAGGGACATGTAACCAAACATTAACATTGCTGTATGTATACTTTTGACCCAGCAGATTTGGTCACATTTTCAGTAGATCCATATAAAATTCATAAAACAACCAAACTTCATGAATGTTTTTTGTGACCAACAAGTATGTGCTCCAATCCCTAGAAAGTATTGGAAACTCAAGACAGCTATGAAATTATGTTCTTTACAAGTGCATGTAAACTTTTGACCACGACTGTATTGCCTTTTCACCCTGAATTTTGTTGTTTTTCAAATTAAAAAACTACAGCAGGGGAAAACACATTTCTTCAGGAAAGCCCTCCCTATAAATCTCCAACATGGGTAGATGTTGATATCCTCAGAGAGATCCATGGAGACAGGAGAGGGAATGACACACACACAGGAAACATCTGGGAAGAATCAGCGTGTTGAGAAAAGACACAAAAAAGGGAGAAAAAGTCGAGGAGGCGGATGAAGGCTCTACCACAGGTTACAAGCAGGCCAACCGGGGCTCTGTGCAAAGCCACAAAATGGAAATACTGTATATAAATATACACATACATAGAAAGAGAGCCACACCAGTTATCCAGACTGTAAAAAAAAAGAAAAAAAAGGAGAGTCCAGGCTTTAGCAGCGGAAGTTAAAAATATGTGCATCCATCTGTTGCACTAAGTGAAGTGCCGCTTCCTCTCAACTTTTTATGTAGGATAAAAGCGTGCTAAATATGAATAAGCAGAAGAAGGCTTTGCACCATTCCCGACACCACTCGGGCTTGCAGCTGCACGATAAGAAGCACACACGTGTTTGCCAGCTAAGTGACTGCAGGGGTAAGAAGACTGGAGAAAACCCTTTGTTACCAAAGCTGGGGACACGTCGGATGTGGAAATCCCAACAAGGAGGCAAAGAAACCAACATGTGAATACGAACGCACATTGAATACAAGACATACTACACTGTTTCTTCCCCAACCTTTTTAATCCTCCTACACGTGAAGAAGTTTCGGTAACATTTTAGTACCATTAATTAGTTGCTTATTAACATGCAAATTAGTAACATATTGGCTCTTAATTAGTCATTATTAAGTACTTATTAATGCCTTATTCTGCATGGCCTTATTATACAACCATTAAGTCATTAACTAAGAGTCTTCCTTCAATAACCTCAGAATTATTGCTTATTAGTAACCCTAACCCTTATATGTTTCCCTAGTGTCCAAATAACTCTAAATTAAGTCTGTGTAACATTAATAAGCAACTAATTAATGGTGAATATTTTCCCCATACTAAAGTGTTACCGAAATTTCAAGTAGAAGGAAGCTGTAGTGCTATGCTACAGAAATATGTCAATGCATGGCCAAAAACAAGGAACGTTTTGCCAAAGAAAAGCCAATGAGGAAGTGTGTCCTCCTCTCTTATTTTGAAAGGCGCAACTGGAACTTTTACTCTGGAAGCTTTACAAGTGCTGAGTGGCAGCCAGAAGGGCAGGCAGTAGCAAGCTTCCAGCCCGCAGGCTCCAGTGGACGGGATAAGGGTTCTTTGTTTGAGACTCCCCTCCTCCTCTTGCTCGGAGTCGATGCACAGCCGCTACATGCAGAGGACCATAAACAAGCCGGCACATGCAGGACACGTTCTTGCACGCGGGCTAAAACAAGGTCACTACTGAAACACTACATGCGAGAAAAGAAGCGGCACAAAACAGTGATGTATGATTAGTCTGTACAAGCAGCTGGAGTTTGTTCAGACACTTTGTTCTGAAAGTCTGACTCCCCCTGTCCTGACAGTGGCGTGTTGGGATTGGACAACAAAAGGATAGGTCTAGACTTCTCGAGCCCTGCCCCCCTACTAGAGGGGGTGTCAGGTGTCGGTCTGCACAAATGCTCAGATTGTAGCTGAATGTTCAAGGTGACTCATGGTGTATGCGCATTTTCAAACAATCATTTTAAGTCGAGTTCAATTTGGAGGAACTTGTGTGAATGCTTAAGAGCTGATATACTGTATGGGGAAAGTATGCGGAAATTATTGGTATGTGGAAAATCTAAATCGGAATGCTCTGAATCAGCTGCACGGTGTGATGCAGCAATCACTTGAAGAATATTATCCATTCTTTTCCATGGGAATTTAGGGGCCAGAAAATGTGGAACTATGGAAAACTGAATGTTTGGAATGTCGAAAATTGATTAATGGAATGAATAATTTGATGCTGGCATAGTTCAGATTGGTTGAGAAATGTGGATCTTAGATACAGTCTACATTTATTTCAATAGGAAAAGTATCCACTGGTGGTGTTTCAAGGCAAAGGGCATGGGTTTGATTGGGTCAGGGTTGCATCAGGAAGGGCATCCGGGGTAAAGCCAAAACAATCATGTGATTGACTCGCCAACAGTGGACAACATTCCAATAGGAAAAGGGTGGACAATTCTGTGAAATTTGAAAGAATCTTGCAAATAGCCTAAATGAGATGGATATTTTAACAATGGAATGGTTTGACTCATTTGACAAAATGTATAAGAAGTTAGTATCGTCCAGATAAAAGGACAATAAAGATTTGTTTAACAAAAATGGGACAGTGTTACCGGAGTTTTGGGGAAATTAAAAAATGCTACCCCAAATGTCCTGAATGAGCTGAATTTGACATTGGAATGAGATAGGCTCCAGCACCCCCCACGACCCCGAAAGGGACAAGCGGTAGAAAATGGATGGATGGATGGATGGTTGAAATCAGAGGAAAAATGTAAACGATTTCAGACTTGTGCATGGTCTTAATTCAATTTCAATGGGAACTGAGTCACAGACAATTTAGAATTGTGCAAAAAAAAAAGGAAATTTATGGAATGTGTTAATAGATGGCCCTGATGTTTACAAATGAGGCAAACATTTTCACACTGGAGTGGATTGAAATCATTTGAGAAATGTGGAAATAGTGAGATGGTTATTGTGGCAGGTGGCTGCCCACGTCTTAATGAACCCCGAGCACCATAACCCGCACTCTTACCAGTAAGACTGTAAGCACGCAGAAAAAGGACAATGGTATTTTTAAAAGCAGTATTTAGAAAAGTGTATGATTTTACTCACTGGTTCAACATCAATATAGCACCCGGATAATCATAAATGCATTTTTTTTTTACAAAGTTTAACTTGATTGGGACAAATATAGATTTATATTTGTTAAATGTGTTCTCTGACAGTACTACAAGTAAAACATGCTGACCATTGGGGTGTTCCTTTATCTTTAGTCTCAAAAACTGTCATTCTGAGCCGGTGACACAGAACATGGCATCAACCAGTCTTGCAGACAAATGGTAACAAGTCTGCATATCTGAACAGTGAGTGCTTGATGGTACTTTGATTCTTACCACAGCTTGTGGCTAATGTGTGTTGTGTCTTCCTAGTGCAAAATGCCTAGAAGGGAACCTCCAATTAAATGACTGAAAATAAAGCAAATCAAGGAAGAGGATGTAAAACAAGTTCAGGTAGAAGAATGAATGCTTACATAAACGCTTCAAGGTTTTAATTAAAATGAAGATCAAAACAAGAGATTATGTTTCATCATCGTTATTTTAGGAAATGAGATGTTCGGGGAAAAAAGTTCAAACCGCGACTGTAAGCTATTACAACACAAAGCCGTATTGTACTCTGCTAAATTAAACAGATGCAGACAATGGAATAAAGCAAAAGTGTGTTTGTCTGGAAAATGTAGAATGTTCAGTCTCATACTAGTGGATGGCCATCCATGAGGGGGAGAAACACGATGACTGTGCACAAATGTCAAGTGGCACAAACTAATCCTTTGTTATGTGAGCAGTCACAAGACGAGGGAAGAAAAGGAGCATTTTCCCATGCACCGCCACAGCCACTTACCTGATGTAACACAATCTGGACATGCAAATGGGGAAGCATAAAACACAAATCTCTTAACAACACAACATGAATTGTGAGCCGCTTTCTGCATTTAAACATTTGAACGCTTTTCCTTACACAAGCAGACGACCATCAATTGTGAACGTGACCTGTATTTCCCTCAGCAAGAAGTTTTCCTAAGAACCAGCGCAGCTCCAGCCGTCAACTTCCTGACATTGCTGCAAGAAATAATAATAGGCTGTAGTCCCATGACTGACTGTGTCTCACAGAGAGAGAGGCCCCAGGTCGCCTGCCCATTAGGCCTCCTGGAGCTCCTTCACTACCAGCTGGAGAGCGCCAGAATCTCTGGAATCTCTCGAACAGGGCACAGTGGGAAAGTTGTGCATGTGAGTAATATTCTAGGATCGGGTGTAATATGCAGCTTTGACAAGCAATACAGTATGAGCAGAGAGGCAGAAAATACAGCAGAATCTAAAGATTTAAAGATGCCTCAAAAAGTTGCACAAAAACGTGGAAGACAAACCATTGGGAAACCTCAGTTTAGCAAGCATCTTAATGACTGCGCAAGTCATTTTTCTAGGATTCTTATTTAAAGTTATGACAAGCTAAAGAGGTAAAATGTGATGACAACCATCACCAACGTGATGCAGCTTAGAGTCTCAACAATCAACTACAGGACAACATAGATAATGCCAAATTCAATAAGTTATTAATTTTCATCTAAAATGTTCTTATATATTGGGCGACTCAGTCAAAATGATAGAATCCAGTATTGGCACATTTAGTTTCAATGTCTTTATTTAATGCCCCTACTCAGTCTGACTTTATTTTGTATTTATCAACATATTTTTTTTAACTTTACTACGCCAATTAAATCCACGTTTATTGTTAGCCTTTTCCCTCTTTTTATTTAGCACTGTACAAACTTTCATTCCTTAATATGATATAATTAGGGGTGCACAATAAATATTGGACTGATAATTATCGGGCTAATATGAGGAATTATGAAGCCATATAGATAAATTGGATAACAATTAAACATAACTCAGATAAAATTTAAAAAATTAAAAACTTTCAAATCAGACGGAATTCCCCGTACTGTGCTGTAGGTGGGTTAGAGTGAGCAAATCAAGCTCCTACCTTTGCCGTAAACAGCCAGTTATAAACTTTCCCTCAACTTAGTGTAAACAAACATGGCGTCCAATGTGTTGGACAACTTCACTGTTTCAAAGGAAGATATTTCACATGCGATTTGTACCAAATGTTTGGCAATCATTCTGTAAGGAGGGAAAATAAAATTCAACACATCAAACCTTATCAGCCACCTGAAACGCCAGCATTGCTACGGCTGTGTTTTGTAAGACTAAAAAGACATTGTCTGCTAAAGAAGCTTCCTCAAAGCCAGCCGTGTGTACAAACTACAGGTTAATTGAAACTAAAAAAAAACTAAAAAAATCATACATGTTAAGCATGTCTGAAACAAATATACAATACCATGTATGGAACTGAAAGAGGAACTTGCTTACACTGTGTGACCATTAACAGTGCTTACTAGTGTCATGCATGAATACAGGGACTCACATTAACATTATGCATTCAGCATTTGCTATCAAAATTGAGTTAGCTTCATTTATACTTAAAATACTCCTGGCAACATTGGGTTTATCATAGTGACAGCTCTTTGAGTCTGGAAGTGGTTCATTTTAATGGGAAAATTGTCAACCAGCTTTACAGAAGGTACCATATTTTCCAGACTATAGAGCGCACCCACAAAATTTTAGAAGAAAAACATATTTTTCCATATGCCAGCCGCACCAGACTATAAGGCGCGGATATACATTACAAATTAGTTATTTGCACAGAAAGATTTTGTAATTTTTTATTTGTATATCATAGTTGTTTCCAAATGTTGCCTGTAGCACACAGCAGTAAAACGGCTAATCAAACAACACAGACGTTATCGTCAAGGACTCACTAGCTGCGGAAGCTAGTTCTCCGATCAGCTAAACAGACTCAATAACTCCACGGTGACATTTGGAGGAATTAAAGAAACTAAAAAAATACAAAAAAGCATATTAGCTTTTGATTGATTGATTTAAACTTGTATTAGTAGATTGCACAGTACAGTACATATTCCGTACGATTGACCACTAAATGGTAACACCCGAATAAGTTTTTCAACTTATTTAAGTAAATCAATTCATGGTAAATGCTAATGCTAACAACACTAGCTTCATTACATTATGATAGCACGTACAAGTATGCATGAAAACACTCCTACAGACATCACACATGGGACGTTTTAGTCAGTAAGAATCAATTGTACTTCCGGTTAAAAGCTCTCAACAGAAGGGCACTGCAGCACCTGCAGTGAGCAAACCTTTTCAGTGTCTTTGCTTCATTTTTGTATGTAAAACTATTTGCATTATGGCCGTCAGCAAAGAAGAAAAATCTCCAAAATTAGCCGCATCGTTTCAGGAAAACAATAGCGGCTTATAGTCAGTAATTTTTCCCCTTTAAAGTTACACTCGTGTAGATTTGAACTAGAATTAGAACTGTACTTAAATGTAGTATATATGTATAATATATTTATATTATTCCCACGTGAATAATGCTGTATAGTATTTATTGTCTATAGTATTTATTGTCTATTGTGAGCGAACTGTGGTGCTGAATTTCCCCCAGGGATCAATAAAGTACTTTCTATTCTATTCTATTTGAATAATTATGATTAATTGCATGCTGATTTTTGTGTGTTGGGGTGTGTGTGAGTCATAAACCATATTGTGCATGTCGTAGTGGCGTACTCACAACTGCGTGGCGAAAAGTCGGCTCATCTTGGCCACATGCTCGTTGTCGTCCATGTCACTGTCACCCTGCTCGCTGCTCAGCTTCCTCTTGGTGGGACTGATGGGAGGCGGGCCCGTCCTGTGGCTCGAGATGGACGAGGAGGAGGAGGAGGATGAAGAAGACGAGGAGGAGGAAGACAAGGACAAGGACTGGAGTCTGGGGTCCCCCCGCAAGGTTGCTTCTCCTAGGACAGAGAGAAGCTCATCAGTGACCTTTTCGATGAACACAAACAGCGTATTTGTAGAACTTTGTGGACTTTTGGGGCATTGATAAGACAGAGCCCACAAGAAGAACTAAGAGGAATTCCATTAATGTCATTGGACCATCAAATCACCACAAAACCTCAATTTAAGTTCATCTCTAACTATTAACATGAACCACTGGAGAATTTATAGTACAGTGAACCTCTCAGTGACTCTTTTATTGACTTAAGCAGGAACCTGTTGATGGGTTCTGCGGTACGTTTGTATTTATTTGTCAGACTCCTCTCTCTCCCCCACTCTTGTCCTGGTCCGGGAGGCTCGTTATAGCGTAGTCGGTGAGTGGGAGCGAAAAAAGAGAATGAAGGAAAAGTACCACTGGCTAAGTCTCAGCTCGGGGACTTTCCACTGCTTTGGATTCATGTATCTGTCTGAATTTTCCCATACAAAACATACACGCTTAAGAAAAAGCCTGCTTCACCTCGAAACGTTCCATAACTACTCCAAAACTGAAACAAACAAGAAGTTTGTTGCTAGCACATCAATGCAACATTCAAATAAGTCTACTAAAGCCAATCACCGCCTGGGTCTTCAGCTAGCTCCTAACAAAACAATGGTATACACAGCTGCGGCTGTAGGCAACCTGATGTCATTTTTATCAACTCCACATGTCAGTTAATAAGGACATAAAGGATGTACGATACAAAACATAATCAATTTGGCCAACAATGTAATTTTATTTATTTCGCCCTATTGTTAAAATGCAGGTTGACTACACATTCTAGCAAGCGCGGCTAAAGTCTGTCTGTCCACAGTGCTACGCCGCTTCTAAGTTGCTAATCCTCACCTCCACGGCGGACAATAGACAAACTTTCTTTAAAATATCATTATGACTGGAGGACTAGAGAAATAGCTAACCATGTGTCACACCGAGCAAGAGAGCAGGGGAAGACAAGTAGCCATGCTAACCGCTAAGCTAGCGTGAATATAAAGCAAAACAACAGACTTTGATAAAAGTGTAGCTGGAACCGTGTAATTGAGCAGCTATGAACGTAAAACTAGCAAGACAATTTAAAAAAGTCCAGAAACAGCATAATAAATACAAACTATACAGACACTACAAGGAGCAAGGTTGCCAGATAGGAAATGGGAAAAAATTGTTTACACCATAATTGACGTTGTTCCATTAAACATTATTACCATTAAACATTACAGACCATGTATAGTTATAGTTATATATTTCTCATTCCCTATAATGTTTGACTTTTAAATAAACTAAAAGCACTGGTAGGTTTAGCGCCCTCAACTGGCTGTAATGACATGAGAAGATGCACAAAATCTAGCACCATGCAAGATATATTCTGTTTGTTTGCTAATATCCCCATATTAAAAGGCTCAAATTAACGTATAGTATGGTATTTCTGGAAGTTCTTATCCTATATAGAGTTCAATTATTGTACAAATACGAGAAGCATCGTTTGATCTTGTCAGTAGCCAAGGGAGGAGCAACTGTAACATGTTTTAAAATAGTCCTGTTATAATTTGTATGTCAAAGAGTATATTGTTACATATGTTGTTTACAATTAACTCATTTGCACTATAATGCTGGCTAAGTAGTTTGTTTGTGACCTCTATTGCAACATTGGTTTGGTTTCTGCAATATACTTAATCAGACAAGACCATGTGGTCAAAGAAAACAAGGATTTCCTTTCTGCTTTCTCGTGCATTCCAAATCATATTAATTTTGAAATGTAATTAAAGTTTTTATATACCGTGTGATGCGCTTTACAATTTCGGGAATAGGAGCCAACTATCGCCTGCTTCCAATTAACACCTCAATCTAGCTAACTAACTCTTCTTATCAGCATGTCCGCTGTGTGAAATATTTCCCACTAGAAACACAGCAAAGCAAGATGCAATATGCAATGTATGTTCGCAAAGCCGTTCAAGAGGCGGGGGCGCCAACCAAACTTATTTAGCGACCTTTTCTGCAGCCATGGTAATCCAAGTCGCCGCTGGAAAAAACAGTACTGACAGCAGCATCAAAAAACAAGGAAAAAGCACATTTATCTAAGCCAAGAATATACAGATACGTTGTTTTAGGGGCCACATTTCCAGAAAGCTAAGGATCGGGGGGTCAGATTTCAGTTGAATAGCCCAAATGATGATTAAGAGGACAAAAAAATATAACCCTGAGGAACGCCACTAGTAGACTACAGGAGTAAACAAAACCTTAGTTATATCAATCACATTTCGAGGAAAAAAATGTGTAACTGCCAAAAACGAGAGGACTTAAAGGGATGCCTCGAAGAACGCCTCAGTTATGTAAGTCCCAAGTTTGGACCCCAGGGTTCTGTGTTTCCTAGCAAGGTTACAATGTTGATGTGTTTATGTTTACAGTAGTCCAAGGTCCTCTATAAAACAGGAGCACACCAGAGTTTTTTTTAGCAATTTGCTCCAAAACATTTTGTCTCCCAAGTTTGGAACAGACGAGTGGCTCCCTGGCCAGCAGTTGAATAGACGTGTGGACATGTGATGCAAGGACAAATGAGGCATACTGTATGTTCCACCTCCTTTCATTACTTGCTGCTACAAGAGTCAGTATTAGGAGTGTAAAAAAAAAAAGATTTTCGAATTAGGCGCAATTTTTATTTGTAACAATTCTAAATGGATTTTAAAAAAATCTAAAATCCATTTAAAAAAATTACATTTTGTTCTTTTTCAATCTGTCCTGTCCAGCCACTAAGGCAAATCATATTGTATGATTGATATGATCATATGTAGATGATCATATCTTCTGTACAGAATTACTTTAGAAAAGAGAAGTGTTGGATACTTCTCTTGCCTTATTTCTATATGACTTTATTAAATGTGTGGGTATAAGTTTTTCAACAAAACCAGTTTCCTTTTAAGTAATATAGAAATGTTTTAGAGCTGTTTATTTTATGGAGGAATGTAGTTCGTCATAGAAATGGCACCCAGGTGTATTAAAAAAGTATTGATTTTAAATCGAGAATTGTTTTGAATCAAAAGTACAAGTACCTGGGAGTCCACTTGAACAGCAGACTGGATTGGAAGGACAACAGCAAAGCTGTATACTAGAAAGGCATGAGCAGACTCTTTTTCCTGAGGAAGCTTAGGTCCTTTAATGTGTGCATCAAGCTGTTGGAGATCTTTTTTCAGTCTGTTGTGGCCAGTGCCCTGTACTTTGTAGTGGTTTGTTGGGGGAGCAGCACCAGCAAAAGGGACTTAAACCGAATTGACAAACTGATACGGAAAGCCGGGCAAAATATTGGCACGCAGTTGGAGGCGTCCTACCCACCCACTCCACCAGACAATTGAGGGACAGCGGAGCTCATACTCCAACAGGCAATCCCACAGTGTTCGATTCAAGAACTCCTTCATTCCGCACTCCATCCAGCTGTATAATCACTCGCCATACAGCAATAGATGATATCTGTCTATTACCTGACCGCTTCTATGTTAGCTACCTCTCTTTGTTTATAATATATATATTTTCTGCTGGATCTACTCTCTATTTTATGCCACCATTTTTTTGCTGCAGCTGTTACATATACTGTAATATTGTACATGGTAATTGTGATGTGTTATATATTATATAAACAAACAATATAATATAATAATATAATATCAGTATATATTATATACTGTATATATATATATATATATACACTACCGTTCAAAAGTTTGGGGTCACCCAAACAATTTTGTGGAATAGCCTTCATTTCTAAGAACAAGAATAGACTGTCGAGTTTCAGATGAAAGTTCTCTTTTTCTGGCCATTTTGAGCGTTTAATTGACCCCACAAATGTGATGCTCCAGAAACTCAATCTGCTCAAAGGAAGGTCAGTTTTGTAGCTTCTGTAACGAGCTAAACTGTTTTCAGATGTGTGAACATGATTGCACAAGGGTTTTCTAATCATCAATTAGCCTTCTGAGCCAATGAGCAAACACATTGTACCATTAGAACACTGGAGTGATAGTTGCTGGAAATGGGCCTCTATACAGCTATGTAGATATTGCACCAAAAACCAGACATTTGCAGCTAGAATAGTCATATACCACATTAGCAATGTATAGAGTGTATTTCTTTAAAGTTAAGACTAGTTTAAAGTTATCTTCATTGAAAAGTACAGTGCTTTTCCTTCAAAAATAAGGACATTTCAATGTGACCCCAAACTTTTGAACGGTAGTGTATGTTATATTTGATATTGCTACTATGGCACATTTTTAGTCTACTTAATACCTGCATTATCCTTTCCATCCTTTGAAACTGAGCTACTGTGTAGAACAATTTCCCTTGTGGATCAATAAATTTTGTATAAGTCTAAGTCTAATTTATTCTGAATCAATCAAGTTTGTATAAGTCTAATTTATTCTGAATCAATCATTACCCCCAAGAATCGAATCGAATCGTGTGGTGCCCAAAGATTTACAGCCCTAGCCAGTATATTTCATTTGCACTTATTGGAAGACGCAACCCTCTGTATTTTATTTGGAGAAGTCTATGTAGTGTTGTGTGTCTCCGTCTTGGATGTAATAAATATTGACAGTTAATTTGTAACTTTTGCAGTTGGATTTTTGTTTTCAGGGTAGGATTTTCCCTGTTTTTCTGACTTCTTTTCTTACCTCACATATCAATCAATCAATCAATGAATCAAAGTTTATTTATATAGCCCTTAATCACAAGTGTCTCAAAGGGCTGCACAAGCCACGACGACAGCCTCGGCTCAGATCCCACATACATGCATACGTTTGTAAATATAATTACAGCCTCATATAAAATCAACAATATTTCAAAAAAGTATATAGAGCAAAAAAACTCTGGGATCAGACTTAGTATCAGTGTCTGCAAATATCCAAATCGAGGTTTCAGGATGGGTAGTGAAAAAATGTGGCTGGGTGCATCCTAACTCCAGCCTTAGCGTGGCTTCCCTTCCAAACACTGCAGCACCTGCTTGCCCACTACCACCCCTCCTCCCTCTGTCCCGTTGGCATGTTCGTGCTTGCCCCAATGTGCACCATGACAACAAGGATGACATCATTATTTTTGGAGCAGGCAGATAAATGGCAATAAAAGGAGAGAGACGAGATCGTGACATAGACGAGGCTTTATCAGAGGGCCACAACAGGGATTTGGAGGTATTTGGGTCCTAAGTAATTTTACTGTACACATTCACATGCATGGACAATGTTATTTTTCTGAGTTTGGTCATCTTTGTACAGAGCTTCAACATGGTGACTAATGACTATTGGTACTTCCAATTAGGAGCATCAAAAACATGGCTACAGCAATGAGATAAATGCTCTTCAGTGAAGTCAAACTCTCCCTCTCTCATCTCATTCCACTTAGCCCGTCTGATCAAAGTCTATTTCTCTTGACAGGGCTTCAAACAGCAAGAAATCTGGATCAGATTAGATTACAAACGGAGGTGAACTCTCTCTCGCTGTCTTTCCCCCCTAAAGATACTCCAAGATGAGTCCAAGCTTGGTCCTCTGTTATCGCTGCGGTTGTGAGCTTAGGCCTCGGGCGCCGCTGCTTTTTATCTCACTATTCATTCCCATGAATACGACGCCGTTTAAACAGAAGTTCCTTTTAAAAGATCAACACTGGTTTGATCGCATGAAAAGGGGGAACCACGAAAATAAATGGAGATTGACCAAATTAGGGTTTTTTATTGCACAGTCAGCAATGCCCAGCACTCCTTAAAAACATTGTGTCACTGTGTTCCAACAACATCACTGTTATCTAAATAACACAACAAATATACTTGTTTGACTAGCGATGGAGTCTTTTCACATTTGAAATTGATACGGTATGAATTCCAGGTACCCAACGACACCAATTTCCAGTACTTCTGTGCGTTCATGTATTAATAAATGTTAATTTTTTAACATTTTGTTGCCATTACAATTTATTTGTTTTTATTACATGTTTAACAACTGTGCTGTCCAGTTGTTATATCTTGATTTCTTACACTTCGGAGTGTCATTATAAAGTATTATTTCGTAGATTTTGCCTGCAGTTGCACTTCCAAAACGTTAGATGGCAGTACTATCCGAGAAGTAGTAGTCTTTGGCATTTGGCTGAATCTAGGCCTATGTTGTGCCCTACAAAGGGTTTGTCATTACAATAGTTACATTTAACTATTGTACTTATTACACACTAGCTATTTAAGTGTAACATGCATTTTAGTTATAGTTTTCATTAACACATTTGGATGTGGTGAAATCGCCATGTAAAATTGCTAATGCTAATCATTAGCTTGTCTGAACACAATATCCTTTTTGTTTTGATTTCAAATTAATGTTGACCAAAATAATCGCCTGTTCTGTGGCCACCATGAATGCTTGTTTAAACATTTCAAGTGTAAAAATAAGCCATTCTAATGTTAAAAGTAATTTACTGTACACAAGTGTAAAAATAAGCTTTTGATAATAACCGTGACAATGTGCATAGCAGCCAGATGGCCGCAGTCGAGCTCGGTAGCTGCTTGTGTTAGCACGTCAGGGGTGGGCAATTCATGTTTACAAATGGCTACATAAAGAAAAGGCCAGGTTAACAGGCTGAATTTAATTATGCTTACTAACAATTATATCTCCTCATAAAAGGAAAAAAACATTGTTGTTTGAATATTCAGTGCACATTTCTCCTAAAAACAAGATGTGCATGTTGAAATAATGTAACCTGCCAGATATCTTTACACAACCACAGCATCATAAATAACCTGAGGATGGGTTGACGAGTTGAACCGAGGAGGCAGCAAAGCAAGGCACTGATCCAAACCTGCATGTTTGTACAGTGAGGGGCAGCTTTTGCATGTGTTAAAGCTTGAAAACCAAGCCTGGTTCATGCTTATTGTGTACGCTAGGAAAACCCGCCTCTCCCCGTACCTACAAAAGGCTGCGATTGGTCAGATTTCTGTACATTATCCCCTGTGTGTATACAACTAGTCCGGAGAGAAAACAGCACACCTTCTCCGATTTCTGATCATAATTTACACAATAAAAGTTATTATTAGTTATTAAATAGTTATGCTCATTTCACTCTCTGTCACTCTTTAATTGAAATTGTTCACTAGCGATTGATTGAAACTTTTATCAGTAGATTGCACAGTACAGTACATATTCCGTACAATTGACCACTAAATGGTAACACCCGAATAAGTTTTTCAACTTGTTTAAGTCGGGGTCCACGTTAATCAATTCATGGTAGATGATGGAAGGTAACAAGCTAAACAGTCGACAAAATGGGTTAGTTAAAGGTGATACATGCAACTATTTACACATGTAGGTGATAAACAAAGTGTACACCAGGGATATTCAACAAAATAGTTTTGGGGGCCACATTTACAGAAAACTATAAAGACCGGTGGGCCGGACATATCCCCTTACTATTAGTCTTATTGTTATACTCCTGTAGACATTTGATTTTGGTTTATTTATTTTGTTACATATACTGGACCTCTCTGCTGTTTTTAAATAATTTTTGCAAAAAAGTTAGTAAAACATCATCTCTGACAGCACTCTAGTTTTTTTTTCTTTAATTGTTGCAAAAATTAGGGTCTTACTAAAAAAAATTTAAAACTTAATGAGCCCAAATGATAAAAAAAAAAAAAAGAGTCTGAGGACCAAAAAAAGAACCTGAGGAACACCACTAATATAACTAAAGAAGTTGAACGAATGACTACTGATTGCATCTGAAGTAAACAAGCCACATCAAAACCTTCAAAAAGAAGAGGATTTAATGGGGTGCCTTGAGGAACTCCTCAGTTATGTAAAACACCGGTTTATGTTTGCGAGCCATGTCAATGCAAAGATCTGCCAGTGTGTTTACATTAGTCCAAGTTCCTCTATACAACAACAGGAGCCTTCCAGTGTTTTTAGAATTTTTTCTGCAAATATCTTTGTCTCGTAAGTTTTGAACTGAACTCAGGGGCTGGTATGGTGTCATTCCCAGGATGGATTTGATGTTTGCTGGTTGAATAGCCCAGGTGTGCATCTTCAAAGTTAAAATAATTGCCATTTTAATGTTTACATGAACATTTATTAGAATTTCCAAAACCTTATACAGTGTTGGCGCTAGGAATTTTCAAAATGGGGTCCCAGGGACCACCATCAAGTCATAAAAATGGGGTCCCACAGTACAATTTGGGGGTCCCACTTTTTTGTCACCGTTTTGAAAACAAATGATAAATGTATGCATTATCTTTTTATATCTCACATTCAACATTGTGTATTGGAAAAAGGTTGTCATAAACTTTACTTAATTCATTAAAAACATAATACAAAAGACAACACATTTGTATGCATATGTAAATGTATTCAGTTATAAACATTCCTTCACTTTCTTCTTTCCTTCACTTTACCGCTGCCGGTATTTTTTTAAATATTTGTATTAAGTTGTAGGTGTAATTATTCCAGTATAAAAGTGTAAAAAGTGTTTTGCTTTGGTCATGAAATGATGATAATGGTGCGCCAGGGCATACATACATTATTTAACATTGAAATCTCTAGAGCAGTGGTTCTTAACCTTGTTGGAGGTACCGAACCCCACCAGTTTCATATGCGCATTCACAGAACCCTTCTTTAGTAAAAAATAAAATGTTGTATTTTTTTAAATTCAAGACAAAGTTATATGTTTTTGATAACACTTTAGTATGGGGACCATATTCTAAGTAAGAAAGACTTAATTTAGAGTTATTTCGTTAGGGTTAGGATTAGGGTTAGAAGGGTTAGGGTTATAATAAGGCCATGCCGAATAAGGCTTTAATAAGTACTTAATAATGACTAGTTAAGAGCCAATATGTTACTAACTTGCATGATAATAAGCAACTAATTAATGGTGAATATGTTCCCCATACTAAAGTGTTACCATGTGTTTTTACTGGTGCACAAAATGAACCGTGCATGAACATCACCTTGTTCAAAGAACAAAACCAACACAGTGCATAAACTCACAACAAATTACACACCTGCAAATCAGTCTGACTTCTGCTGTTGCCGTATCCGTAATACGCCGATAGGGAGACGTTTTTATTTACACGATGAGTCGGGTGTGTCTTGACCTCCGCTCAACCCCTGAGCCCGACTCACCGAACCCCTAGGGTGCGATCGAACCCAGGTTAAGAACCACTGCTCTAGAGTCTACATCAACTTCAGATTTATCCGTCAATTCTAAGTTTTTTATAATTTTTTTTAATGTTGTTTTTTTGTTTGTTTGTTTTCTGCCATTTTTGTCATAGAAAAGTATGTTTTTTTTATTATGGCAACCACACAAAATATGCAAAATCTTCCACAAAAAATATTTGTCTACGTGGAATATTTGATGTGAAGTAATCAGAGCCTTGGATAGGTCAATAATTCATAAAAACATTGATTTTGATTCAATATTATGTTTTGAGCAATGACAGTTTTAAAGAAAAAAAAAACAGCTTTGTTTTATTAGTCAACATTGCAACTTTTTCTAACTTACATTTCACCTGTAAGCTTTTTTATTCCACTTTTGTTATGTTTTTGTTTATTTTAATAGTATTTTTAGAATGTGCCGTGGGCCTTTGAAACATTAGCTGCGGGCCGCAAATGGCCTCCGGGCCACACTTTTGACACCCCTGCTATAGATAATAAAAAATTAAATCTGATAAATCTATGGATAAAAAGCAGAGCCTGGCGACGCATGCACATTAATGTGCTACATCACAACACATATTGACAGTCAACTTTTACCATTTTTTGGCTATCATGGTGCTAAAACATGCAGTTAGACTGGATGCTGGGAATCCAATTTCCAGGTAAGAAGTTCATCCCTTCAGTGCCAATGCCGAAGCCTCGCTTGCCATACCAAGTTTTTGAGCAACATTAATCTCTATACAGTGTTATGTACATTTTCACTTTTTCCGTACATCTAAATAACTGCAGCAAAAAGGCGTACATGTCGAAGTATGTACTCTCAAGGCAACAAGTCAGCACACTGACAGTATTACTCTACAACTCCTTGAACTGAGCATGTCTGAACACGCACGTTCTTTCCCTTTCATCCCCTTCCCCATCTTCGTGTTTTTTTTCTTATCCTGAAGCGCCATTTTCAGCTCAGTCAGCTAAAAAGCAATCAAAACACATACTAATCCATCAGAAATCAGCTGGCAGCAACAGATAAAAACACTTGTGTGCGTGTGAGAATCATCATGTGAAAGACACCCAGAGGATATGAAAGCATTAAAAAAAAAGTATCCCCCTCAGTTGGTGTAACTGGATAGCTGGTGTGAAACCTGAGAGAGAAGAGAACACACTGGAACCTTCTGTTTTGATTCAGCGCCGGGACAGTGGCACTTTTATCCTTTTCAAGCAATACTAAGCTGAAGAATAAGCTGTGGAAGCGACTGCTATTTCACAATAATGGCACAGGGAAGACAAAAAAACTAAAATATGGCAAATTGTCTCTTTAGAGCTGCTCTGCTAATCTGCAAAATGGGTTTCAGCCAATACAATAATAGGAGTGCTAATGCAGGTTTATTTCATCAAGTTGAGCACAGGAGTTGTTTTACTTTTTTACTCATGAGTGCAAAACAGCTCCAAAGTAGGCTTACTACTTTGTGAAGCTCACAAATGTTCCTTCTACAAAAGTAATTATAAAAAAGAACAGTGGAAGTCACATTTTCCCCAAAAACATATTTTTTTGGTCATTAGTGACACATGAAATGTTCGCAGCCTCTAAATGCAATAATGTAATAAAACCAGGGTGTCCAAAGTGCGTACTGGGAGTCATTTGCAGCCCCCAGATTGTTTAGTGGCCCACAACATGGACTAAAAAATTATCTGAACATTACTGAGGAGGGTTAAAGCCACACTAGAAAAAGGAAAATAAAAGGATATGGGAAAAAGTTAAAAAGCCCAAAGTAATACCAATAACCATTTGATTTGTCATAAGCTGAGACACAGTTCTTGTTCATCTTGAATTAAACTGGATTTACTCAAATGGTAATATTGTTATTTAAGAAAGTGAGGAATTGTGGCCCCCGTTTTTATAGACTGTTCAATATGTGGAACCTTGGTGGAAAAGGTTTGTAGGTAGGGAAACAAAACCAACAAAAAACAACACAAACAGGTTCTTAAATACGGCAAACACCTCCAAACAGAAATGATCCAAAATCAAATGCACACAAATGCCATAAAACACATGCACAGTGACAATGCTGCAAATGAAAAATACAACAATCGCATAAACACTATCAAAAACAAATGCCAAGGAAAATGCTGCAAATACCAAAAACATACACAAGTTTCCCAAAACAACTGCATTAAATAAATGCTGCAACTTCACAGAATGAAACAGATGTTAGCCAGACTACTAGGGGTGCCACAACTGTCTTTAAAACTTTAGAAATCTTGCAGTATTGTAGAGCAACCAAATTTTACACTCAACCTTTTCATTTTGCCAACTTTTTCTGGCCATCCTGCTCGTGTCTTTAAAGACGGATATCCCTCAGCATTACTCATGTTTTGGGTGGAAATGGGGGGCATCCACAGTATTTACCCTTTGAGTGTGTTTAATTGTATTTGTGTGTCTTTGGTTTTAGATCATCTCTGGTTTGGATGTTGATGCACCTTTGTCACAGTCATCCACCTTACTTTAAAGCTACTTTCTTGTTCCCAAAACTGCAAGAACAGTCAAGAAAAATGTTGCATGCCACTAAAATGCTATGATTTTATATCCTCTCTGCAATTGAATCAAGCATTTGAACGTTTATTTTAAGCGAATGACGACAACCGATTCCCAGTTGTGAGTTGTTTGCTTGGGAGACGTTTTTAATGCACATATAAATTATGCAACAAGATTAGAAAAATGAGTCAGAGGTGAAAGAAACTGCAGCCTTTGGATTAACTAAATGATTAGTTTAGTTAATTAAATGTATATATGTTTGTTTTAATATATAAAAATAGAGAAATTTATATATTAAAAAATATATATTATATTTGTAATGTATTTATTCTGTATTTTATTTATCGAGTTTTATTTGGACACATTTTCAGGCTCACTTTCTGAAGGGTCGTAGTTTAAGCGTATAAACACCAGGTTTGGTAGTAAAATTTTGTCCTCACATTTTTATTATGTCCTATTTTATATTGTACTTTTATTTATACATTTTTCTATCTATCTATTAACCCATTTTATTCTTACTTATTTGCGTATTTTTCATAGTATTAAAATGTTACACATTTTTTTTGTGGGGGGGGGGGGGGATTTTAACTATTGATATCACTGCCAAAGCATGGAAATATGGCACCGCCTTAAGGAATGTTTACAATGAAAACACAACAAAAATTATAATTATATATACATATATATATAAGGGTTGAAAGAGCAGCTGGAACGGATGTGGAAGGTCAAGGCTAGGGTAGTCCCCGTGGTAGTGGGGGCGCTCGGAGCAGTAATCCCCAAACTGGGAGAGTGGCTCCAACAGAACCCAGGAACAACACCTGAAGCCTCAGTCCAGAAGAGTGCAGTCCTAGGAACAGCCAAGATACTGCGCAGAACCCCTCAAACTCCCAGGAACCGAGCTTGAGGATGACACAGGGTGAGAAGGAGATATATATATATATATATATATATATATATCATATATATACATTGTATATATCATATATATATATGATATATATATATATATATTTATATATATATCATATATATCATATATATATATGACATATATATATATATATATGATATATATATATATATGATATAGATGTATATATATGATATATATATAGACTGTATATAAATATATGATATACTGTATATAAATATATGATATACTGTATATATATATATATATATATATATATATATATATATATATATATATATATATATATATATATATATATATATATATATATGTGTGTTAGGTCAGAAAAAAACACAGAGGCTATATCATCCCTACAAGCCTGTTTCGCAGGTTTCCCTGCTCGTCAGGAGATTTTATAAAATTCCCTGCATCATTTGGACCACTATTATATTTGCAAAGGAATGTAAACACTTGATCGTGACAGTGAAACCTCATTGTTTCGAAAATCCATAATCACGCAAGACGAAGTAGTAAAAGTGTAAGTAGGGAACGTAAATGACAACAACAAACAAACTAAACACAGGCAATTAATCAAACAAGAAATTGACGAAAGTGCGAACGCGGTTGTGCCGATGACTCAAATTAGCCTAGAATGACGCAAGAGGCTAACATTAGCTGCGTAGCCCGGCGCTATGCTCCATCCAACATGCGCTATATTTACAACGTTACAAGTTGTGCTTCACACAATACGACGGCGAATGCCAACACAACCATTACGTTCGTTTTAGAACCCACATTCAAAATGTTAGTAGCTCATTTCATCCCAATTTGAACAGAAACGGCAAAACTTCCACGTTGTGTAATAACAACAATAATAATCATTGAGCAAGTTTACCTTCGTAGCAGAGTATGCCAATGTTGTTGTTCATCTTGTCCAAGTACTGGTAGTTCAACAGGTCCATTCTCGTCAGTAGCATCTATCGCCCTTTTTTTTTTTTTTTTTTTTTAAAGTCTTACCGACAACAACAAATATCTATTTTCTTTTTTTTGTTTTGTTCCCAACAGCAAAGTTAAAGGCCCAGCCTTCAACTTCGTAAAAAAAGGGAGAAAAAACAGAGTTGCATAAAAGATGGTAGAAATGATCAAGTCTGTCGACAAGTTGGCTAAAATGTAGTAATAAGGAGAATATAAGGTCAGTTCTGCTCACAGCCAGCTGTAAGTAGACTGCACTGACACGCAGGCTATGTGGAGAATGAGACCAATGCACCGCTGCTTCCATGCAAGAGCACTCGATCATAGAAGTGGACGGAGCTTCCAGCTGTGACGTCACACGCCAAAGCGGAAGTGCCCTGGATGCTTGCATTCTCGCTGTGACCGATAGGGGGCGACACAGCTAATCACCAACCAGTATCAATGTTTATTTTTATTTTTTTTTGTTGGTTTTTAAAAAAAAAACTTTTTAAAAATTATAAACATACATTTATAATTCACTCAACAGGCAAGGCACTTTCAACATTAAGGAAAGAAAACAAAAGCAAATGCAGATAGAGTATTACATATTAATAAATAATAATTATAAAAAAGATTCATTATTCATTATTTTATTCATTATTTATTTATTTCAAGCAATGACATAACAAAGTACAAAGTTGACAACACATAATAATATAAATGAATATAGTGCAAAAGGTAATGTATAGTATGTAATGCATGATTGTCCAGTTTTGCCTGAAAGGGAGTGGGAAAAAGATACTTTATTTAATCCCACCCCCAGTTCTTCATTCAGAGATTATTCACATGAGTTTCACTCTTACTTTGTTCAAGGATTATAATACAGATGTTGTATCATAGTGGCATTACCACAGGTAACAATAATTATTACACTGTAACAATAATTTGTATCAACAATGTAGGAATAATGAATACACCAACAATGGTAATAGACAACATAGCAATAATGGTAATAGACAACATAGCAATAATGAAAAAGATTTAAAAAAAAAAAAAAAAAAAAAAAAGGCTACCTAAATCACTTTAAATGTTTTTAACAAAGATATCAATTTAATGGCTTTTGTACTCTTAATCATTCTCCAAGATTTGATTGATAATCGTAAACCATTAAGCCAATTAGAAAATGCAGGCCTTACTTTCATAAATCGACATTTTGCCTGGAGCATAATAATGTTGACAAACATTTCTATGTTGCAGTCGTTTATAAAAAAAATACCAAATTTGATCTCTTCTATAGTAAAAGGGGACATCTCCACACCCTTGTTTCTCAGCCAATCTCTGATATCCTCCCAAAACATAGATGATTGACATCCTCTACAGCTCCACATATATAACAGCCATCAACCTCCATGTTCAATTTAAGTTTCAAAAAAATCCTTTGAAGGGTATATTCCATTAATCATTTTAAATTGTATTCCTTTAATTTTGGGAAGAATTGGGTATGTAATATATCTTGTCCTTATTTTCCTTGACTCAACTTTTGTTAACTCATTCAGGATATATTGTCTATGAACTGTGCCCGGAAAATATTATTTCACTAATATATTTGTTGGAACATTTTTCATCACATAAATGAACATCTTCAATATTAAGATTTCTCAGACAAGGGGGTAGTATTTGAATATAAAACCTCCTGAGTCACCATAGATTTTAAGGATAGAGGTATTGCTTTGGTGATCTTTTGAAACAGATTTTTTTAACAACACCATTCATACTTTTCATAAAGTTTTTCATACGTAAACAAACTGCCACAACTGTCCATAAAACGTCTGACAGCCCAAATACCTACAGAGTTGCATACCGGTATCAATGTATTCGAATCATTTAATACTGCTCACAGTGAAGCATTTATGCTGAATGTGTTGTTTGGACCATTGGCTCTCATATTCCTTCCTGATGACTTTATCAATTCCCTCTATTAGAAATAATGCAAAATCACTTTTACCATCATGATCAAATTAAATGTTGAAACTAAATAAAGCATTCGTAGGTTGGTTTAGATCAAAAGTGTCAAACTCAAGGCCCGGGGGCCAGATCTGGCCCGCGACATAATTTTATCTGGCCCTCAAACACCTGGAAATATGTGTCAATGAAGTACTTAATATTTTCTCCATCCATCCATCCATTTTCTACCGCTTGTCCCTTTCGGGGTCGCTGGAGCCTATCTCAGCTGCATTCAGGCGGAAGGTGGGGTACACCCTTGACAAGTCGCCACCTCATTACAGGGCTTTAATATTTTTTCACTAATTGATTTTTTTCATTTTGACAGAAAAAATATATGTACTGCTTGAAATTGCATGCCTTTTAAACTTTAAAAGTATCCATTATTGCAACAAATATTACAGTATATTATCATACTTCCCAAATGTTTTTTTGTCTCAATAAAAATAAATACTTAAATATCTGCTTGACTTATGATTTTACAGCAAACTACCATCAAATGAATTAAAATGACAATAAATTGTACAGTGTTCTTTACAGCATATTACTGTAAATAAAAATAAAAACATTTAAATTGCGTTAAAATTCTGTTGACTGACCTGCCATATTTTTACTGTAAAATTGTGTTTTTTTAACGGTGCATTACTGTAAATGAAAAAAAAAAAATACAATTGTTTTTACGGTAGAAAAACTGGCAGCTAAGTTGCCTGAATAAAAAAGGAATGTGAACTGTTTTTCCATTAACAATATAATGTTATAAAAACCAATGTAAACTTAATAGTAAAATTCTGGCATCCAAGCTGTCAGCTTTTTCCGTAAAAAAACAAAAAATAAAACTGGTACTGTTTTTATATTTACCGTAAAATGTTGTAAGAAATAATAGAAACACTATTTTACAGTAACATTTTGTGAATGTAAAGTTTTTACTGTAAAATCGACAGTCTACTTAAAAAAATATATATATATAATTAATAATGAAATCAAGAGGCAAATTCATACATTATTCGCTGTTACAAGCGGCCCTCAGATGGCAGCCATAACTGCGATGTGGCCCTCAATGAAAACGAGTTTGACATCCCTGGTTTAGATGAACATTTTAGATGTAATCCAACTGTTTTAACACTCTGGGAACAATTAGTTTTAATTGTTTTTTAATCTAAAGCCAAACAAGACTTATAATTCCTTAAAGTAGAACGGCACTTTTTTCGGAATTTTGCCCGTCATTCACAAACACATATAAACACATATAAGTCGTAAATAAACACTAGCAAAAGTCAGCTAACAATGGAGCCAAGGGGAGTCACTCTATTCCACCTATAAAGAGCTTTAAAAAACATCCAAAAACCTCCAGCATCATCATTTTATATATACTCTCTAAGTACAGTATATATGTAATGTAGTAACAGGCAAAGTCATAACAACATGTAATATTTACATATTTTGCTCGTTTTAAGCATACGGCGGCGTATTCATTTTCACAGATGCGTCACCAAAGTTATCTTTTCTCTTCAACAACAACACTACTAATCATGGCAGACTTCATAAGAGACATTAAAGACTACTTTGGGACACATTATGAACAAAACTATATATTTTTGAGCCTGAATATAAGGAGGATGACAAATCTTAGAAGTTGTGTGCTAAACAGTTCCAGCTAGCGGCACTATTGCTAAGTGCTGAACAAGATATACAGACTACGGATACAATAAAACTATTACTAACTGTACAATGGCTGCTCTCACTAGGATGCCAACTGATGGAATGTTCATATGTTTAGAATAGATGAAGAATATATTATAAACCTTACCCATTTTTTAAAAAAAGTGCCGCAAAACGATTTCTTTGCTTGTCTTTCTCGCCACCTCCAGGTATAAGTTGAATGCCAAAATTGACCAACTTCTCAGTTTATGGCCACAACCTTCTACTATCCAGGTGAGAGGCATGATTTATAATCTAAAATTAACTTTTACCAACTCAGATACGATGCAGCATCTTAGAGGCGAGGCAGCAGTTCACAATATAGCAGCATAAGCTCGTTAGTTCTCTGTGATCACAGCGCCACTAATAATAGTTGGTCTGTGTTAGCGTTTATAATAACAATATTTTTAATACTTGATTTATATTAAGATCACGAGTTGTAAAGGGAGTATTTTTGGCACTTTTTTGATGTTTTTTAAAGGGCTTTATAGGTGCATTTGTGTGCTCCCTTACAATGCTTAAAAAAGAAAAACGTGTGTGATCTTGTCTTACTTAAGGATTATGAATAAAGGAGAACATTTTAAAAAGGACATAAATACATTTTGGATTTTTTTTTTTTTTTGCTCAACTTCAATCCTAAACAAAAATACCCAAATACCCAATTTTTTTTTTTTTCAATATTTTGACCATTTTTAAGTCTTTTTGTTCAGATAATGTCGCAGCCTTAAATGAATAAAATAAGTGATGTCATTTGATCAATAGGCCTTCAAAAGTTTTAAATAAAATTGGGTATTTTTGTTTAAGACTGACGTTGATTGCGACATTTGAGCAAAAAAAAAGTAACACAAATGGATAATAATAATCCAATCAAAAATATGTATGCCCTTTGAAAATGAGTGACTTATATGTCCTGTTTGGCTTAGGGGTATTGTCGAATAACTGCTAGTAAATTAATTAGACATAGAAATTTTGAAAATATACATGACAAATCACATAAAAAATGACGGCCAAAATACCGAATTTACTGAGTCTGTTTATGTCCCCAGAGGGTTAATATGTATTACACTTTATATATACCGGTACACACAATAGGGGTTCTACTTTGATATTTTTATCTTTAACATTTATATATTTAAGAAAAGGCAAAAAACACATATATATATATATATATATATATATATATATATATATATATATATATATATATATATATATATATATATATATATATATATATATATATATATATATATATATATATTTTTTTTTTTTTTTTTTTTTTTTTGCAAAGACAAAGTTTGGTGTTATGTCAATATTACAACTTATTTGGTTTATATTGTGCCTTTTAGCTCTATTATATATATTGACAATATACAGTTTATTTTAGAGTTTTGATTTTGTTGTTGTTTAATTATATTTTAATACAAAGGAACCTAGCACCAAAAGTGGCCCCTGGGCCTCACTTTGGATACCCCTGATCAGGGATGTGCCGATTGATCGGCTACCATTCAGTATCGGACGGTTTTCTTTCAAAAGTATGAGCTCGCCATTGCCAATCAATGCTTTTCGATGCTGATCAACCGGCTAGCAGCTAATTATGTGTCTTCGTACACAGTGTGGAGCCGCTCCCTTAGGTTAATAATAATCACCCCCATTTCAGCAAATAAACTGCATTTATTTTAATATCTTAAGTATCATTTTCAATTATTATTTTCATTGGAAGACGGAGCTAAATATGTTACACACCAAGAGCTAGCAGAAGCAGACATGCTCATAACTAGTTACATTTTAAGAAAGAGATACTCAAAGGCATGTTTGCACATCATCAGTGGGGATTGCTATGATATACACTGTATTGCCAAAAGTATTTGACCACCCATCCAAATGATCAGAATCAGGTGTCCGAATCACTTGGCCTGGCTACAGGTGTATAAAATCAAGTAATTAGGCATGGAGACTGTTTCTACAAACATGTGTGAAAGAATGGGCCGCTGTCAGGAGCTATGATGGACGAGTCTGGGTTTTGAAGCTGCCAGGAGAACGGTACATATCGGACTGCATTGTGCCGAGTGTGAAATTTGGTGGAGGAGGAATTATGGTGTGGGGTTGTTTTTCAGGAGTTGGGCTGGGCCATTTAATTCCACTGAAAGGAACTTTGAATGCTCCAGGATACCAAAACATTTTGGACAATTCCATGCTCCCAACCTTGTGGGAACAGTTTGGAGCGGGCCCCTTCCTCTTCCAACATGACTGTGCACCAGTGCACAAAGCAAGGTCCATAAAGACATGGATGACAGAGTCTGGTGTGGATGAACTTGACTGGCCTGCCCAGAGTCCTGACCTGAACCCAATAGAACACCTTTGGGATGAATTAGAACAGAGACTGAGAGCCAGGCCTTCTCGACCATCATCAGTGTGTGACCTCATGGGTTTTTTGAAGAAAGGTCGAAAATTCCTATAAACACACTCCGCAACCTTGTGGACAGCCTTCCCAGAAGAGTTGAAGCTGTAATAGCTGCAAAAGGTGGACCGACATCATATTGAACCCTATGGGTTAGGAATGGGATGGCACTTCAAGTTCATATGTGAGTCAAGGCAGGTGGGTAAATACTTTTGGCAATATAGTGTAGCTTACTGTGATCTTTAGTTGTGTATTGTGGTGTGGTATACTGCACGTACTATGTCCAGTAAGATTGTAGTCTACTAGACAAAAACTGAGGTCGCCCGGTAGCTGCATCCACTTCTTCCACATGGCCAATTGGGTTTCCTGTGCTGCTGTACAGTGTACAGAGGCACAGGGCATGCTTTGCTAAATCCCTGGAGTGCCTCAAATTTCAGGAATGTTTTATGCACCAGATCAGCCTCTCCGCACATATCCCCAGAGAAAGAGGAGGGGTGGCTGCAGTAATAAATTTAAGAACGAGTAAAAAAAACAAAAAACGTTTGTTAAGTAGGCTTACCTTTGCAAGAGCTTAGTCAAAGGTAATAAATTACATCTGGAGGCAGATGGTGAATAAAAGTTAATTTGCTGTAAAATGCATTACGGTCAGCGTAATTATAACGTATGGTTCCCACCTGAATAGTAAATGCCGTACGAGGAATATTGCAATAATTTAAATAGATCCAGTAGGAAACTAAAGGATGAGAACGTGCACATAAACACCATATTTCTTGTCACAGTTTTTGTAATCAATTTCAACAACTCTTCAAGACGTTATATACATGACATGCTGGAGATTACAATATTTTTAAGTATATTTTATTCTATGTTAAAATGCCAAAAGTGAGTAGCTGATGATGCCTTAAGTTTAAAATTGGGTATCTGCTCCCCTCTAGTGTCTTTAATAGAAGGAGCATGGAGGACAGAACAAACTGCAAAAAGTGTGGTTGTTTCTTCTAAAAAGTGAGCATGAATAAAACATCTAAATATTGGAATATTGAAAAAAAAATACATGTAAAATATATAATATTTAGTACGAGTGTGACAATACATGTATTCTGTTTTTTTTCCAGTACTCAGCCTTTGGTTAAGTACAGAGGTAACTAATTCCCAGGGACAGGAAGTTTTTATGGCTTCATGTGTTTGCTTGGTGATTAAATACAAGCGGCCATTAAAGGCGATGCATTCACCGCGGGAGCCGAGATACAGGCGTGTAGGGAACCCCCACAAAGCTTATGCAGTGTGCATAAAATGTCCATAAAAAGATGAGGAGTGAAAAAGCGCAGAGGAGCATTTAACCAAGTGTGCAGCCTTGCAAGAGTCATGGCTGGTAAGAAGACTGCACATGCAGACACAAGTCCAGGCCTGGGCAATTATTTTGACACATGGGGCCAAATTTAGAGAAAAAAATGTGTCCGGGGGCCGGTATATCTGATTTTTACAATACAAAACCTCACAATAATGTCTGATTAACTGCTAAAAACTAGAGATGTCCGATAATATCGGACTGCCGATATTATCGGCCGATAAATGCTTTAAAATGTAATATCGGAAATTATCGGTATCGGTTTCAAAATTATCGGTATCGGTTTCAAAAAGTTAATTTATGACTTTTTAAAACGCCGCTGTGTACACGGACGTAGAGAGAAGTACAGAGCGCCAATAAACCTTAAAGGCACTGCCTCAAGCAAGAATGGGAAAACATTCCACCTGAAAAGCTTAAAAAATTGGTCTCCTCAGTTCCCAAACGTTTACTGAGTGTTGTTAAAAGGAAAGGCCATGTATCACAGTGGTAAAAAAATGCCCCTGTGCCAACTTTTTTGCAATGAGTTTCTGCCATTAAATTCTAAGTTAATGATTATTTGCAAAGGGAAAAAAAACAATTTTCTCAGTTAAAACATCAAATATCTTGTCTTTGCAGTCTATTCAATTGAATATAAGTTGAAAAGGATTCGCAAATCATTGTATTCTGTTTTTATTTACCATTTACACAACATGCCAACTTCACTGGTTTTTGGTTTTGCAGTTTTAATTTATATCTACTCTCTTGTCCTCAATGATGTATCATGTATAGCGCATGTGATATGTTAGCCAAAAGATAAGCCCACAAACAAGCGAAAATTATAAAAAAATATTTTTTTGGCAAGGTGGAAAAAAACAGGAATCCCACTAATTCAGCGTTATGGTGAGCTGTATTTTTCATGCACTTATTTGTTCTGTATTTACCTGCCGGCACATGAAAGCCCGGCCCGTGAAAATAATGCCTACTGTACATTAAACCGGTCATTGGTGCATAAAAGGTTGGGGACCCCTGCTTTGCCTTTCTGCCTCCTTATCTGTAAAGACACGGTAAATACAATCCTACGTTCTTTGTGACTCTCTGAGCAGGTCCAGGCCTCTCCGAGGAGAGGGTGTGCCAGAATGGCAGCAGGTGAGTCATCCTCATGCTTTATTAACATGCTGCAGCAGGTTAAATCAAACATTGAAAAAGTACATTGGACACGTTGTCAGGAAATTGTGGTTAAATACCACGGCGTTTACACCGGTGGCAACAGCCAACAGTGTCGTTGGCTTTTATGTGGCCATCCACTGTATTACCGTCACGCCGATGTTTGCAAGGTGACATCACCGTTTAAAAATGCCGTGTCAGCAAGGTGATAGCTTTAAAGGAACTTTGAGGCTATAAAATGCTGTGTTACATCAGATGGTGTAATGTTTATGTGGTGAACTGACACAGTTTTACCAGATTAGCCCTGTAGGAAAGTCAAGAAGTTGAAATTATAGCCCTACAAACAAAGTGACTACTTAAGTCAGAGCAGTGTTGACAGGATCCATAAAGGAAATATCAGGTTGCTTCTCCACAACAATGAGAGTGCAGATAATGTGCTGACATTTCCCACCTTTTCTTCTAAAAGTGGTTCAGCTGTGACATTTTAGCCTAAGATGTTGAGGGGGGAAAAAATGACGAGCACTCTTACTTCTGGGTTACAATGGAAAGGCAATAAGTAACAAACCCACATTAGCCATTAAATTTAGCGCGCCCCCTTTATTCCTGGTTCCTATCAATAATGCAGTGCAGTTGCAGGTGGAACTAATTGTTCCCTGCTTGAGTTTCAACACCGTCATATATTATAGACGCACCTGCATGAACAACGCGCCAAATTTGACACGTGCGAGCAAATTGGCACCTGGTGCACAGCTATTAGACCATGCCGGTTGGTTGTATTTTGTATGAACGACGGAATTTGATTATTTTCAAATTAGATCTCAAGGGTTGGTTTGTTGGCGTCTGAGACCGTTGCCCATTTGAGCAACACTGAAAAAAGTCCTATAATCTTGTACTTTTCAAAAATTGTAAGCAAGTCTTGTGGTGCCTTCCATTTGTACTGGGAAGTACTCATGGTAAACTACCGGCCGGTGTCCCGCCTTCCCTTTATCTCGAAAATCCTCGAAAAAAACTGTTGCACAGCAGCTAAATGAACGCCTAGCGTCCAACAATCTCTGTGAACCCTTTCAGTCCGGTTTCAGGGCAAATCACTCTACGTAGACAGCCCTCGCAAAAATGACTAATGATCTATTGCTAACTATGGATGCAGACGCGTCATCCATGTTGCTGCTTCTTGATCTTAGCGCTGCTTTCGATACCGTCGATCATAATATTTTATTAGAACGTACCAAAACACGTATTGGAATGTCAGACTTAGGCTTTTCTTACTGACAGGATGCAGTGTGTTTCCCATAACAATGTGACCTCGGAGTATGTTAAGGTAACGTGCCGATTTCCACAGGGTTCAGTTCTTGACCCTGCACTCTTCAGCATGTACATGTTGCCGCTAGGTGACATACGCAAATAAGGTGTTAGCTTTCACTGTTATGCTGATGACACCCAACTCTACATGCCCCTGAAGCTGTCCCCACATCTGCGGTCCCCTCCAAGGTTTCTCATTGTATCCCATTGGGTTGAGTTGTTTCTTGCCCTGATGTGGGATCTGAGCCGAGGATGTCGTTGTGGCTTGCGCAGCCCTTTGAGACACTTGTGATTAAGGGCTATATAAATAAACTTTGATTGATTGATTGATTGATTGAAGTCAGAATTTCTGAGTTCCTGGTTGGAAATTTCAGCTGGAATGCCCCTCGAGTTCAGACTAACAACCCCTCAGATGTCATGTGCAGCAACCAATGATGGCTGACTTGAATGTAAACCAGGGTTGACAAACATGCGGCCCGCGGACAGGTTCAATAACGCCCGCAAGATGAGTTTGCCAAGTGTAAAATTGAGCTGCTGTTCTAAATGTGTCCACTGGATGTCGCAATAGCAATTATCTTAGGCAAGCAAATAGTTTATACTGGGGCAAGCAAGTATGCCAAGAAAGAGGTAGATGGTAAGCGGGGCTGCCACTCCTCCCCCTTGACCCAACGTAAAACAAACAGTAATAAAATAAACAATTGGTAACCAAAATGCTGCATGAGACACTGCACATTGACATAGTTATGTGAAAATTATTAAAGAAAGTAAACAGTGTGTGATTTACTGCAATACTGTCGGTCTTTTAAGTTTTTTTTTGTTGGTTTGTTGAAAATGTTCACACATTGCACAGCTTTTATTTTTCTATCAATACACAGTGATGCCTACAAGGCAGGGAGTAACTCCACCCTCTTGAATAGTTTCTACCTCAGTTTGTAAAGTTTGTTGAGTTAGCACAGGATTAATATGTGGAAATGACAAATGAGGTACCGTATTTTCCAGACCATAGGGCGCACCGGTTAATGAAGCGCACTGCCGATGAATGCTCTATTTCTGATCTTTTTTCATATAATAGGCGCACCGAATTATAGGGTGCATTAAAGGAGTCTTATCATTATTATTATTATTTTCTAAATGTAAAACAGTTCTTTGTGGTCTACATAACATGTAATGGTGGTTCTTTGGTCAAAATGTTGCATAGATTATGTTTTACAGATCATCTTCAAGTCGGTTTCTGACAGTCGCTTCAGGATGCGCCGTTTTGTGGGTGGTCTTATTTACGTGGCTCACCTTCCGCAGCGTCTTCTCCCCGTCTTCTTTGTTGTAGCGGTGTAGCGTGCAAGGATGGGAGTGGAAGAAGTGTCAAAACATGGAGTTAACTGTTTTAATGACATTCAGACTTTACTTAAATCAATAAGAGAGCAGCATCTCCTCATCCGGAAACAACAACACAGGAAATGTGTCCCGTGAAAAAACGTCCGACCGGAACTCTCTAATAACTAAAGGTCCTTGGGTGAATAATGTAAACTCACTACACCGGTATGTTTTAGCGCTTTCATGGCGAGTTTACTGACAGATATAAGTAAGAACGTTACTCTACTTTATATTAGAAATGACAACAGCGGAGGATGAATGTCACATAACAAGAAGATAGAGAACTACAAAGGCGGATGCGCGCAATTTTTCAAGATTTATGCAGATCCCAAATACAGATCAACAGGTACTAGAAGATAAGAAAAGTTTATTTTGCATAATATTGCAAAACAAAACGCCAGATAATAGGTCTTACCTTATCACACACCATAATAATACTTGTATATTTAATGTGCCGACAATCCATCAAGCGGTATGGCTTCATAGCTTACCAAAGTCGTATTAAAACATTTTGATAGATTTTTGAGCGCCGTGTGTAATGTTCTACATTTTCAATGGAAAATTTAAAATGTTGGTGTTGTTTACTTGAGTCATATTGCCATCATAGCGCAGACTCCACCTATCTCTTATGTTTGACTGCCATCTACTGGTCACACTTATCATTACACCATGTACCAAATAAAATAGCTTTGAGGTGGGTAAGCTCAACCAAACTTATTCTTTACATTAGGCGCACTGGGTTATGAGGTGCACTGTCGAGTTTTGAGGGGAAAAAAAGATTGTAAGTGCCCCTTATAGTCCGGAAAATACGGTAGTTGATACATAGAAGAGTTATTTATGCTTTATTTAGTTTTTTGTTCATTCCTAGATGGGCTGTGACTTAAAGTTTAGTTGATTTGTAAATACACATAGATTAAGTCTAATTTAATGGTGATCTTCATGGTGTTTTTGAAAATACCCCAATTTTTTCCTCAGAATGTTCAACTAACTTGAAATGTTTTGTCAAGAGGATTATTTGTGATATGTACATTTCCAAAATGTGCTTGTTCTATTTTGGGCCAAAGTAAAACAATCTGAAGTTGTCATAGTTCTATTTTTAAGTTATTGTGCCACGATTTTACCCGCCCGGCCCACGTGGGAATAGATTTTCCTCCATGCGGCCCCTGAGCTAAAATAAGTTTGACTCACCTGATGTAAACAATAATATAAGCTTCTATAATATCTGTTATTAGCACTTCTGATTAGTTTTTATCAGCCATATACAATGTATTGTTGGACTTTTATACATGGTAACGTTACTGTAGTGCAGAAATGCTTAACTTTTTTGACGTCTGGGGCTCAACTTTCCACTCAAATACTGACAATGAATTAGTAATCTTATTTTTGATTTGAATCGTGTTCAATAATTATATCTAACCTACTTACAGTTTAACATGATATGAAACCATGTGTTAATCACAAAGATTATCATCAAGGCTTGTGTCGTGCTGATTACAAAAATAAATACTCATCAAATATACTGCAAAAGAAGGGACTCTGATTGAAAGTGGTGAAAAATAAATGTACATAAAATGACGCAGTGCTAAAATATCAAAAAAGTGATTAGCGACTAATCTGGTTTGTCTGATTTAATTGGAGAGTGACATTAAGGATGTATTGCTTATCTCAACGAAAAGCAGTTGCTGTTGTGGGCTATCTAAAAGCATTCACAAATGACAAAACAATCTACAGAAGAAAGTACATTTCATTTCTAAAAATATTAGTTTTGCTTTGTGTTTTATTTAATTTTTTTACAAATTTTTACTTTTGCACGTTATTCCTCTCTCCTACAGAGTTAATTTCAATGACATTCATGTACGTCATGGCCAATTATACAAATTTAAAAATGAATGCTAAGCCAAGTTGCTGAAGAAAAACAGAATGATCAAAAATATAGCTTCACCACTGCAGATAGCCAGATAGATGGCCTCATTTTAAGATGCGTAGCAAAGCATGATTTCACAAACCATCTTCTTGCTAAAGTAGGGCAAACAGGTTAGGAACTGATAGATTTTTCTTGTGTTTGGTGCTCTCAAACTGGCTTACGTCACTGTTGCAAAAAACCAGTGGGTCGGCAACCCAAAATGTTGAAAGAGCCATATTAGACCAAAAATACCCCCCAAAAAATCTGTCTGGAGCCGCAAAAAATTAAAAGCTTTATATACACTACCGTTCAAAAGTTTGGGGTCACATTGAAATGTCCTTATTTTTGAAGGAAAAGCACTGTACTTTTCAATGAAGATAATTTAAAACTAGTCTTAACTTTAAAGAAATACACTCTATACATTGCTAATGTGGTAAATGACTATTCTAGCTGCAAATGTCTGGTTTTTGGTGCAATATCTACATAGGTGTATAGAGGCCCATTTCCAGCAACTATCACTCCAGTGTTCTAATGGTACAATGTGTTTGCTCATTGGCTCAGAAGGCTAATTGATGATTAGAAAACCCTTGTGCAATCATGTTCACACACCTGAAAACAGTTTAGCTCGTTACAGAAGCTACAAAACTGACCTTCCTTTGAGCAGATTGAGTTTCTGGAGCATCACATTTGTGGGGTCAATTAAACGCTCAAAATGGCCAGAAAAAGACAACTTTCATCTGAAACTCGACAGTCTATTCTTGTTCTTAGAAATGAAGGCTATTCCACAAAATTGTTTGGGTGACCCCAAACTTTTGAACGGTAGTGTAAGTGTTATAATGAAGACAACACATGAAGTAAGTGTCTATATTAGCTATAATAGCCTACTATCAAAGGCTTTGTTGACAGAAATGTTGTATTTTAATTCTTATTCTACACATTTTTACAACATTGGAAATCATTAGTAAAACGGGGGCTTCTCACAAGATGAGATAACTTCTGGAAATTACTGGCTCAGAATGGCCAAAGGTATAGATGGCTGTGTCCAAGTTAAAGGAAACGGCAGGCTGTCTTCTTCTAATGGATTTATTTCAATCTTTGCAAGCTGGGTAACGTTTGCTGTGGTCTGGAACAACATGGCACACAAACAACTATGAGAAATGCAGCCAATATTACATACACAATGTGTCATGAGACATGCAAATATAAATTAAATACACAGAGGACATAAGTAAAGGAAATTAAATGAGCTCAAATATACCTACAAACGAGGCATACTAATGCAATATGTACATACAGCTAGCCTAAATAGCATGTTAGCTTCGATTAACTTGCAGTCACGGATTGACCAGATATGCCTGATAAGCACTCAAACAAGTCAATAACATCAACAAAGCTCACCTTTGTGCATTCACGCTCAGCATAAAACGTTTGGTGGACAAAATGAGACAAAGAAGGAGTGGCATAAAACACGCAGCATCGGAGAAACTTGTACATGTAAACAAACTATGATGAGATCAAGGATCACTGAAATTAATAGGACAAAATGGTGCTTGCCAATTCCTGTCATCAGTGAAGCATGTATAACATAAACAGTGGGAATTCTAACAATTATGAAGGTTTGTGTCATGTTTGTTCTCCTTCAGAAAATATATTAAAACAAAACATTTATTTTTTTCTTCATCTTTTTCCACTTCCACACATCTCTGAAAGAGATCCAGGGAGCCACTAGGGTGGCGCTAAAGAGCCGCATGCGGTTGCTGACCCCCGCAATAAACCCGTCATTAAAAAGTACATTTTGCATGATAAGGGGCTATTTAGAATAAATACTGCGTACATGAGCATATTCATTCAATGGGATAATTACAGACAGAAAAACAGGGGCGCTTTTTTTCCTCCCACTCCAAATGCTTAACGTGCTCCTGACTCTTTTCATCGAGGAGTGACTATGGAGAGGACCACCAAAAAGAGAGGAATGTCAGGCATGTGTGGTCAGCACAGTCCTGAGAGAAAGTTCCTAAGACTGCAACAAGACGGACTAGTTTGGCATTTACAGAGAAGACACTCAAGTTGTGTACTCAAAGACTCTTCCAAAGTATAAATTGCACCTCAGACTGTGCAAGTAGGTCATGTTAGCTTTGCCGAGGAGATACATGTCGCCAACTGGACTCTTCTCTGACATGTGCATAAATGAAGGCAGACACATGGGTCAATTGTTTAACCTGGTGACAGTGACCCCTGAACCTTGACCTTTGACCACACGACCACGCTGGCCCCCTCTTGCATTAGCAGCCGCGCCCACGCAAGCATGAAACAGAAGCAGTGACATAAGGGAGGGCCTGCTTGCATGCACGCTTTACTGCAGAGGGGAGTGCATATAAGACAATGGGAGACTAAATGTGAGTGACACTTCTTTGTTTCTGCAACCCAAACTATCCAAATGCATGGCAACTCATCCACGCCCTTTTGACCCGTCAAACTGTGGAGCGCACTGCATTAAACATTTGCTCGAGAGCACTTCACAAACGATAGGCTTACTGCTCACCAACATTTTTAAAGGGGAACCACACTTTTTGGGGAATTATGCCTATCATTCACAATCCCTGTGTAAGACCAGAACACAAATGCAGCTAATAGGAGTATACTATTCCACCTATAAAGCCCTTTAAAAAACATTTAAAAAACTGCCAATAATAATCCATTCACATGTCGTGACCTGAATACTAACAAAGTATTTGTGGTATTGTTATTATAAGCCCTAACGCAGACAAACAAATTTTAGGGGTGCTGTGATCACAGCGAGCTAACCAGCTTGTACAGCTTTATTGACATACTAAGCTGCTGCATCGCCTCTGAGTTGGTTTAAGTTCATTCTAGATTATAAATCATGCCAATCACTTGGATAGTAAAAGGTTGTGGCCATAAACCGAGATGTTGGTTCAACTTATACCCGGAGATGGCAAGAAAGACACAAAAAGACGTTTGCTTGCGGCACCAGACATTGTACAGTAAGTGATTGTTTTACTATGTTCATAGTTTCTAAAAAACCCAAAACCAGTGAAGTTGGCACGTTGTGTAAATCGTAAATAAAAACAGAATACAATGATTTGCAAATCCTTTTCAACCTATATTCAATTGAATAGACTGCAAAGACAATATACTTAACGTTTGAACTGGAAAACGTTGTTATTTTTTCCAAATATTAGCTCCTTTGGAATTTGATGCCTGCAACATGTTTCAAAAAAGCTGGCACAGGTGGCAAAAAAGACTGAGAAAGTTCAGGAATGCTCATCAAACACTTATTTGGAACATCCCACAGGTGAACAGGCTAGTTGGGAACAGGTGGGTACCATAATTGGGTATAAAATCAGCTCAGTCATTCACAAACAAGGATGGGGCGAGTGTCACCACTTTGTCAACAAATGCGTGAGCAAATTGTCCAACAGTTTAAGAACAACATTTCTCAACAAGCTATTGCAAGGAATTTAGGGATTTCACCATCTACAGTCCGTAATATCATCAAAAGGTTCAGAGAGTCTGGAGAAATCCCTGCACGTAAGCGATGATATTACGGACCTTCGATCCCTCAGGCGGTACTGCATCAACAAGCGACATCCGTGTGTAAAGGATATCACCACATGGTCTCAGGAACACTTCAGAAAACCACTGTCAGTAACTATAGTTCATCGCTACATCTGTAAGTGCAAGTTGAAACTCTACTATGCAAAGCGAGAGCCATTTATCAACAACACCCAGAAACGCAGCCGGCTTCGCTGGGCCCGAGCTCATCTAAGATGAACTGATGCAAAGTGGAAAAGTGTTCTGTGGTCTGACAAGTCCACAATTCAAATTGTTTTTGGAAACTGTGGGCGTCGTGTCCTCCAGTACAAAGAGGAAAAGAACCATCCGGATTGTTATAGGCGCAAAGTTGAAAAGCCAGCATCTGTGATGGTATGGAGGTGTATTAGTGCCCAAGGCATGGGTAATTACACATCTGTGAAGGCACCATTAATGCTGAAAGGTACATACAGGTTTTGGAGCAACATATGTTGCCATCCAAGCAACATTGCGACAATGGAGACCCCGGACTGTTGAACAACTTAAGCTGTACATCAAGCAAGAATGGGATAGAATTCCACCTGAAAAGCTTCAGAAATTGGTATCCTCAGTTCCAAAATGTTTACTGAGTGTTGTTAAAAGGAAAGGCCATGTAACACAGTGGTAAATATGCCCCTGTGCCAACTTTTTTGCAATGTGTTGCTGCCATTAAATTTTACGTTAATGATTATTTGCCAAAAAAAAATAACGTTTCTCAGTTCAAACATTATATATATTGTCTTTTTAGTCCATTCAACTGAACATAAGTTGAAAAGGATTTGCAAATCATTTTATTCTGTTTTTATTTACGAATTACACAACGTGCCAACTTCACTGGTTTTGGGTTTTGTATATCTTGTTCGACACTTGGCAAAACCCATACATGGCAGTGTTTCACTAAAGCAAAACCGTTTAACACACAGCTTCTAAAACTTGTAGCTCATCCTCGTTATATTCAGCCTCAAAAATATAAGGTTTTGGGTCATCATTTGTCCCAAAGTAGTCTTTGATGTCTCTCATGAAGTCTGCCATTATTAGTAGGAGTTGTTGTTGTTGAAGAAAAAAAGCTAACATTGTGATGCATCTGAAAAATTAATACGCTGCCGTATGATCAAAATTAGTAAAATATGTAAATATTACATGTTATGAATGTTCATGTTACTACATTACATATACTGTATGTTTATAAAACGATGATGGAGGCTTGTTTTTAGAGTGGTTTTATAGGCAGAATAGAGCGAATCCCATTGGCTCCATTGTTTGCTGACTTTTGCTAGTGTTTATTTACGAGTTAGAATGCATAAAAAAAGTAAAACATATGTTGTTGTCTTACATAAGGATTGTGAATGATAGGCAACACTCCAAAAATGTGCAGTTTCTTGTACGGTGGAGCTGCAGATGAAAAACACAGGATGGAAAATGCAAAGTTAATGTTTGAGTAGAATGACTCTGTAAGCACTCTGCAATCGACCACTGAACTGTTTATCAATGAATAAGCGTCTTGTGTGCTGATAGTATTAAGGCTTATCTCCTGCAGACTCCTCATCACTCCTCCGTTCACCGATAAGAAGCGATAGCTCCAAATGTCAATGACATCATGACAATGTCATTTGCTCTAATTAAAGGAGTAGTGTTTATAAACTTAAACCACAAACATGGCCACTGCAGTAGAGCACACATGAGAGCGGTGGTGTGTGAGTCACATGCTTTGTGTGTGAACAGCAAAGAGTTTTAGATATTTCAAAAAAAGTATCATTGCACATGTTAAATGTGACGATGTCCATTTATTAGATTAAAAAAAATAAAGGTTATGGCAAGTTTAAAATGTTTTGTTTATTTGAACTATTTTCCCTGAGATATGCATTGAAGATATAAAGTGTTTTATTCGATTACCCGATTAATCAAACAATCTAATTGGATGGACTACTCAATTACTAAAATTATCGATAGCTGCGGCCCGAGTTTATAGCAGTTAATACAAAATCTCAGTGTTGATCTTGAAAAATGAAAGCCAACTTTAGTCTTGATGTTACAGCAGGTGTTTTCAAAAATGTACTTTTAACTGCCTAAAACTGCTTAACATTGCTATTGCTATTCACTTTGTGAAATAGAAATAACTAACCCATAATAACTAATAACCAAGATGCAAATACCACGCGCTAAACAGCGTGTTCAAAATATAAAACTGTGTGCACCGATAGTGGCCGTGTTATGTGTGATAACTGGTGCAAACCGTGTTTAAATTAGTGTGTCTACAATGCAACTTTCACCATTGAGACACTCATTTACTGCATATTCATGTCAACATGTGGCATTTTGCTGTTTTCAAACATGCAGCAGACGTGTACCACTTTTTATGGGAATTTTTAAAGCGGTCCTGCAATGCATAAACAATGGGACCCATTTTTATAGCACGCTGAAGGTGCACTCATGGAAGATGCTGGGGCACCGTGGCTCGGTTGGTAGACCGGCCGTGCCAGCAGCTTGAGGGTTCCAGGTTCGATCCACACTTCCGACATCCTAGTCCAGGGTTCGGCAACCCAAAACGTTGAAAGCGCCATATTGGACCAAAAATACAAAAAAAAAATCTGTCTGGAGCTGCACAAAATGAAAAGTTGTATATAAGTCTTATAATGAAGGCAACACATGATGTGTCTATATTAGCTATAAGAGCCTACTATCAAAATGATTATGTGTCGCAGGCTGAAGCTAATTTTTGTTGACAGAAATGTTGAAATGTAATATTTATTCTACACATTTTTACAACATTAGAAACCATTAGTAAATCGGAGGCTACTCAGAAGGTGAGATAACTCCTGGAAATTACTGGCTTTTAATGGCCAAAGGTATATTTGGTGTGCCCAAGTTAAAGGAAACGGAAGGCTGTTTTCTTTTAATAGATGTATTACAATCTTTGGCAAGCTGGGTAATGTTTGCTGTGGTCTGGAACAACATGGCACACAAACAACTCAAACAACTATTTTAAATGCAGCCAATATTACATACAGATAATGTGTCATGACACCTGTAAATATAAATTATATACAAAGAGGATACAAGTAAAGGATATTAAATAAGTTCAAATATACCTACAAATGAGGCATAATGATGCAATATGTACATACCGCTAGCCTAAATAGCATGTTAGCATTGATTAGCTTGCAGTCATGCACTGACCAAATATGCCTGATTAGCACTCCAACAAGTCAATGACATCAACAAAGCGCACCATTGTGCATTCCGGCACAGTATAAAACGTTTGGTGGACAAAATGAGACAAAGAAGGAGTGGAAGATTTTACACGTAAACAAACTGTTGCGTCACAGTCCAAACTATGGTGAGTTCAAGAACCGCCAAAATTAGTAGGACACAACCATGTTCACCAAATACTCTCATCAGTGAAGCATACACACAAACATATCAAACAGTGGGCTTCCTAACAATTGGGAAAGTTTTGCCATGTTTCTCCTCAAACAAAAAACATACTACAACAAAAACAATATTTATCTCTCCATCTTTTTCCACTTTCAATCTTTTTTTAAAAATACTCCAAGGAGCCAATAGTGCGGCACTAAGGAGCCGCATGCGGGTTGCTGACACCCGTCCTAGTCTCTGCCACTGTGTCCTTGGGCAAGACACTTTACCCACCTGCTCACAGTGCCACCCACACGGGTTTAAATGGTTTACTGGTTTCACTATGTAAAGCGCTTTAAGTCTCTTGAGAAAAGCGCTATACAAATATAATTCACTTCACTGATTTACTAACGGGCAGCACGGTGGAAGAGAGGTTAGTGCATCTGCCTCACAGTACGAAGGTCTTGGGTTCGATCCTGCGCTGGGGATCTTTCTGTGTGGAGTTTGCATGTTCTCCCTGTGACTGCGTGGGTTCCCTCCGGGTACTCCGGCTTCCTCCCACCCCCAAAGACATGCACCTGGGGATAGGTTGATTGGCAACACTAAATTGGCCCTAGTGTGTGAATGTGAGTGTGAATGTTGTCTGTCTATCTGTGTTGGCCCTGCGATGAGGTGGCGACTTGTCCAGGGTGTACCCCGCCTTCCGCCCGAATGCAGCTGAGATGGGCTCCAGTGACCCCCCGCGACCCCAAAAGGGACAAGCGGTAGAAAATGGATGAATGGATGATTTACTAACTGCGAGCATGCCCTGAAATGTGACCAAACACAAGAAAATGCATAATGCATTCATTTGTTTTAGTCATCCAGCAGCTACAAAATTACAAAATGATATTGCCGAATCCACAATATGACAATAGATCAGCTTTGCGTGTGCTATCAAATTTGCACTTGTTTTAATTCACACAAACCTCTATTTGGTAAAACCCATTAAGTACAAAACATGCAAAATAATAATACATTGTCTACTGATTGTTTTCTTCCTTAGCAATCAAAGAAATGTGGTTAAAAGCCATCAACACCTTATTCTCCACACACGTCAAAACCTCAGTTTAAAAACAGCTTGGGAGTAAAACATGCCTTTACAAAGCAGACAGGAAAGATGAGTAACATATGGATGTTCTTTTGCTGCTCATCTTCTGGATGCTTCCCTCCATTGTCTGCCTGTTCAGCGTCTCAGTCATGTGACACGGGGCTGATTCCATGGGCCCGAGGGCAAGAGGCACTCAAACACACCCTGCCCATCCCTAACTTACCCTCATCGCACACACAGACACGAATGCTCCGTCAAAGAGGCTGCTGGCCCCCAGTGAAGTTTAGACGGCAAAGTGCAACATCTCACATTTCACCAGGCGTCCATCTGGGAGGCAAGCAAGCTCTGACTAGTAGTTTCCACTAACCAAAGGGGTTGAAAGCAATCAGCGAGTGTTGTATACTAAAACAGAGACGTCGGCCTGGCATTATTTGTCTGATTTAGTGCACTGCAACATGATAAGTCAGGTTGAGTTAACTGATACCCCCATGAGCCAAGAGCTTGGCAAACTGTGTGGTGTTTGAAAAAACCATGTAAATAAAGGAGGGAATGTTTTATTTCTCTCTCAGTAAACACTCAGGATTGGGGTAAGCAACGGATCTGAACCTTCTCTCACGCTCCATGTGTTTTGTCATGTTCCTGTCTAAGGAAACTGATATTAAAAATGATTCTTAACAATATTCTTGTTTTATACAAAGCTTTTCACAACCTCTGATTAACGTTGCCTGTCAATAATTTCAGTTCACCATATTCTTAATGAATATGTTCAGATTTAATTTAAAACGTCATGGCAAGGTTTTAAAAAAATCTGTCCATGCTATTCAGTACAAAATGGCTATAATAAGTCAACATCGGTGATAAAAGTTGATGAGAGGAATGAATACAGCAAAGTCAGCTGTGTTTATGTAAAGAGACTAACCTCCCATGATATGTATTGAAGACTATTTCACTTCTATTTACATTTTAGGGCATTTTTGACTGGGGGGCTGCATTGGGCTTAAAGACTTTGTCCGGGGCCCGAAAGCGTGGTGTGGTTGGGAGAGTGGCCGTGCCAGAAACTTGGGGGTTCCTGGTTCAATCCCCACCTTCTACCAAACTAGTCACGTCCGTTGTGTCTTTGAGCAAGACACTTCACCCTTGCTCCTGATGGGTCGTGGTTAGGGCGTTGCATGGCAGCTCCCACCATCAGTGTGTGAATGGGTGAATGTGTAAATAGTGTCAAAGCGCATTGAGTACCTTGAAGGTACTCACCCATTTACCATTTATATGTATATATATGTATGTATATATATATATATATATATATATATATATATATATATATAAATTAATAATAATTATTATAATTGTTATTAAGAATATGTGAAAGTTCAACTCCTACTTTACTTCTGTGATGACCCCTTTTAAAGGAAAACTGCACTTTTTTAAAATGTTGCCTATCGTTCACAATCATTATGACGACGGAAGGATTATGTTTTAATGCATTCTAAATATTGAATAAATGTAAATAAAGGTCCGCTTACAGTAAAGCCAATGGGAGCTCCACGATTCCAATAAATAACCACTTAAAAAAGCGCCAACAATACTCCATTTATATTTAGTGACTTGACTATTAACCAAGTATTAGTGATATTGTTATTATAAGCGCTAACGCAGACAAACTATTTGTAGCGTATTGTGCTGGACTTCACGGACTAATGCGTTGAGTAACTGAAGAAGATGTTACCGATACAAATAAATAACATGACTTCTAACAAATGAACCACTGATGTATCCCAATATGACAGCAGCTTCTTATACCATTCACCTCTACTGACACTACAAAAGGAGGGGTGTGGCCTTCAAAAAAATCAAAAACAATTCCGCTCGCAGGTTGAAAATGTTGTGCTGTCAGTGCGTCACCGGCCCTGACATGTTTGAGAGCCTCTCCCTGTTGTGTGCACAAAAGAGAGCCAACCCTCGTAACAGTTGAGAGCAAATAGGCAGAGAGATAGATTTGAGGGCCTGTTAGTCTGGTTGGTGAACTGGCTGGTTTGTTTAGAACGCAGGTGTCAAATTGAAAGCCAGGGGCCAAATCTTGCCTGCCACATCACTTTACGTGGCCTGGAAAAAATATGGGTCGATAAGTACTTTGTCCTTTCTTGGTAAATGTATGTATTTGTTCCGTATTCGACTCATCTGTTCTGCATGCAATTGCAAATATTTGTATTCAATATTATCTAATAATGTTAGGAATATTTTACACAAAATGTTTTTTAAACTAAAAATAAATACTCAAGTATCTGCTTGACTAATGTATGAATCTGTAATAATATGTCATTAGGGTTAATAATGTAATGTTTACTTACGTTTGTATGAATTTACTTTGGAAAGTAGTAATCTGTAATAATAATGAACTAGTAGTTTTGTGTTCCTTGATAATGTAACCAATATACTATCATGCATTACAAACTTTTTTTTGTTAAAATAAGTATCTGATTGACTTATGATTTTAAAGCAAGTTATCCATTAAATTGTACATTGTAAAAATGACAATAGATTTTAGGGTTAAAAAAATAATAATTATGTACTGTTAAAAAAAAAAGGTGGATCCGTTTTTCCCATTTACAGTAATACACTACAACAATCATTTTTAAAAAAAACTAGCCCGCTCAGTCGCCAGAATTTTACCGTAAGAAACAGTGGTACTGTTTTTCTATTTACAGTCCATCCATCCATCCATCCATCCATCCATCCATCCATCCATCCATCCATTTTCTACCGCTTGTCCCTTTTGGGGTCGCGTGGGGTGCTGGAGCCTATCTCAGCTGCATTCGGGCGGAAGGCGGGGCACACCCTGGACAAGTCGCCACCTCATCGCAGCTGTTTACAGTCATACCCAGGAAATAAAAACAACATTAACCATATATTTTACGGTAAAAAACTGGCTGCACTGTCACCAGAATTTTACCGTAAAAAAACAGCATTAATGGTGCCTTCACAGATGTGTAAGTTACCCATGCATTGGGCACTAATACACCCCCATACCATCACAGATGCTGGCTTTTCAACATTGCGCCGAGAAAAATCCAGATGGTTCTTTTCCTCTTTGTTCCGGAGGACACGACGTCCACAGTTTCCAAAAACAATTTGAAATGTGGACTCGTCAGACCAGAGAACACTTTTCCACTTTGCATCAGTCCATTTTAGATGAGCTCGGGCCCAGCGAAGCCGGCGGCGTTTCTGGGTGTTGTTGATAAATATATATAGAAATTTACCTTTCACTTACAGATGTAGCAACAAACTGTAGTAACTGATAGTGGTTTTCTGAAGTGTTCCTGAGCCAATCTGGTGATATCCTTTACACACTGATGTCGGTTTTTAATGCAGTACCGCCTGAGGGATCCAAGGTCACAGGCATTCAATGTGCAGTGCAGTGATTTCTCCACATTCTCTGAACCTTTTGATGATATTACAGACCTTAGATGGTGAAATCCCTAAATTCCTTGCAATAGCTCGTTGAGAAATGTTGTTCTTAAACTGATCGACGATTTGCTCACGCATTTGTTCACAACGTGGTGACCCTCGACCCATCCTTGTTTGTGAATGACTGAGCATTTCATGGAAGCTGATTTTATACCCAATCATGGCTCCCACCTATTACCAATTAGCCTGTTAACCCGTGGGATGTTCCAGATAAGTGTTTGATGAGCGTTCCTCAACTTTCTCAGTTTTTTTTGCCACATGTGCCAGCTTTTTTGATATATGTTGCAGGCATCAAATTCCAAATGAGCTAATATTTGCAAAAAATAACAACGTTTTCCAGTTTGAACGTTTAATATCTTGTCTTTGCAGTCTATTCAATTGAATATAGGATGAAAACGATTTGCACATCCTTGTATTCTGTTTTTATTTATGATTTACACAACGTGCCAACTTCACTGGTTTTGGGGTTTGTAATATCATGGGGTGAATCCTTATACATTTATATTCATTTATTACTTACTTTTACAAGCGGCCCTCTCGGGGCAGCCATAACTGTGATGTGGCCCTCATTGAGAACGAGTTTGCCACCCTTGGTTTAGAAGAAACGTTCCAAGGAGGATGCTTGACTAGAGCTCGCCTACTTCCTATACCCCAATATTGTGGTGGTGGCAGGTCGACTGCATTGTTACGAAACAAAGGGGCAGAGCACAGCGCACAACTTAACGTGACATCAGCGCCGGGCAGCAAAACAAAAGCACAGCAGGGAGGCGGGGGAGGATGAGGAGGAGGTGGTGTACCGTGCAAGTGCAAGGAGCAGTTTTTTTTAGGACAAAGCATGATGGGATACCAGCTGCTGACAGGCCTGACAAGCAGCTCCTGCACATTCCCAGGCTGCCAATACTCAAAAGTCAGCAATTTAGTCAAAACATTCCAAGTTGATCATTTGTTGGGACCGTCTTAAAGGTCCTCCATTATGCAAAATGTATTATTTAATGGTGTTCTATCAGTAATATGTTTTACTAGAGCCTGTTTAAGAGAAACATGAGAAAAAATATATCATGTAGCCATTGGCGTCCCTAGGTCTATTTTAGGGGGGCTGAAGCCCCCGTAAAATTTTCTTAAACCCCCCTGAATCATTTATTGCCATTTTATTCCTTTTTTTTTTACAAAAAATTGCAGAAAAATACGACATAAATATGCAGGAATATGAGTTTAAATAATAATATAACCTTTCATTATTCACTGTGATTATAAATCATTTGAAGAGCTTTTGTCAGCGCTTATTATCCAATCCAATCCGTTCCATCAGTAACGCCCGCATTACAATACTGAAGGTGCAGTCCACGTTTTTACTGTTACCTTAGCAAGGTCGAGCCAGACCGCAGTCGCAAGTCCTGCAGTGTTTACGGAAGTAAACTCGAAGTAAACATGCCTCAATTTTAGTTGTCTCAGTAATTGTTGCAATTTAAAGGGTTCCGTGCAATCAAAGTCAACATTTTCTGACCCGCGGAGAAGATTATGAAAAAAGATGTCTCCTGCAGTTTTGGGGACATTTGCCTCAAAGTCTGCTCTGAAGAGCGTGTTGGCAATCAGTGGTGGAACATTGATTAATGTGAGTTCCGAAAACGTTATTTTCGCCTGTTTCTGCTAATTTGTCAACTATTTATTTTGTTTCCATCTATTTTGATGAATAATATACATCAATAATATATATCATAAGCGTCATCATTATTTGCCGTTATGCAACTGGAGCTCACACTGAAGTCACATCATAACACTATCTGATTGATTTGTAATATAAAACTCATAATAATAATGTATATAATATTGCTGACAAAAAAATAACTTCCATACCGTATGATAAGCAAATCACACTACTACATTTTCGCAGTATAGGTGTGCTACTTAAAATTAGTTCATATAGTTTAATAGCCTTAGTGTTATTTTAGAGTAACTCATAGTGAGTTTTTCCTTGCCCGTATGTGGGCTCTGTACCGAGGATGTCGTTGTGGCTTGTACAGCCCTTTGAGACACTTGTGATTTAGGGCTATATAAATAAACATTGATTGATTGATAGTCAAAAAGGTGGAGTTCTATCTGTGTTTTTTATCTTCACTTTTATCGTTTTCACCATAAATGGCAGGTTATTGTGATAGTCCATATGACCCATCCGTACTTGCCAGGGCCTTGAATTTGACACGTGATCTAAATTCCTTAAATGACCTTTGCAGTAACAATGTTGCTTTTCAACCATGTTGATTTCTTCAGTATTTGCTGTGTAATTCTAATACAGTAACAACAAGTTGTAAGCAAAAAAATCGTGCAAATACTGCAAAAATTCTGATTCAAAGAGGTTGTGCACAGACAACATATTTTTGGGTGGACATCCAGCCTCTGTTTTCCAGGCAAGAAAGCTTATTTCAACTAGAACCTCCTCTGTTTTCAGGTCAACTCTGTAGTTCTGTGCAAGTTTGTATACACTGCTGTCATCTGTGCAACATTTCCCTGTTTCCACTTTCAACCATTTAGATGTATTCATCCATCCATCCATTTTCTACCGCTTGAACCTTTTGGTATCTCAGCTGCATTTGTTGTTGTGTAATTCTAATCGCGCACAAGCATTAAGGGAGCCTCCTGGGGCTAAGCCCCCCCTGTTCTTCAAACTAAGTGTCGCCCCAGCATGTAGCTTACTTGTTGCTCCACTTTTAAGAAAAGAAGCATTTTGAAGTTCCGGGTCTTCATGACATTCCTCATGGACATGATACTGTCACTAACCCGCCCCCAGCTGCATGAGCCAGCATTGTGTGTGCCCCCACTACTTCATGGAGGACAGCTTTGTTTGTTTGAAAAGAAGAAACAGGCTTTGCGACACAAGTGCCTACAAACCATCAGATAGCAACAGACGTGAGGGGTGTAAGTCTGATCAATTTGTTTTCCTACAACAAAGAGGTGAACTAGCATGGTTTTGCATTTAAGATGTGTGTCAGAATAATTGCATCTCCACTGCAAAAAGTGAAATCTAAGTAAGATGAAATATCTCAAATAAGGGTGATATCTTCTTATTTTCTGTCTGAAAAGATAATTCTTCTCACTAAGCAGATTTTATGTTAGTGTTTTACTTGTTTTAAGTGTTTTGGTCCTAAATGATCTCAGTAAAATATTACAGCACCCGGCTGCCGTTCTTCCAGGGCTTATCCAAAACAGTCACTCAACTGCTATATTGCCGTCTGAGATGTGTTGTATCCGAAATAGCTGTAATCGCACAGGATGTGTTGTATCCCAAATAGCTGCAATTGCGCGTTACGATACCGCTTGTTATAAAGCTGGCTGTTGCGCGTTCTTTCTGACGTCACTTACTGTGCGGAGCGCGGCCTTTCTGGCGTCACTTCTTCTGCGGACTCAGTTTGTAAACGATCGATGAGTCCATACAAAGCTACAAGTTGGAGATTCAAGAAATACACGGCGCACTTACCCGTGTAAAACATTATCCAAGGAGGGGAACCTTAAACGATGGTTTAGTGTGGCTGACACGGGGCTTAGGCTAAATAATTATATATCTAAGGAGTTATGCGGCTTAATGTAGACAGGGCCTCAGCCTACTGTGGCGAAACCTGCTGATTACTTCCTAATCTCGGAAGGAATTCTATTTTGAAGAGTTCACAAGAATCTCACAAATTGCAAGTAAAAGACAATTCCTACGATCACCAATGCAAAGGGGACACCACATTAAACACAGTGGATCTGTGGTGCTGCCGTACAAAGCAAACTACTGCGTTACGTTAGACAGCCGAGCCGAGGTTCACAGCTCAGCAAAAACATTTGCCTTATTAATACGTAATACTACACCCATTGCATGAAATATATTTTTACATCCAGCATATCAAAGACTATGAAAAAGACTTACTCTCTTCTTCGTTTGCATGAACAAATGACGCTGCTCTTGACAGAACATCCAGTGGCGTCTCCATGCTGGGATGCCTGCTGGGACAGAGAGGAGGCCGCTGTTGATTGCATAACACCACTCATTGTTTTTAGGCTAAGTGTCTAGAACAGACCTACAAATGAATCTATGTGTGCTAAGGAACTGTCTCGGCAACTGTCACTGACAAAGCTTAACCGATTGTTACTATAACAATCTACAAGGTTAATGTAGGTTGCTTCTCTTTCTTCCCCTCCATTTTTCTGCATTCTTTCGTATATCAAGTTATCATTACGTATATGTATTGTTGCATTTGAACAATTGTATTGTTGATAATAAAGGTAAAGTATTGGTATTGTTCATTATCAATAGCGCTATTTCTATTGGTATTTGTATTGCTCCATTTGTAGTGTAATAATGCTCATTGTAAATTCTGTATTATTGTTTATTTCCGCTAACTGTTTATTTGCTATCACTTTTACCATCATATTTGTACATGACGTATTTGCTGTTGTTGCTCTATTGTTGTTGTTGTTGTTGTTGTGTTTGCTGTTGTTGTTTTTGTCTCTCTGTCTAATCCCCCTCTTGTCCCCACAATTTCCCCCTCTGTCTTCTTTTTTTTCTCTTTCTATTCCCTCCTGCTCCGGCCCGGCTGCACCAAATGATAATATAAATACATTTAATAAAATCAAATACAAATAAGGCAACAAGAGAAATATCTTACACTTCTCTTTTGTAAAGTAAATCTGAACAGCCGATATGGGCATCTACATCAACTATATGATTTGCCTGAGAAGCTGGACAGGACAAAAAATAAATAAAATAAAATAAAATAAAATGAAATAAAATAAAATACAATTAAAAAAAAAAAAGGAACTGTCTCGGCAGCCCACACTGGCCTGGAATTAGATGATCTTTTTAAAGTTGGGATGAGTTGCCTCGACATTTAAGGCATGTTTTGTAGTTTTGAATTGATTTCAATGCAAGGGCAGCATCGGTCTACATTAACAAACAAGGTTGCATATATGGTTGGGTTTAGAGCATCGATAGGAAACATTCAGATTTTCCCGGAATCATCCACATTTTTACACGTCGATTCCTATTGTTGATGCTCAGTCCACCGACCCGAAAAAATAGATGCCACAGAGACGGAGCCGCTCTCCGAAGTCAATAATCCTCCATTGTGGCAGATAAATTGCATTTTTTACAAGTAACATGATCACCGGAAGACAGTAGAATGAGGCTTAACATGTTGCACACAGTGGAAGCTCAAGTGACAAGCGAATAGCGAGCTGAAAACAACATAATAAAAAAGTGCTCAGTAAAGTTTAAAAGGTGTGAAAGGGTAACAAAAAGTAAGCAGCGGTTTACTGGAAATAAACATACAATAAATTAACGGACAAACCAATCAATAAATTGGTATTGTAGATACAAAAGGTAGTACGAATAAAAGAGTGATTAAATCAATATATTTGCTTTCCCAACATCTTTTTTTTTGTAGTTTTTGATGTTTACAAACTCTGGAAATAATTCCCTAAATACAGGAGGAATTTGAGGGCACACACCACAAGATTTAATTGAGTAATAGATAGTACTTTTTGCTTTTGTTTAGGTTGTGAATTATTGACTTTGTTTTGAAAGAGGAAAATGAGAAAAGAAAGAAGAAAATTAGGAGCTAGTTTAAATGTTGTGTTGATATTGGTACACTGTCAGTAGCATTTACCAGTAGAATTTACCATAAATAAACCATTTACAGTTAATGCATGGGATTGGTATTGGCTCATTTCATTCATGATTGATCGGTATCGGAATTGGCAGCATAAAATCTTGATCGGAATATCTCTAATACACAAACAAAAGGATATTTGTAAATGTTGTTTTACTTTTTTAAATGGAGGTTTTCAAACAAAAGTAAAACTTTTGTGCAAGTCTACATTTGTGGGAAGAAAAATTAATTCAGTAAATTCCTGTCTCTTAAAGGGGTATTTTGCCTATCATTCACAATCCTTATGTGAGACAACAAAACATGTTTTTCTTTTTATATGCAATGTAATTCATAAATAAACGCTAGCAAAAGTCAGCTAACAATGCAGGTAATGGGAATCGTTCTATTCCGCCAAAAAAGGCGCTAAAAAACCCCCACCAAAAACCTCCATCAATGTTTTCTATACACACAGTAAGTGTAATGTATTAACAGGCACACTCATAGTAACATGTAATATTTACACATTTTGGTCATTTTACGCACACGGCAGCGCATCACAACGTTCGCCATTTCCTTCAACAACTACTACTAATCATGGCAGACTTCATAAGAGCCAATAATGACTACTTTGGGACAAATTATGATCCAGAGTCTTATTTTTTTGAGCCTGAATTCAAGGAGGATGATCTATAAGTTTTATTAGCAGAGTGATAAGCAGACCCAGCAAGTAGCAGTATTGCAAAGCGGTGAACAAGAAATGCATACTACAAAAATAATAAAACAATCACTTCATGTACAATGTCTGATCTTACTGGGATGCCGACCGATAGGATCTTCATATCTTCCCGTTTAGATGAAGAATTAATCATAATCCTCACTCAAACAAGCAATTTTTTTTGTGTTTTTCTTGCCTTGTTTGGGTCTAAGTTAAATGTTAAAGTTGACCAACTTCTCGGTTTATGGCCACAACCTTTTACTACAAAAGTGAGAGGAATTATTTGGAATATAAAACATGACTTTTACCATCTCAAATTCAAATGCGATACAGCAGCTCACCGACTCAATATGTCGATAGCTGCATAAGCTAGTTAGCTAACTGTGCAGCGCTGCTAAAAGTAGTTTCTCTGCATTAACGCTTACACTAACAATATTGCTAATACTTGGTTAATAATCAGGTCACGAGATGTAAATGGAGTATTGTTGGCGGTTTTTGGAAATTTTTGAAGGGCTCTGTGAGCGCAAAAGATTACACCCGCTAGCTGCATTGTTAGCCACCTCGTACTACGAATTAGTATGTTTAAAAAAAAAATTAACCTATGTGTTCTAGTCTTACATAGGGATTGTGAATGATAGCAAAATCTAGAAAATGTGCAGTTCCCCTTAAAGAATCAGAATTCAACAATCTTTGGGAATCAGAATCCAAACGAGGAACCGGAATCGGAACAGGAAACGTCCAAATTTAAACTATATTTGTTTGGGATATTGATATTTGTGTAGAAGACACGAGGTGGGTACCCAGAAGTAGGTTGATGGAATGAAAGTTTAAAAAATTCTTAAACACTTAGACGTAAAAATCGGTTGCTCTATACTACTGTGAAAAATTACTTTGTTTTTAAAGACATATGTCCAAACTGCCCCTGGAAATATTGCATGCACTGTTCTGTGAACCTGCAGCTGTTCTGTTCATACATGTGTTTTGAGGATTTGTGTAACCCAAATACTGCTTTAACACATTGTCTTTGAACCGCCACAAATAAGTTTGGCGATACCTGTTTGCAGATATTTAAGTATTTATTGTTATTTTTACAAACTATCATACGGTATATAATAATTAGAGGTTCAACGTTTTTTTTGATCACATTTGAATCACGATTTTTTTAGTAATTTTCAAAAGTCAATTTTTTTTTTTTTTTACGAATTAATTTAAAAAAAAAAAATGTTTAGGCCATCTCTATGCTTACTTGGTGCACGTATGTGTCATATGTCAGCAACCAAAAGGAGGTTTTGTAACCTGTGAGCTGTATTGTTAAGGTGTTGTTATTATTATACCAAATAATACATTGCAGAAATCCGGTTGAATCGAGAATCGTGTTGAATCGAGTATCGATTATGAATCAAATCCTCAACCCAAGAATCGGAATCGAATGGCGAGGTGCCCGAAGATTCACACCAATAACAACTGAATATTTGTACATATATCAAAGTTTAAAACATATGAAATTTTATGTATTTTGTGTATTTCTGCCAAAATGGAAACAATGAAAACATTTAGTAAGAAAAATTAAGTATCCACATTATTCCCAGGCTTTCGCGGGCCACGTTAAATGACGTGTCGAGCCGGATCTGGCCCCCGGGCCTTGAATTTGACACCTGTGCTCTAGATCATGAGTGTCAAACTCATTTTAGCTCAGGGGCAGCATTGTGTGGGCCGGACTGGTAAAATCATGGTAGTAAAACTTCAAAATAAAGACAACTTCAGATTGTTTTCTTTGTCTTACTTTGGCTGAAAATAGAACAAGCACATTCTGAAAATGTGCAAATTACAATTAATACGCTTGTTAAACCACTTCAAGTCAGTCGAAAATTCTGAGGAAAAATGTGTGCAGTTTTAAAAACACCATGAAGAACACAATGAACTTAGACTTTGTCTCAGTGTTTTTACAAAATTTAAGAACTTCCTGTTTAGGATTCTCATGTTGGAAGTTCATCATTAAAAACGTTTGGAAAAGTTTCCTCAACCCGCCGCATTGGTGACATCCGCCACTGCCACAACACATTCCTTTATCATCATTCAAATATTACAATTATAATATAAACAAAACAATTATCAAAATGACACCATAGCCAAAATCAAGCAACATAACTACAAACATAAACAATGTCAACATTGTAGATTTAAGCTTAAAATAACATAGAACAATTACAACAAATGTAGAAACAAACATTTTTACAATGGAGTTCAGGGTGCGCATTGTGCATTCAACCAATTGTAAGCGCTGCATGGGACTTTAACTAAAAAGATGATGGTCACGTTGACCTTACCGTTTCGTTAATGTATCCGTCGAGTGGATCGTTTACAATGAAAGAAAGTATTATGCGTCGATTCTGCTGCCACCTACAACAGGAGCCGCTGATTGCTTGCACCTGCCCTGATTGGAGTAGCGGCAGCCAATCCAGAGAGCTCTCAAAGTTAGCTGACATGTCATCTTTAAACAAGTGTGATGTGGGTTACACTTGAATTGCTATTGTGACATCCGGTGGACACATTTAGAACGGCAGTTTCTTTCATAAAAAAATGCAGCTCATTTTTATATTTAGCAAACTGATCTTGCGGGCCGGATTAAATCTGTATACAGGGCAGTACGTTTCTGTCAATTTCAAAAAAGCACAGCGACCCATGAGCATTTTTTAAAAAGTATTGAAGATGGAAAAAGATGGGGGGAAACATATTGTTTTTGTTTTTTGTTTGAGGACAAACATGACACAAACCTTCTCAATTGTTAGAAAGCCCACTGTTTAATATGTTTATTTTGAGTATTTGGTGAACATTGTTTTGTCCTACTAATTTTGGCGGTTCTTTAACTCACCAAAGTATGGACTGTGACGCAACAGTTTGTTTACATGTAAAATTTTCCACTCCTTCTTTGTCTCATTTTGTCCACCAAAAGATTCATGCTGAGCGTGAATTCACAATGCTTGCCAAAGATTGTAATAAATCTATTAAAAGAAGACAGCCTGCCGTTTCCTTTAACTTGGACACACACATCTATACCTTTGGCCATTAAAAGTCAGTAATTTCCAGGAGTTATTTCACCTTCTGATTTACTAATGGTTTCTAATGTTGTAAAAATGTGTGGAATAAATATTAAATTTCTGTCAATGAAGATTTGCCTGCGAGACAGTCATTTTGATAGTAGCCTATTATAGCTAATATAGACACTTAAGCCTTCATTATAACACTTATATATAATTATTTAATTTTTTTGCGGCTCCAGACAGATTCGTTTTTTGTATTTTTGGTCCAATATGGCTCTTTCAACGTTTTGGGTTGCCGACCCCTGGTATAGACAAACAACCAGCCATGCATTTTAGGTTAACAAGGTTTAAACCATTTTAGTTTTTTTGTTTGTTTCCTGGAATGTAAAAATTTTTTTTTTTAAATTTAATAAAAATAAACATTATTTTACCTTAATTGCTATAATTATTTTGTTCGATGAAAACGTCAATCCTTGATGCGCATGCGTGCGCGTACTCAGTAGCGTTGGATAGCAAATGTTTACGGCAGGGGTGTCAAACTCGTTTTCATTGAGGGCCACATCGCAGTTATGGTTGCCCTCAGAGGGCCGCTTTTAACAATGAGTAATATTGACAGTATAGCTCGGTTGGTAGAGCGGCCGTGCCAGCAACTTGAGGGTTGCAAGTTCGATCCCCACTTCCGCCATCCTAGTCACTGCCGTTGTGTCCTTGGGCAAGACACTTTACCCACCTGCTACCAGTGCCACCCACACTAGTTTAAATGTAACTTAGGTATTGGGTTTCACAATGTAAAGCGGTTTGAGTCACTTGAGAAAAAGCACTATATAAATGTAATTCACTTCACTTCACTAATATATGATAATACATGTATACGTTAGGTCAGGAAAAAACACAGAGGCTATTTCATCCCTACAAGCCTGTTTCGCGGGTTTCCCTGCTCTTCATGGGATTCATGCATGTATACATACATATATATAATACATTAACAATATATTTTTTACATAAGCTGCAAAAAAAAACTATTTATATTTTACTTTAAAAACTGGCAGCTCAGTCACCAGAATCTTACAGTAAAAGCAGTGTTTTTTTTTACAGCATATAACAAAATTGAATAAATGGAATGGAATGGAAAAACAATACCACCGATTTTAGAGGTAAAATTCAAGCAAGAGCTGCCAGTTGTTTTTTTAAACCGTAAAATCTTGTAGTTTTAATGATTTTTTTGGGTGTGTATTTTAATGTTTTAGTGTCTTACTGTATATGGAAAAAAACAGTACCAAAGTTGACTTTACTGCAAAAAAAACACAGTCGGCGGAATTCAACCGTAAAATCTATTGTCAATTTTACAGTCTACAATTTCATTGATAATTTGATTTGAAATCATAAGTCAGGCAAAGTACAGTATTTAACTTTATTTTAAAAAAACATTATTTTTGGAATACATGATAATATATTGATTTTGATAATATTACATTTTAAAAGATTGCATGCAGTACATGATTTTTAATGTCAGAAGGGAAAGAACAAATATATTTAGTAAGAAAACATTAAGCATTTTATTAATGCATATTATTCCCAGGCTTTCGCAGGCCACATAAAATAATGTGGCGGGCCAGATTTGGCCCCCGGGCCTTGAGTTTTTGACACCTGTGGTTTACGGGGAGAACATTTTTCCAGAAGACCTCCTGCTCCTCTGCCTTGTATTCGTAACATATTTTCACATGTCCTCCAATTCGGAGCTTCAAGTCTTGCAAAGCTATCTGAGTAATTTGTGGCTACAAAGAAATGACTCCATTCTCACAATACAAAGGTCCTGAGTTCAATCCCGGGCTCGGGATCTTTCTGTGTGGAGTTTGCATGTTCTCCCCGTGACTGTGTGTGGTCCCTCCGGGTAGTCTGGCTTCCTCCCACCTCCAAAGACCTGGGGATAGGTTGATTGGCAACACTAAATTGGCCCTGGTGTGTGAATGTGAGTGTGAATGTTGTCTATCTGTGTTGGACCTGCGATAAGGTGGCGACTTGTCCAGGGTGTACCCCGCCTTCCGCCCGAGTGCAGCTGAGATAGGCTCCAGCACCCCCCGTGGCCCCGAAAGGGACAAAGTGTATGGATGGATCGATGGAGGACCCCTGGTATAGACAAACAACCAGCCATGCATTTTAGGGGCGGCATAGCTCGGTTGGTAGAGTGGCCGTGCCAGCAACTTGAGGGTTCCAGATTCGATTCTCGCTTCCGCCATCCTAGTCACTGCCGTTGTGTCCTTGGGCAAGACACTTTACCCACCTGCTTCCAGTGCCACCCACACTGGTTTAAATGTAACTTAGATACTGGGTTTCACTATGTAAAGCGCTTTGTGTCACTAGATAAAAGCGCTATATAAATATAATTCACTTCACTTAGGTTAACAAGGTTTATACCTTAATTGCTATAATTTTCCAAGGCTGCCCTTTGTCACCGATTGTGTTCATAACTTATGGACAGAATTTCTAGGCGCAGTCAGGGCGTTAAGGGGATCCGGTTTGGTGGCTGCAGGATTAGGTCTCTGCTTTTTGCAGATGATGTGGTCTTGATGGCTTCATCTGGCCAGGATCTTCAGCTCTCACTGGATCGGTTCGCAGCCGAGTGTGAATGGGACTGGGATGAGAATCAGCACCTCCAAGTCCGAGTCCATGGTTCTCGCCCGGGAAAGGGTGGAGTGCCATCTCCAAGTTGGGGAGGAGATCTTGCCCCGAGTGGAGGAGTTCAAGTACCTAGGAGTCTTGCTCACGTGTGGGGGAAGAGTGGATCGTGAGATCGACAGGCGGATCGGTGCGGCGTCTTCAGTAATGCGGACGCTGTATCGATCCATTGTGGTGAAGAAGGAGCTGAGTTGGAAGGCAAAGCTCTCAATTTACCGGTCGATCTGCGTTCCCATCCTCACCTATGGTCATGAGCTTTGGGTTATGACCGACAGGACAAGATCATGGGTACAAGGCTAGGATCCTGATGAGAGTGCGGAAATATGACCACATCACACCAATTCTCAAATCCCTTCACTGGCTTCCTGTTCCACTCAGGATTGAATACAAAGTCTCCCTACTAACCCACCAGTGCCTCCATGGAAATGCCCCCCTCTACTTCAAAGAACTACTCACCCCCAAATCCTCCACTCGACACCTCCGCTCCGGACATGCTAACCTCCTCCAACCTCCAAGGACAAAGCTACGAACAATGGGAGACCGGGCTTTCTGCTCCGCCGCTCCCAGTCTGTGGAACGATCTCCCTGACCACCTGAGGGTACCACAGACTGTGGATGCTTTTAAAAAAGGCTTAAAAACCCTTCTTTAAAAAAAAAACAAAAAAACATTTTTTTAGATATATGCATACTAGTTCTAGCTATTTGGCTGTTCTAGTTTTAATTTTTTTAAATTTTTTATTATCTTTTTATTTTAATTTTTTTAATACACTGTAAATGGTAAATGGGTTGTACTTGTATAGCGCTTTTCTACCTTTTTAAGGAACTCAAAGCGCTTTGACACTATTTCCACATTCACCCATTCACACACACACATTCACTCACTAGTTAGCTGCCATGCAAGGCGCTAACTAGGACCCATCAGGAGCATGGGTGAAGTGTCTTGCTCAAGGACACAACGAACGTGACTAGGATGGTAGAAGGTGGGGATTGAACCAGTAACCCTCAGATTGCTGGCACGGCCACTCTCCCAACTTCGCCACGCTCTCCCCCACTGTAGCACTTTGAGGTTGTTTACTCAATGTAAAGTGCTTTTTACAAATAAAATCTATTATTATTATTATTATTATTATTACAAGCGGCCGAAATGAGTTTCCTTCGCCGGGTGGCGGGTCTCTCCCTTAGAGATAGGGCGAGAAGCTCTGTCATCCGGGAGGAGCTCAGAGTAAAGCCGCTGCTCCTCCACCCGGGCACGTCCGACCGGCAGGAGGCCACGGGGAGGACCCAGGATACGTTGGGAAGACTATGTCTCCCGGCTGGCCTGGGAACGCCTCGGGATCCCCCGGGAGGAGCTGGACGAAGTGGCTGGGAAGTCTGGGCTTCCCTGCTTAGGCTGCTGCCCCCGCGACCCGACCTCGGATAAGCGGAAGAAAATGGATGGATGGATGGGGAAAAAAAAAGAGACTGAGTAAAAAACACGCCGATGTCTTTCTTTGGGCAGTTAATTTGTGCTGGCAAGCAGACTAATGTAGTTTGTTACACAGGGATGGTACACGAAAACTGATGTCTGTGTCAACATTATGAAGGAAGTCTGGGCTTCTCTGCTTAGGCTGCTGCCCCCGCGACCCGACCTCGGATAAGCGGAAGAAAATGGATGGATGGATGGATGGGGAAAATAAACAAAGACTGAGTAAAAAACACGCCGATGTCTTTCTTTGGGCAGTGAATTTGTGCTGGCAAGCAGACTAATGTAGTTTGCCTACAAGATACCTACCTCTTCTCGCTGGCCTTTGACCTGAGCTGAGTCCGCCCACGAGGCCTCCATTTCTAGTCCCCCCCACCCCCCCCCCCACCCCTTCGCTTTAGTTTTATTTTTCAATTTGTCACACTTTTATTATTATTTTGCAAATTTTTACTTTTTATTCGACCCCTTTTACCGTATTGCTTTTGAACTATCTTGTACAGCTCATTCATTGTTTATGTTCTTTGTTTGTTTTTTGTTTTGTTTTGTATTTTGCTCTATGCTTTTTTAACCCGTAAAGCACTTTGGTTCAATTTAAAAGTTGTTGTAAACGTGCTATATAAATAAAGTTGACTTGACTTTGTTACACAGGTATGGTATATGAAAACTGATGCAAAATTGGTGTCAATATTTTTGAGGGAAGTCTGGGCTTCTCTGCTTAGGCTGCTGCCCCCGCGACCCGACCTCGGACAAGCGGAAGAAAATGGATGGGTGGATGGATGCGAAAATTGTGTTCGATGAAAACTTTAATTGTTGATGCGCATGCGCGCGCATGCTCAGTAGCATTGGATAGCAAAATGTTTACTGGTAGAACATTTTCCTCTGTCTTGCATTCGTAACATCTTTTCACGTCTTGCAAAGCTACGTGAGGAATTTGTGGATACAAAAAAAAATGACTCCATTCTCCTCGCTATGCATTCTTAACATATTTGTCTCCTCATGTTTCCAGGGATCGCACGAAGAAAGGGAAACCACTCCAACTATCCCAAAAACACAAACGACAACAACGTGGTGAGCGCGAACTTTGCTGGAGACTGAAAATGAAAAGAACACAATAACAAGTGCGTCCACTATTTAAGACTGCCTACTTGTTTTTATCCCACGGATAAAATTGCTAAAATTCTATAAAAAGGCGGAAACGCC
>NC_084756.1:19651731-19684231 GCF_033978785.1 Entelurus aequoreus
CATCAACTGCGTGAACTGGCCTTCGGGGCTTTTGTCTACCTGGAGAGACACAGACGAGCGCTTTAAAAAAAACACTTCCCCGTTGGTTTTGCTCCATGGAGCTTGTTGTTTTTCACCTCCAGTCTTCCTTGTTGGGGTTTGTAGACCACTTGAGGACAGTCCCGCAAGATGTGATTATACAGAATACGAAAGTGCTCAATGTTGTCTCTCACAATGTTGGCCACCTTGGATTTATCCTCTCCAATCACCATCCTGAAATCACCTTGAGAGGACCAGACCAAATGTTTTCCATGATGGATGGGAATTCTCACGTGCAACAGCTGCGGCTGCTTCATCCATCAGTTTAATGAGTTTTCATGGTATGTATTGTGACTGGGCTTATACCGTATTTTTCGGTATATAAGGCACACTTAAAATCCTTTGATTTTCTCAAAAATCAACGCATAATGTTCGACATAATTCTGGTTGTGCTAACTGACCTCGAAGCAATTTTATTTGGTACATGGTGTAATGATAAGTGTGACCAGAAGATGGCAGTCATACATAAGAGATATGTGTAGACTGCAATATGATGGCAGTAAACAACACCAAAACTTTAAATGTTCCATTGAGAACACAGAACATTACACACGGCGCAAAAAATTGGTCGACATGTTTTTAGTACGACTTCGGTAAGCTATGAAGCCGCACCGTTTGATGGATTGTCGGCGCATTAAACATACGAGTATTATTATGGTGCGTGTTTAAGGACCGCAAAATCGCACCTATTAAGAGACATATTACCTGGCGTTTTGAGTCACAATATTATGCAAAACCAACTTTTCTTACCTTCTGGTACCTGCTGATGTTTATTTGGGATCTGCATAAGTCCTGAAAATGTGCGCTCGTCTGTAGTCATAAGCTTCTTCTTTTTCTCTACCTTATGTGACATTCATCTTCCGCTGTTGCCATTTCTAATATTAAGTAGCGTAAAGTTCTTATTTATATCTGTCAGGAGACTAGCTATCAAAGCGCTAAAAACTGTCGTGCGTTTACATAATTCACCCACGGAACTTTAGTTATTAGAGGGTTCCGGTCGGACGTTTTTCCACGGGACACATTTCCGGCGTTGTTGTTGCATTATTGAGCCACGGATGAGGAGATGCTGCTCCGCTATTGATTTACGTAAAGTCTGAATGTCATTAAAACAGTTAGCTCCATTTTTGACACTTCTTCCACTCCCGTCCTTGCACGCTACACCGCTACAACAAAGATGACGGGGAGAAGACGCTGTCGAAGGTGAGCCACGTAAATAAGACCGCCCACTAAACGGCGCATCCTGAGGAGACGCTCAGAAAGCGGCTTGTAAAACATAATCTATGCAACACTTTTACCAAAGAACCACCATTACATGTTATGTAGACCACAAGATAGTGTTTTAAATTTACAAAAAAACATAATATGACCCCTTTAATGCGCCTTATGATCCGGTGCGCCTTTTGTAAGAAAAAACACCTGAATAGATCCGCTCATCGGCAGTGCGACTTTTAATCCGGTGCGCCCTATTGTCCGAAAAATACGGTAAATTGATTCTCAATGTGATAATTAATGATGACTTAATTCACACAGTCATCCAACACTCCCAGCTACACAGCTGTTAAACATTTGTGGAAAATGTGTTTAGCTGTGAAAATACTTTACCAGCATAAGAAAGGCCAGCTATCTGCAGGAAAAGTTCCTCCTGGCTGAAACTCTCAGGCAGCATAAGGAAGGAGGCCGTCACCGCGCTCTTGAGGTTGGCGACAAGAGCGGCACGGAGCTTTCCGTTCTCACTCTGCAACAGCATCTTCACCTGCATAGGAGAATGTGCGTGGATACTCATTTGCGGTACGGATGTTCGGATACATACTGAAATATCAATACTGCAGATACCAAATCTTTATGCTCAAATATTGATCCTCAAATCAAAATATCGATACTTTTAATACTTTAATTCAGGGGTGTCCAATCTTTTTCCACCAAGGGCAGCATACTGAAAAGTGAAGGTAAGTGGGGCCATATTAATATTTTTTCATTTAAAAAAAATGCTAAAAACAGATATTGTGTTTAGAATATTTAAGCTTTTTCTCACTACTTATCAATTTTTTTGCTCTTTTTTTACTTACATTTTTACTGTTGTTTTTTTCCCATGCAAGAATAGAATAAAAATTATAATACGATTGTTTAACTGCATAACCTAGTGTTTTAAAAGTTCTGCCTGTACAAAAATATCAGTTACACATTAAACAGTGTTTATTAAGGTTGTTGTTGTAGTTGAGATAGGCTCCAGCGCCCCCCGCGACCCCGAAGGGAATAAGCGGTAGAAAATGGATGGATGGATGGATGGATGGAATTCAAAAGTTAGTATTATTGTATTCTTTACCTAAAAATCAAACATTCTGTATATTTTGAGTATTTATTTATTTTTTTGAGAAGGTGTTTTAGGTCAGGGGTGTCTAAACTTTTTCCATCAATGAATGAATGAATGAATGATCTTTATATGTCATTGTGCATGTACAGGTACAACGAAATTTAGGTTGCTTCCCTGAGGTGCTTTGCATTTAAAAAAAAGAAGAAAACCACACAATATACAGAAACAACACAATATACACAATATGCAATATACAATATGGCCTAAGACCACTCTAAGAGGTAATGTAAAAAAACAACAACAAAAAAACGAGACAATAAAAAGTATAAAGTGACTAGTAAACTGACTAGAGAGGAGTAATGCTGGTTCCCAGTGTGCTGAGGTGGTGGGAGTCAGTATTTCCTACCTCCTATGCTGTGCAGGCTTTTTATTGTGGATTAAATATGTAAATAAATATGGTAAATATTGTCCAGTTGGCGTGTAATCGCTGATTGCACAGTCAAGGGCCGTCCTAAGTAATTACTCTAAATTACAACTGGGCTTTGTTGTGATGAAACCACAGGAATGGGTTGTTCTACCAGGAGTTTGTCAACTTGACAGCCACATTTAGCCGTGTTGTTAGTATTCCGTGTTGTTAGCATTGCATGTCATTCCACATTGCTCATGCCAAAGGATGACTAATGTCATGTGGAGCTGATGGTGTCAAAAAAGAAGTTTATCAACAGCGTTTATCTCCACTTAGCATTGCCAGCTGCTGACAACGGTCTCTCAGTCACACCGTCCTGGTGGGCCTCGCGTCGCGTCTTTTGACATCGCTCACGTCAAAGGCTCATTAATGTGGAGATGTGTTATTGATAAAGCAGAAGTTGAAAATGAAGTCCATTAAAAAGTTGTTCTGCCAAAAGCTGGTTGAACTACATTGTCGCAGTGAAGAAAAGTAGCGCCTGTCGTTAGCATTGCTCACCCTTAACCTGGAAAAGCAAGTCCCGCTTGGTGAATATCTTCATCAATCATAACAATAATAATAATAATAATAGAAAATAGGAAAAACACTGCACTGTAATACATAAAAGGACTAATAGGATTTAATTCAATACTTTAATTTCAGCCCCTAATATGTAAAATATGCTTAATGTTTTTTCTAAATTTGCGCTGTAGTGACGCCGCAATATTTTAAGTGCAATATGGCGAGGGACAACTGTATTGTTCTTTAGAATTAAACCAAGAAAAAAAAACCACAGATATGACAAAGTTGTAGCATTTTAAGAGTAAAGTTGTTCAGTTACCAAGGGGGAAATTTCCGTGTAAAATTAAGTCGTTATTTTAACCCCCCAAATTTTTTATAAAGTCACAATTAAGCCCTAATTTTACAGACTGACTGTTAAAATCCAACCTACGTCTCACTACTTGCTTTATAATAGCTGGGTAATATGATAAATAAAGAGTCAAATAAATATTTTCTCACAAAAATATGTTTCTTTGCATAACAGTGACTTTATCCTCATAAATGTATGATTTTTGTGCAGTAAAAAACAAAGGCTTTGTTCCTTTTTACTTGTAATAGTACAACTTTAAAAAAAATACAATATGATGGTTGTTTTTCTTCCTCTTGTTGAATTACAAAACACAAAGCCAGTGAAGTTGGCACAGGGGCGGTATAGCTCGGTTGGTAGAGTGGCCGTGCCAGCAACTTGAGGGTTCCAGGTTCGATCCCTGCTTCTGCCAACCTAGTCACTGCCGTTGTGTCCTTGAGCAAGACACTTTACCCACCTTCTCCCAGTGCCACCCACACTGGTTTAAAAATGTGACTTAGATATTGGGTTTCACAATGTAAAGTGCTTTGAGTCACTAGAGAAAAGTGCTATATAAATATAATTCAATTAAATTCAATCAAGCAAGAATGGGGAAATAATTCCACCTGCAAAGCTTCAAAAATTGGTCTCCTCAGTTCCCAAATGTTTACTGAGTGTTGTTAAAAGGAAAGGCCATGTAACACAGTGGTAAAAATGCCTCTGTGCCAACTTTTTTGCAATGTGTTGCTGCCATTAAATTCTAAGTTAATGATTAATTGCAAAAAAAATTACGTTTCTCAGTTCGAACTGTAAATATCTTGTCTTTGCAGTCTATTCAATTTAATATAAGTTGAAAAGGATTTACAAATCATTGTATTCTGTTTTTATTTACGAATTACACAACGTGCCATCTTCACTGGTTTTGTACATTCTGGTAATTCTAAAAGTGTATTTTCCTAGTTTGGTCTGATATGTTTTTCCTAATGCTCCTTTTTAATGAAACTCAGCGTCGACAGGTAAGTTTGCTCCGTTAGCATGTGTACAATTACGGATGGATATTGAAATATTCAGATACTGACTGGTTTGTGAAGACGTCCTGCAACATACAAGGTTTTCCAGTGCATTAGGTCATCAATCAGAGACTCGGTGCTGATCACACCATATTTGATGATCTAAGAGAAGAAATGCATGGTTCAAAATCAGGACATCTTACATAAATAAGAGATTATTTGTGATGTTTTGTTTTACCTTCCCGTCCACGGGCACCAGCGTGTTGTAGTATACAGCAGCTCCGCGTTCACACTGTATGGAGCTGATCGTGATGGGTCCCAGGAGTTTAAGGATGGAGTAATGTTTGCGGTTCTGCAGCAGATTCAGGGTGTGCCAAGTGACCGGGTCATCCACCGCAAACACAAAGTCCAGCATGTTTTTCTGCAAGCACAGAAGTTACTTCGACTTTACACATCATAATGTTTTGTATAGACTGCAGAGGTTTCCTGACATGCACACGGCAACAAGAAATGCAGCGGTATCACTGTTGTGGTTGTTGTGTGGTTTAATAATTGTATGAATGCTCCAAAGCATTCACACATATGGTTTTCTACACCAAAATGCATCAATTTATTATTCAACTTATTATACCTCTTTATATTCTTCTTCTCCAGGTTTTGGCACGTTCTACCTTCCACATTTTCACTCGATTCAAACTGTCCCAACTTCAAACTGTTCAGCCTATTCCGGAATCGTGGGCTGTCCCTTGACAAATTCCAAAAATTCCCAGAATTCCAGGTTTTCCGGGACATTTTTCCTATTCAAAATGAATTGGCCATTTTTCAAACTTCCCCCATTTCCAAAATTTTGAACCTATTCAAACCATTCCTCCTTCAACACATTGCACCATTCTGGAAATGCAAACTTCCCCTTTTCCAAATTAAAAAAAATTCCAGGATTTTCCTAAATTCCTGCTTTTCCAAAGGCCTATATCCACCCTTTTTTTCTGGCGACTACTCCTTCCACATTTTTAAACGAATTTCAACCGTTCCACCGTCAAATCATTTCTCTTAATCAGGACAAAAAACTAGTTAGTTTTTTTTAACTGGAAAAATTCCCGGTTTTCCCGAAGTTCCAGGAATTCCGTAATACCCATACTTGCCAACCCTCCCGATTTTCCCGGGAGAGTCGCGAATTTCAGTGCCCCTCCCGAAAATCTCCCGGGGTCACCATTCTCACAAATTTCTCCCAATTTTCACCCAGACAACAATATTGCTACACCATCCTTCACTAGGGATGATGTTGGAAAACTAGCTAGCACAACAGTAACAGCCGACTTCTCTCGCCCCATTGTGCGTATCGATTCGCTACCGTGCTTGTCCCCTTCTTCTCCACAGTGTGCTTCACCGAGATGTCGAAAGTGAGCGGCACCTCGTCCATGTTGGGGATGTGTTTGTCGTCAATGTTTTATTTACAACGCACATAGCAGCACTATATGCTCACTGGGGGCGTGCCTTAAGCGTCCTTTACACACCTGAAACCTTCACCCTTTAACGTCCGCATGCTGTCCTAAGTCACGTCCGCTTTTCCTCCATATAAACAGCGTGCCGGCCCAGTCACATAACATCTATGGCTTTTGGAACTCAGTGCACACACAGGTGCTGCCCATACCTATGCTCCTTCAAGGGCTGTGCTACTGGCTGCGAAGCATTGCACCTTCAAATACAACCACGTGTAGAGGAGTGTTATGTGTGTAAATAAATGAACACTGAAATTTAAGTAGTCTTTTTTGTGTGTGTGTATATATATATATATATATATATATATATATATATATATATATATATATATATATATATATATGTCCTGGGCATGACATTAAAGTGCATCCGGCAGTGGAGGCTCCTCTATGGGGGTCTTGGGGCACTAGGAGGTTAACCCCTTTACCACTGTTATCCCAGGTGGCCCTTGGCAAAGGCCTAGTAACTGACTGCCCCCTAGCCAGGGATACGGTGAAGACCTCAACGGCGGAGCAGGCAGAAGACGGTAGATTTAAGAACTACCACAACGGCTGCGATGGCGGAAGAAGGCTGCAGCAGAAAAGGGTCCCCCAGTCGTCTTGGACTCCATGCCACTGGACCCTGACCCGGATCTGTCAAGGATCGTGTGGTGACTGTCTGTGCACCAGTCTCCCCACGTATATATATATATATATGTATGTATGTATGTATGTATGTATGACCCCCAGCGGGCCTTTTGAATATCTCCCTAATTCTGAGGTCTCAAGGTTGGCAAGTATGGTAATACCATTTCAACATGTAAAAACTAGAGATGTCCGATAATGGCTTTTTTGCTTTTATCCGATATTCCAATATTGTCCAACTCTTAATTACCGATTCCGATATCAACCGATACCGATATATATAGTCGTGGAATTAACACATTATTATGCCTAATTTTGTTGTGATGCGCCGCTGGATGCATTAAACAATGTAACAAGGTTTTCCGAAAACAAATCAACTCAAGTTATGGAAACAAATGCCAACGTGGTACTGCCATATTTATTATTGAAGTCACAAAGTGCATTATTTTTTATAACATGCCTCAAAACAGCAGCTTCGAATTTGGGACATGCTCTCCCTGAGAGAGCATGAGGAGGTTGAGGTGGGCGGGGTTGGGGGCGCGGGATTGAGGTGGGGGGTTAGGGAGTTGCGGGGGTGTGTATATTGTAGCGTCCCGGAAGAGTTAGTGCTGCAAGGGGTTCTGGGTATTTGTTCTGCTGTGTTTATGTTGTGTTACGGTGCGGATGTTCTCCCGAAATGTTTGTCAGTCTTGTTTGGTGTGGGTTCACAGTGTGGCGCATATTTGTAACAGTGTTAAAGTTGTTTATACGGTCACCCTCAGTGTGACCTGTATGGCTGTTGACCAAGTATGCCTTGCATGGGACATTCTTCAAAGTTCTACAACTCCCACATTTTTCATCTGATCCAAACCGTTCCAACTTGAAAATATTCAGCCTGTTTGGGAATTGTGGGCCCTACTTCAACTGTTCTAAAAAAAAAATCAATTTAACTTCAGCATTGGAGCCTTTTACACGCAATTCCTTCAGGAATTGCCTCATCTAGTTAGTATATGAGTTATGTTAACAAGGCATGTGTCACTCCTTACCTCCATTTGACCTTGGCTGGTCCCATGTTGTTTGAAAACGCCAGATCCGTATGCAAAAGCCAGACTAATATCCTGAGGGAACTGTGATAAAATCCTCCTGTAAAGCACGCCGGTGTTGTGCAAAGCTGGCAGAGTCATGTTAACAACACATCGACGAGCTTTACCCTTGTGGAAAACACACGCTTGTCAATAGGCAAGACGGCCAAGAAACAAGCGTGGACGACTAAACACGGAGCATTAAAGGTAAAGGTAACATTTCGGATTAATTTCTAATATATTCGCATAAAGTGCTAGCGTTTAATATTTGTTTTAAAGTTGAACTATGATCATCACTGCAATTTCCCTTAGCTTTCGGCGTCGCGTAAATTTTACGTCACAGCTCCTCTGCTCGACGAAGAGGATCATGGGAATTGTAGTGCGAGTTCTTTTCAAGGCTGTTGTTTCCGATGAATGACTTTACGACATTTTTATCACGATGACAAAGCAAACTGTGTGTCATAAATAAGGTAGGCTCGTCAATTCGCCGGTAGATAGCGGCTTTAAAGAATAAATGTGAGTTTACCAATTTGCGCAAGCATACTACTTCAAGTTTTTTTGGTGTTTTTTTTTTGGAAAAAATTAGTTGTTTTTATTTATTTATGTATTTTTTTTTGATAAATTAAACATAGCCGTATCAACAAAATATTACCAAAAAAAAAAAACCTTAATGCATTTAACTGCAAAATAAACTCAATAGTATGCTTCACATTCAAATAGGGATTTTTATCCCAAATCACTGTGTCCAAGTTTGTAAACATAAGAGTATACAATTCTGCCTGAAGTGCAAAACACTTTTCATGAAACAAATTACAACCACAGAAAACCAAGTAAGAAATGAGAAAAAAAAAACTTTACAATTTCAGAAAAAACAAAAACGAAAGTGTCGGGCTTGTCCCTGACAGTTTGGTTAGTTTTAGTTTTTCCTCTGTGTTTGTTTTATTTCCTGTCAGCACTCTTATTTTGGTTCAGTTTCCTGTTTGTCTCTCTGAGACAGCTGTGGCTGATTGGCTACCTGGCCACACCTGGTGTCAATCAGCCAGCTGCTATTTATACCTGCCCTGCCCTGCAGTCACTGCTGGATTATTGTCATTTCTACTTGTCGATGTCAGTGTAGCTGGATGCGGTAGCAGTAAGCTATATTCTGTATCTGTTTGTAGCTTGCTGTCTTTTTGTTCCTCGTCTTCCAGTTCCTGTTTCCCTGGCATCCTGTTTCCTGTTCCTAGTTCCTGGTTTGTGTTTTTTCTTTATATTTTTGGACATTAAATGTTTTCCCGCTCAATGCCTATCGTCATCTCTGCATCTTGGGGTTCGTCACCAACATAATATGACAGAAAGACTAAAAAAGACGGTTAACTTCAATCTTTTTCAATTGTTGAAAAATTGAACACACACATCACACATATTGACAATACACAAACAAATTACGGCACTGCAAATATATTTCAATTATTTACAATTATTTTTATTATGTGTGAATGTGGAAAAACTGTCAAAGCGCTTTGAGTACCTTGAAGGTAGAAAAGCGCTATGCAAGTACAACCCATTCATCATTTATTTATTTACAAGGTTGATCAATTAACATCCCTATACAAACAATGTCAAAGTAAAGTGACAATACAAATAGATTTAAAAAAAGAAAAATTAAAAATACAAATTAAAAATGCAAAATGGGCTTAACTTAAATTCCTCCGATAAAGACAATAATTGAGGTATTTTCTATTTTTTATCATTTTCCAAGATTTTATCAAATAATTTGAAGCGACCCCAAAAAGGGACAAGCAGTAGAAAATGGATGGGATGGATAATTTCATGGGAGAATTTAGGTTTCACTTTCAGAAATAGACCTTTATGTATGAAAAAAAAATAGCTTGCAACATATTGATGATAATCATTTATAGATTGTTATATTTCATAAATATGCCAAATGTTATATATTGTATCATAAATGGGGACATGTCTATGCCTTTGTCTTTCAGCCAAATCCCAAAAATGAATTAATAAAAGTAAATAATTCACATTTTCCTTCGCCCCGCAACCTCGTAAGGGATAAGCGGTAGAAGATGGATGGATGGACATTTTCCTTAGCATATAGATATAACAGTTGCCAGCCATATTGTTAAATTTAAAAAAAAAAAAAAAAATCACTGTTATTATTTGAAATATAATTTCTTGAACTTAAAGAATAATTGGATATGTTATATACTTCAACACAGCAGGCACAAGACATTTAAAAAACGTTGAGAACATGTTGAATTAGGTCCCGACGTTTAGCAACTCAAACCTAACGTTGAAACATGCTTTTTGACAATGTTTAATCAATGTTGGGTTTTGACGTTGAGTCGACCTATTAATATTCTACAACACAAATACAACATTGAATTAACATGCTTTTTGACTACGTTTATTCAATGTCAGGTTGTGCCGTTGATTTGACCATTGAAATTTGGTCATTTCCCAACCAACAACGTGGATCCAACGTTGGACATGAATGTCGTCTCAATTTACAAATACAACCTATTTTTGCAACGTTGTTCAGAAGTCAGTTTTAAAAAAACATATGTATAATCAACGTTGGATCAATGTCTTGTGCCTGCTAGGAATCTAACTGTTTAGTTCGCATTTGACCTTATTCACCAGTTTATCTTAATGTTACAATTATTACACTAATATAGTTTTTCGGAGATCTACACGTAACCCAAACTTTTTGACTCGGGGGGCCGCATTGGGTTAAAAAAAATTGGCTGGGTACTCCTCTTGACAAAATTGGTGCAGTTCAGCTAAATGTGTTGGTTTTCTGACATGGACTTGTTTCTTCCGCATTTTCCACACGTTTAAGTCAGGACTTTGGGAAGGCCGTGCTAAAACCTTAATGCTAGCCTGATTTAGCCATTCCTTTACCACTTTTGACGAGTGTTTGGGGTCATTGTCCTGTTGGAACACCCAACTGCGCCCAAGACCCAACCAATTTTGTCAACCAGAAGCTTTCCAGAAGCTTGTGGATGGCTACCAAAAGTGCCTTATTGCAGTGAAACTTGCCAAAATATTAACATTGCTGTATGTATACTTTTGACCCAGCAGATTTGCTCACATTTTCAGTAGACTCATAATAAATTCATAAAAGAACCAAACTTCATGAATGTTTTTTGGGACCAACAAGTATGTGCTCCAATCACTCTATCACAAAAAAATAAGAATTGGAGAAATTATTGGAAACTCAAGACAGCCATGACATTATGTCCTTTACAAGTGTATGTAAACTTTTGACCACGACTGCAAGTGTTCCATTCCAAGATGTTTTTTTTTTATTAATACATATTTAATGTCCCCCTATGACAGTTCACCATGCATCTGCTGTCCACTTCATGTCCAGGATGAGACCGTCTTCCTGGAAAGCGCCAATAGCCAATCTTCCCGAACAAATGCATTTTGATGAGGTCAGTCCACGCTAATGAGTAATAATGACCTCCCTCATTGTGTACTGTAAGTGCCTTGTTAATCAGTGATCTACCAGTAGAGCAGATAAACATATTTTCCACCCTGCGGGGGATCACGGAAGTGTCAAATTGAAGCTTGTTAACCTGAATGTTTTGTTTTGGTGGTTTCCATGCTGTTGATTAAGGGTGCTTAATTTCCAATTGACTAGAAAACAAATGACTTTCGAGGCCTTTATCTGCTTTGGGGAATCAATTAAGCAGGTAATTGTTGTTGTGACTCATGGTTGAGTAGTACACATTTCGGAGTATATATTATTTCATACGGGCTGAAAATACCAATGCACGGTAAATTTTCATCAGATGCGAACAAGGCAAGAACCACAAGAATCTTTCCAGCTATTGTGCAGCCGTTGCCATGGCGATTACCATTGCTGTCTTGGTGCCTGGTGATGGAATATCAAAAGATATGGCACCATTAACCACGCACGCACATTTATGTGCATGCACAGATGTTCCTACCCCTTCTGGGAAGAAGGACGCATCCTCTTTAATCTCTGCATCGTCTTAGGGAACATTTGCAGATCACCCCTAATGACCAAAACATTTTTACTGTCTATTTAGGGATGTGCTGTTTCTTCTCTTCATGTAATTTAACAAAGTCCAGTACAAAGGCTCTGTCTGAAATTCTGTCTTTACAGAACACAATAATGTCCAGTATTACATAACAAGAGGGCAGATAAATATAATATTCTTCCATCTGCTCCTTTCTGATCATGGAAATGTAGAAGAAACCAAAAAACAATGAAAGTGTGAACTGTATGTGGCATGCATATATGCATTTTCATGAAAGGAATAAAAAAATAAATGTTAATGATGAATAATGTCCAGTTATGTCATAGAGGTGTCAGTAACAGGCAGTACTACCACAACAACAATAAACACAGCTTTAAATGAGCTCTAGCACCAACCATTCTGGTGCAAATTAAGGTCATGTTTTGCTTTGACGGCCAACCGGTGGTCTTGCGCACACGTGTTATATAACGTCTCGGTTTGTGAATAAAAAAATTAAAAAAAAAAAATTGGTGCTATGCGTCCATGTGTGCCATGCAAGATGTAGGCCAAGAGGAGGCTCTGCATGTCGTTTCAGTTCACATGGCAGCTCGGTGACTCACTGCCGCGCGCTCACGCTTCACTGAGCACCGGCCGGGGGGCGCTCTTCTGGGCTGGGCTCATCGTGACTCGCCTCGAAATGTGCAAAACCTACGCGGAGAGTGAGAATAAAAGGATGCAATCAGATCTGCAGTCTTTGATGAATTAATTCTCCTGTTCAAACACAGTGATTATTGTACAAGACCCAAAACCAGTGAAGTTGGCATGTTGTGTAAATGGTAAATAAAAACAGAATACAATGATTTGCAAATCCTTTTCAACTTATATTCAAATGAATAGGCTGCAAAGACAAGATATTTAATGTTCCAACTGAGAAACTTTTTTTTTTTTTTGCAAATAATCATTAAGTTAGAATTTAATGGCAGCAACACATTACAAAAAAGTTGGCACAGGGGCATTTTTACCACTGTTACATGGCCTTTCCTTTTAACAACACTCAGTAAACGTTTGGGAACTGAGGAGACCAATTTTTGAAGCTTTTCAGGTGGAATTATTTCCCATTCTTGCTTGATGTACAGTTTAAGTTGTTCAACAGTCCGGGGGTCTCCGTGGTGTATTTTAGGCTTCATAATGCACCACACATTTTCAATGAGAGACAGGTCTGGACTACAGGCAGGCCAGTCTAGTACCCGCACTCTTTTACTATGAAGCCACGCTATTGTAACACGTGGCTTGACATTGTCTTGCTGAAATAAGCAGGGGCGTCCATGATAACGTTGCTTGGATGGCAACATATGTTGCTCCAAAACCTGTATGTACCTTTCAGCGTAAATGGTGTCTTCACAGATGTGTAAGTTACCCATGCCTTGGGCACTAATACACCCCCATACCATCACAGATGCTGGCTTTTGAACTTTGCGCCTATAACAATCCGGATGGTTCTTTTCCACGACGTCCACAGTTTCCAAAAACAATTTGAAATATGGACTTGTCAGACCACAGAACGCTTTTCCACTTTGCATCAATCCATCTTAGATGATCTGAGGCCCAGCAAAGCCGGCTGCGTTTCTGGGTGTTGTTGATAAATGGCTTTCGCTTTGCATAGTAGTGTTTTAACTTGCACTTACAGACGTAGCTACGAATAGTAGTTACTGACAGTGGTTTTCTGAAGTGTTCCTGAGCCCATGTGGTGATATCCTTTACACACTGATGTCAGTTTTTTGATGCAGTACCGCCTAAGGGATCGAAGGTCCGTAATGTCTTCGCTTACGTGCAGTGATTTCTCCAGATTCTCTGAACCTTTTGATGATATTACGGACCGTAGATGGTGAAATCCCTAAATTCCTTGCAATAGCTGGTTGAGAAATGTTGTTCTTAAACAACTTGCTCACGCATTTGTTCACAAAGTGGTGACCCTCGCCCCCTCGTTTGTGAATGACTGAGCATTTCATGGAAGCTGCTTTTATACCCAATCATGGCACCCACCTGTTCCCAATTAGCCTGTTCACCTGTGGGATGTTCCAAATAAGTTTGATAAGCATTCGTCAACGATCTCAGTCTTTTTTGCCACTTGTGCCAGCTTTTTTGAAACATGTTGCAGGCAATCAAATTCCAAATGAGCTAATATTTGCAAAAAATTATAAAGTTTTCCAGTTCGAACGTTAAGTGTCTTGTCTTTGGAGTCTATTCAATTAAATATAGGTTGAAAAGGATTTGCAAATCATTGTATTCTGTTTTTATTTACCATTTACACAACGTGACAACTTCACTCGTTTTGGGTTTTGTACATGCTGTCAACACAAATCAACAAAAGTGGAGCATCAGTCATCATCAGTAGACCTTTTCATAAAGAGTACCAGCTGGTGTTGGTTGGTGTTTTTTAAGATTACACTGTCACAGCAAAAACTGAGCATTAACATTGTAAGTCGTGCGCGGAAGTAAATAAGCTGCAGGAGGCTGACAAGTCGTGATTGAATTGCAGCTACTGCCATCTTGTGAAGATGATTAAAACTACATCACCGGGAAGTAGCCAACAGCCACAGGCGTCTTATCAGTTAATTACAGTAGAGACTCCAACGGTTATTTTCTTTTGGAGGGGTGACCATAAGGGACTTGGCGGTTAATTTAATAGAGGCATTCATCGGGGTATTTACATCAGGCACACGTTAGTCCAAATAAATCCAAAGAAAAAAAAAATAAAGTCCAAAGAATAACAGATTTCTGTAATATACTTAAACTGTAAGCAGTAAATAAAACATGACCATGTCCACGGGTATTTAAATATGTTCTATGTTGTAATGCAGAATTGCAATCCAAGACAATTATTGAAATACATTTAGGTTGTAAAATTCCAGAAGGGGATTAAAAAAATAAATAAAACAATTTAAGTCTCAAAAAACCATCGCCAGGACTTTTACAGAGCGTGTAAGATCTAATCAGTTCAGCGAGCATAAAAAAAGATGAACTCTGTTTAGTTTTTTCTTTGTATTTTTACAATACATTTTCCAAAAGAATGACCTCAACAAGCACTGATAAGCAGTGTTTGGAAAATTACTTTTAAAAAGTAATTAATTATAGTTACTTTGTTAAAACAGTAATTTAGTTACTAACATAATTACTCTTTAACATAATTACACTTTAATAAATGTAATTAATTACGAGGGAAAGTAATTAATGTGTTACTTAAAAAAAAAACTTACAGTATAAGGCCTACGCAGTTGAGACGTTTCATGAGAGCAGAGTGTATGTGTGTGCCTTTGAAAGGCGGTGCCTGTTGCCAAGTGACGTGTGACGTTGGCGACAGTGTTAAGCAGGATTTTTGCTTAGTTTTGTTTGTTAGCTTAGCTGCAGCAGTTTGCCGGCAGTTAAGGCACCTCTGTTGACTGGATTGTGTGACCTCTGGTTAATAAAGAGATTGAATTTGCTTCGATGGCTGTCAAATCTTCTTATCAACAAACGGGGTATTGTAGGATTGCAAGCGTGTCACTTCATTGATTCATTACTCCCACGTAGTAGTAGTGTGTATTAAGTTTAGTTTAGTTTCAAGTTTATTCACAATACCATAGAACAATTGCAATAGTAGTGAATATCATTTAAGGATGTTGGTAAGTGAAAGGGTCCCCCAAATAAGCTAGAAGAAGCTTTTGGCAGGGGGTCTAGAGGACAGTATATATATTGGAGTGCTGAAACATGGTGGCAAGCACAAAAAAAACGCTATATGATAAACACAAAATAATAGTACTAAAGCAAGTATACACATACATACATACATTCATTCAACCATGCAAAACCCAACAGTAGTCTACCCCACATGAGGCATTAGAGATAGGTGGTTAATAGGTAAGTTTTCAGTTTCTTTTTGAAGTTGGAGAATGAATACAGCATCTTGAGGCTCTCATGAAGCCAGTTCCAAATCTTTGGTCCCCTGCATACAACACTTCGAGCGGTACAATCCAGTAGACGATGTTTACCTGATATCAGATCTAAGTTACGAGTGTTGTGGGCATGCTGGGGATGGTAGATAGGAACCAAGCTACAGAGCCTAAGATTCAGCCTGTGGATGACTTGATAGGTTAGACAAGCATTGTGATATATATTGAACTCTGTCAGACTTAAGAGATGATAATTATGGAATAGATGTCGAGTGGGGGCATTAAACTTGGACCATGACAGGGCCGGTATGATTTTCTTTTGCATGGATTCTAATTTGTGAAGGTAGGTAGGGAAGGTTACAGTAGTTTAGATGTGGTTCAAAGAGTTTTATATAGGGTAAGTAGAGCATAAAGAGGAAGATAATGACGAAGGTGAAAGAACAGGCCAACATATTTGGATAATTTGTTTAACAGATGGCTAATGTGATATTTGAAATTGAGATATTCGTCAATGACATGTGTTCATGTATTACTGTTTGCTGTGTGATGTTGCCTCCTTCTATTTGATATCAAGTTCATTAAGTGTGGTGCTGCTTGTTGCTTTCATTTGTAAAAAGATACTTCCTGCATTGATCTTGCTGTGCCTCTGACACTGTCATGTTGATATACAACCACATCAAAAGTAGCGTGACAGGTTGCATCAAACGTATTGGTAACAATGTCGTAACATACATAAAAGTAGTTAGCTAGATTACTCGTAACACTGTTAGTAACGCTGTTATTATGAACACTGCTGATAAGAAGAGTATAGTCAGGAAATTATAATCAAAACCAGCATTTCAAGATTTTGCGTGTCGATTATTTAGATTTTTCCCCCTCTTTAATTATCTCTACTAATACACCATTCACTTGAAACATAGCAGCCAGAAACCCAGCAGAAGAAGATCAAGTAACACTGTCCCAGGCAGTCCGCTACACAGAAGCATCATGGAGGTTTATTGAAACACTGAGCCAACAGTACAATGTCAGCAGCTTATAGCCAAAGAGATTTTAGTCTTAGTTGTTTGGACACACTTTTGTTACGGTACAGGGGGAAGAAGGCGGCACAGAATGCAGGACGTCATTTAGCTCTATTTATTATAATGTACAATCTGAGATGAGGCGTGTAACCAGAGGTGGGTAGAGTAGCCAGAAATTGTACTCAAGTAAGAGTACTGTTACTTTAGAGATGTATTACTCAAGTAAAAGTAAGGAGTAGTCACCCAAATATTTACTTGAGTAAAAAGTATGTTGTGGAAAAACTACTCAAGTACTGAGTAACTGATGAGTAACCTGTTCGTTTAATGATGACGGCAACAAATAATGCACAAAAACATAAAAATAGCAATGATCCAAATCAGAGCCAGGAATATCTCTTAAGCAACTAAAACAATAATATATATTAAGTAATAATACATTAAAATAAAAAATTTAAGGCAAATTGAGCCACAATAACTTAACAGCACCATAGGCTCAGTAGGCAGAGATTACAAAGGAAAATAACAAGTTAGCCTTTACGCACACCATAAACTGATAGGTGTGGACTGCACCTGGGAACACACTGATTTGTTTGTTTGTTTGTTTGTTTGTTTGTTTGTGTGTGTGTGTGTGTGTGTGTGTGTGTGTGTGTGTGTGTGTGTGTGTGTGTGTGTGTGTGTGTGTGTGTGTGTGTGTGTGTGTGTGTGTGTGTGTGTGTGTGTGTGTGTGTGTGTGTGTGTGTGTGTGTGTGTGTGTGTGTCTGCGGTGCGTTAATAAATGTCCCCACACGATGTACATTTGACAGTGATTCATAGCAGGGAAGCTAACATCAGCCTACGGTGACAGCCAAAATATCTACTAACGTTACTTACCGCGATGTGCTTCCTCAAATTTGACGTTGAGTTCATGTAAGCTTAAGCTTGTTAATCTGTTTGATTGGTGAAACGGAGTGAAACGTCACCAGTGACTGCATGTGATTGGTGAAACGCAGGCATGCGATAGATCCTACTTTGAAGGTCTGTCTGACAAACCAAAACAAACAAAGCGTGCATTAACAGATCGATAAAAATCAGTAGCGAGTAGCGAGCTGAATGTAGATAAATGGAGCGGAGTAAAAGTAGCGTTTCTTCTCTATAAATATACTCAAGCAAAAGTATGTTGCATTAAAATTACTCTTAGAAGTACAATTTATCCCAAAAGTTACTCAAAAGGATGTAACGGAGTAAATGTAGCGCGTTACTACCCACCTCTGCGTGTAACTAATCCAAACTGTGTATGTGTGCGACTATGTAGTGATTATATGTTGAGTGTTACCGGGAGTTGTTGAAGGTGCGTGTTGAGTGAGAGGCGGAAGTCCAGATAGGGCAAGGCAGGCTCGGAAGACCAGAGACAGGCGGAAGGTCGAGGTCTGGAGCGAGGCGTCGTGGTCAGAGGGCAGGCGTGAGGTCGAGATCCACAAAGGCAGCAGAGAGTCCAGAGGGGATCCGGGAAGACGAGACACACAGCTCAACAACGGGGAAGGAAGACGGGAAGCTGGATGACGACACAACACAGGACACAATAAGCACGACGGGGAAGAACACAAAGAGCGAGAGAGTGAGTATAGAGCAGTGGTTCTTAACCTTGTTGGAGGTACCGAACCCCACCAGTTTCATATGCGCATTCACCGAACCCTTTTTTAGTGGAAAAAAAAATATATATATATTTTTTTTTTTTCAAATTCCAGACAAAGTTATACACTGTAAAAAAAAAAAATCCAATTTTTATGGTTAATTTACTCTAAATTTCTACTGTAATTTTTCTATTTTTTTTCAAATAGGTTATAAAACTGTAGAATTGAAGACATTATCTGTAAATAAACAATCCGCCTGTTATTTTAAGTAATATGCCAGTAATGACAAACTATGTATATTTCTATTTTGTTTACAGGAAAATACCAAATTAATTATACATAGCATTTTCTGTTTTCTTAAATTACTTTCAAATTCATGTAAAATTACAGTAATTATCTTTCATTAAATATGTAGCTTGTTATATAAAAGTCTATGTCCATACTAACAATCTAACAATAAAGGTATTTTTCTGCAGAACTGTTTGCATCGTCACTTTATTAAAGGTGGTTGATCTCAAAAATTCAGAAAAAATCTGTAAAATGGTATTTTTCTGTGGAACTGCCAGCATTGTCACTTCATTAAAGGTGTTTGATCGTAATAATTTGGAAAAACTCTGTAGAATAAAGGTATTTTTCTGCAGAACTGTTTATCGTCACTTTATTAAAGGTGATTGATCTTAATAATTTAGTAAAAATCTGTAAAATTAGGATATTTTTCCGCAAAACGTTTCATGAAAATTTCTGTAAATATAATGTTTTTGATCATTATTTGTTTCACAATGTTTTACTTTAATTTTATGGTTTTCGTTTGGCAGCCGTAGCTGCCGGTAGATGACCGTTTTTTTACAGAATTTTTTTTTACAGTGTATGTTTTTTTTACTGGTGCACAAAATTAACAGTGCATGAACATCACCTTGTTCAAAGAACAAAACCAACACAGTGCATGAACTCACAACTAAATACACACCTGCAAATCAGATGGAAAATTAGAGGGAACATTGTTTGGGGGTATCCATAATACGCCGATAGGGAGAAGTTTTTATTTGCACGATGAGTCGGGTGTGTCTTGACCTCCGCGGTGGAGGCTACGCCGAACCCCTGAGGCCGACTCACCGAACCCCTAGGGTTCGATTGAACTCAGGTTAAGAACCACTGGTATAGAGCTACACATGAGTTGGCTTACTGTACGGAACAGGTAGTTGCGTTCTGGCCCAGAACGCAGGTTTGCTCTGGCTTATGAAGCCCAGGGAGCTCATCAGCGACAGTAGTGACCTACTGCAGCCGGAGTGGCGCACGCTTGGAGGTGCGCTCAGCGCAGCGCACAGATGAATGCGCACTGGTGTGCACCCAGGCCGTGACAACTTTGGCTACAAAAAGGATGACGTCGACCAAAAATGTATGTAAAAAATGTGGAATAGGGTTGTATGGTATACCGGTATTAGTATAGTACCGCGATACTAATGAATCATATTCGGTACTATACCGCCTCTGAAAAGTACCGGTCCGCCACCCCCCCGCACCCCGGTCGTCGTCACGTCGTGTCATTGTTGGTTTACGAGCAGAGGAGCATGTTCGGCAGCGCACACACACGGAGTACTTACAAACAAAATATGTGTGTAGACGGAAAAGGGAGAACGGACCCATTTTTGCTTAGAAACTAACGATAAAGGTGAAGTTATAACACTGAAACGCACTCAGGAAGAGGCGCTTTAAGACATGGCTAGCTAGTCCATCCGCAGTCTGCAATGTTGTAGCTACTTCTAAATCACTAATCCTCGCCCATGGCAACAAATAAAGTATGTTTCTTACAAGTATCATTTATCAACATTTAAAACACTTCCTTGTGGTCTACATAACAAGTAATGATGGTTCTTTGGTCAAAATTTTGCATAGGTTATATTTTACAGATCATCTTTATGCCGCTTTGGGACCATCTCTTCAGGATGCGCCGTTTTGTGGGCGGTCTTACTTATGTGGCGACACTTTGATAGTGTCTTCTCCCTGTCATCTTTGTTGTATTTTTTACCGCTTCCATATGGAGTCTACTGACAGATATAAATTCAAACTATACGCTACTTTGTATTAGAAATGGCAACAATGTGCATGAAGGAGTTTATTGACTACAGCGTCGGACTACAATGGCGTACCCGCGCAAAGCCCTTTGGGTAAATCCATACCATATATGGATAATCCGCTGACGTCACACTTGGGAATGATGTCACCAAATGGGCATATTTTAAACGGCTCGTTTCTCTGAAGTATGAAGGAAAGCAAGATTTTTTTATAAATATGTCCGCAATGCCTCCATGGTTTGATTTCACATTTTCGGGACTTATGCAGATCCCAAATGCACAACAGCAGGTGCCAGTAGTTTAGACAAGTTGGTTTTGCATAACAGGGTCCCTTTAAATTCAAGCAAAAAGGTTGATGCTTAACTCTGTTCTGTGTTTTAATACACAGTCGTGGTCAAAAGTTTACATACACTTGTGAAGGACATAATGTCATGACTCATGAGTTTCCAATAATTTCTGGATGGGTCAAATGCAGAGGACAAATTTCACCACACCTAGTGTGTGTGACAATCATTGGTACTTTAACTTAACTTTAACTTTACACATACAAACTGTAGCACACAAAAAAGCACATTTAATAAAAAACATTTTTATTATGGTCTTACCTTTACTTATAAATTAAGTCCATGCACCGCTCCTTTTGAACAAAAGCATCAATAACTTGTTTATAGAAGTCTTCCTTTTTTTTTCTTTTTTTGTTGTTGTCCTGTCCAGCTTCTCAGGCAAATCATATAGTTGATGTAGATGCCCATATCGGCTGTTCAGATTTACTTTACAAAAGAGAAGTGTAGGATAATTCTCTTGTTGCCTTATTGTTACTTTATTAAATGTATTTATATTATCATTTGGTGCAGCCGGGCCGGAGCAGGAGGGGATAGAAAGAGGAAAAAAAGGAAGACAGAGGGAGGAATTGTGGGGACAGGAGGGGGATTAGACAGAGAGACAAAAACAACAGCAAACACAACAACAACAATAGAGCAATATCAGCAAATACGACATGTATAAATATGATGGTAAAAGTAATAGCAAATAAGCAGTTAGCGAAAAAATAAAAATACATTACACTAAAAATGGAGCAATACGAATACCAATAGAAATAGCGCTATTGATAATGAACAATAGCGCTACTGATAATGAACAATATTATATTATAGAAGTCTTCCTTATCTTTCTTCAGTTTTAAAAGTCTCTCTGTCTCAATGGAGATCTTCATTTATTACCTCCTGCTTCGATTGAAAGTCCAGTTTAGAAAACTGTTTTATTTTAGATATGTAATCCTCCATGTTAAAAGTTCAGGCGAGAGGAAAAAATAAACGATCGCTGCTAACTGTTGCTGCTTGTTGTCACTTCTTCTGCAGCCGAGTAGTCACAAGAATGATATCTGGGATCACTACCGCCCTCTACCACCAGGAGGCGGGATTACTGCGAGCCTCACCCAGTGCGTCTTCGCAGCCGTTTTATGATTGCTCAGCACAAGAAATACGTTACACACATACAGTTGTTGACAAAATACACTGTACATTATATACCTCAGCTAACTAAACTATGGAAATTTATAATATAATTCATATAGCAATACGGTCTCACTGCAGAGCAGGCCAGCAGTTAGCCGAGTCATTGCGCAATCCATGGCGAGGCTCAACTGGCTGGTGACTCACCGCAAGTCTCTTCTCAGTATTTGAACGGCACATGTGAAAATTCAGCTATTTTGAATAAAAATAATTTGAAACTGGTGAAGTTAAATGGAAAATAACTTTATAGTATAATCACTGGATACATATAACAATTTAATATATATATTTTTTCTTTTTACATTTTTTTTCTTTCCATGATGGCACGTGAGGCCCCGCCTCACCTGCCTCCCACTGGGATGTCATCACCATTGGAACCACTCTTAGGATTCTTTTAAACAGCTAAGAAAGGATATCACATTACACACAGTGGTTCATAAAAAGCAAAGCAAAGTCTGCAGCTCTAAATCAGACTGTTATAAAATCCTGAAGTGAGCTATATCAAAAGGTTAATATTGGTGGTGGGTACAGTGTGATACTATAACACGCTTCACAGAGATCATCTGAAGTGTTCTTTAGTTGAAATCTCTAAGCTCTTCTTTAAATCCTCTTCCTTTTGTGTCTTATTTTCTGTCAAAAAAAAAAAAAAAAAGCAAGCTTAGTGCAGATGCAGAGCGGTGCACCTCTCGTGCTGTAATGAAGGCAGACACACAGAGGAGGAAAGATGCGTTTGTTTTAGGCTGAAAGAGACACCTCAACAAATAGCTGCTGTCTGTGCCGCAGTGACTCTGGAAAATCATAATCCTCGGAACCAAATGAATCAAATCAGCATGCAGGAATACTATTGGTGTTTGCATGTGTCAGTCCTGTATGTGCTGCAAACAGGAAATTAGGTATTGACCAGAAGGCATGCGGGATTTACTTCATGTTGATAAAAGAGGATGGCACAAGAAGGAGGTGCTTCCATTTGCCGTACGCCATCTCATGCGTGCTCGCAGGAAACCCCTTTCCACTGCTTGCACACGGCACACAAGCGCTACCGGGCTGCAGCACGACACACACACACACACACACACACACAGGCATACAGTGGAGTGGTGTATGATGTAGGAGGAGGATGACAGGAGGGAGGAGGGGGTGCGTGTGAGTGAACGTAAAAGAAGGAAGGGAGGCGGGGGGTGAGATAAGCCGAGCGTGCAGCATCCCTTCAGCAGCATTCGGCTTGCAGGAAGTCAGGAGGCGGCAGCAGCAGCAGCAAGAGTTTTGAGGGGGGAACGAGCAGCAGCACCTCACCCAAAGGGGGCGACGCCACACCTCTCTTGCAGACGCACAAACAAACACGTGAAACTGTGTGAAGCTCAGGGGAAAGGAACGACACTTTGGAGATCAAGGCTGCGTCCATCGCTTCATCCATCCATCCCTCCATCGCTGGGACTGATATGCTCGCTGCCGTTCGTCTAACCTCTAACCTCGCGTCGCCGTAGCCGTCTCAGCCTGCCCGCCCTGCCCGCGTGTGTGCCCGTCGCCTCATTTGACAACTGACCAAGAGGAACCGAGACCGGAACCCCACTCTGCCATCATGAACTTCCTCCGCCGCCGCCTCTCCGACAGCAGCTTCATGTCCAACCTGCCCAACGGCTACATGACGGACCTCCAGAGGCCGGACCCAACTGCGCCCCCTCCCCCGACTGCCTCGTCCCCTTCCCAGCAAGGACCCACCACCACCACCACCCCGTCCTCGCCGGCCCCGGCCCAATCTCCCACCAAAGCTCCGCCTTTGTCCCAGGCCCCGGCCAGCTCGCCGGGCCCTCAGGAGCGCCGCCTGTCCCAGCAGGCTCAGCAGTCCCCGCAGGCCCAGTCCTCCTTCTCTGGTGGTTCCTCTGGATTCTTCAGCTCCATCACTAACGTGGTCAAGCAGACAGCCGCGTCCGCCGCCGGGTTTGTGGAGCAGTCGGCTCCTTCTCCATCCCTCTCCAAGAAGTTTAAGACCCTACTGGTCATTGACGAACTTCAGCATGAGTGGTAAGTCACCTCAGGCTTACTGAAAGGATGGTGGCGTGCTTTGGCTTTTGCTTTTGCTGAACCGTGCACACACGCATGGTTTGCTATTCTGACCATTTGGTATAGATCAGCAACTATGTACCCTTACAACCTGGCAAATGGCATGTTCACGGTGCGCTCACCTGCTTGTGTGTGGATGTGTCAGAGAGCTGTAAGTAAGTGGACGGCACAAGTTGCCTAACGGGTTATTACCCTTATGCTAACAGCCCATACATCACCCACTGTCATTGAGGAGCCATGTAGCGCTGAATAAAACATCACCCTCTACGAGAAAATTGTTTAATAGGTCTTCTATGGCACCTCACTCGCTGCAGTCGGTTTCAGGAATTCCATTTTTTAAGGTCACAGATTTGTGCCTAAGTGGATTTTACATAGCTTCACCTGGCTGTATATTTGTTGTTGAATGTGTTGCAACCTGCGTGGTTCAGTCCCTGCATTTCTGTGCTGCTCAGGACTCGAACCTGGGTTGCCGGCATGAGAGACTAACTAACTAACTAACTACCGAGTTAAAAGCTCGGGCTCGGAACCCGACAGCCAGTACTGCTCTTGAGGTTATCAGGGAGTGAGGACACTGGTCTCCCTAAACCTCTCTCCCACTGTAACCCACGTGGGTCAGCCAGGGATTTTAGCTCGGTAGTTAGCACACTTGTCTCTAATTCCGGCGACCCAGGCTCGAGTCCCGGGCGGAAGAGAAAAGCTGTTATTGGCAATAGTCTCTACCAAACTGGGGCTGTTTTACCCTTGAACCAGTTCAATGTTTTGCAGTACAACATATTTATTTTATTTATTTGCTGATAGACATAATTTTATATTACATTATTGTTTCTTTTGTTGATATCAGAGTCCGTTCTGCAAAAAGGTTATCCCCTAGAACAGTGGTTCTTAACCTTGTTGGAGGTACCGAACCCTACCAGTTTCATATGCGCATTCACTGAACCCTTCTTCAGTGAAAAATAATTGTATTTCATTTTTTCAAATTCAAGACAGTTATATGTTTTTGGTAACACTTTAGTATAGCGAACATATTCTAAGTAACAGAGACTTAATTTAGAGTTATTTGGACACTAGGGAAACTAATTCTAAGGAGTAAAGACTTAATTTAGAGTTATTTGGTTAGGGTTAGGGTCAGGGTTAGAGGGTTAGGGTTATAATAAGGCCATGCCGAATAAGGCATTAAGTACTTAATAATGACTAGTTAAGAGCCAATATGTTACTAATTTGCATGTTAATAAGCAACTAATTAATGGTGAATATGTTCCCCATACTAAAGTGTTACCATGTTTTTTTTTACTGGTGCACAAAATGAACCGTGCATGAACATCACCTTGTGCAAAGAACAAAACCAACACAGTGCATGAACTCACAACAAATTATACACCTGCAAATCAGTGTGACTTCTGCTGTTGCCGTATCCGTAATACACCGATAGGGAGAAGTTTTTATTTACACGAGTCGGGTGTGTTTTGACCTCCGCCGAACCCTTGAGGCCGACTCACCGAACCCCTAGGGTGCGATCGAACCCAGGTTAAGAACCACTGCTCTAGCAGTACACAGCTTATGGACAGGGACCCACAGTTAAAATATACATCATCATATAATATACAAAATACAGTACAATACATTTCAAAATCTACCCACCAAATACCCATTTACAATTTCATTTATAAATAAAAAAGGAATCTTTAAATCCACCAAATCAGTCTCAATATCCTATTATTCAAATTTGATTAAAAGGTTGCACCTTGAAGATCTGTGATAATCTCATCATACATACAGAGGTCAAGACCAAATTTATGCGACAAATGTGAATTCCTTAACCATGAGGGGTGTGCTAAATATACTAAGCATAATATTGTAATAAATTTAGCTTAAAATGCTTTTTAAAAATGTTTAAAGAATGTGATTATTTTATAGAGCTATCAATCTCATTCCAAATCATCGGGCCATACTAAAGCTTGTACACTTAAGATGACGATTTTTCCCTCTTAATAAAGGTTTACTTCTAGTGTTATGTCTATGGGAAGTAGTGGTCACTGGAATGAGCTGGCAGAGTCTAGAATTTAATCCATATACTACGTTATAAATAATACAAGCACATTGATTTGTCTTTTTAAAGATTAAACTCAATAAACAATAAGGTGTTGCTACTGGAAGCCTGAGGTTAAGTGACTTTATCCAATATTGGTCAAATCCATCCATCCATGTTGTTTTCTGGTTATTCTGTTCTGGGTCATGTTTGGGGCTGGAGCGTATCCCAGCTAAACCTAAGGGGAAAGGTGGACTATATACTGTGTATATATATATATGTATATATGTATATATATACATACATACATACACACACCATGATCCGGAAAACACCCAGAAATGACGCAGTAACCCAAGGAGGAACTTTTTATACATATTACTAATAACTATGCTAATTGAGTCATAATCAGATAATTATTTTCAGGGTCCATTTACACAGGAACATTCTAATGCTATTTATGATCAGATTAAATACATTTTACCTATGTACACGTGGCTATAGTGTCATACTCTTGTGACTGTTTTGGATTTGTGTTGTTTTTTCACGTGTGTGTGTGTGTGGTGTTCAAGTTCCTGTCCGGTGCTCTTATTTTGTATTGTCACTTCCTCTGTCTTGCCATTTAGCATTGGCATTCACACCTGTCACTGATCGGCAACTGGGACACACACGTTTTGGTTGCCAATCTTGGCTGGCATGATTTACTCCCTTTGCTTTAGTATGGTGCAGACAGCGGCGCTATATTCGTACTGCTTCACAAAGTCGACTAAATGGTCTGTCATGTTTTTAAAGATCCATTTCTTTAATTCAGTGAATATCATCCACTTCTTCTTCTCAGCAGTGTCCTTCACACTCCCTTTCTCACTTCCCATTGTGAGGTGTCAATCTCTAGCTATGAGCTAACACTACCAACTGAGACCAGGGGCCGTACTTATCAAGCTTCTTAGAGTGCCATTTTACACTTAAGTCCTGAGAATTTGCGAAATTTAGTCCTACTCTCAAACTTAAGAATAAAAGCTTTTTGTCAACGTTCTTAAGTCTAAGAATCACTCCTACTCTCCACGATATTTAAGAGACCTTCAGAGGTGTCTTAAGTGGTTAGGAGTTGCCAGCAGGGGATGGCACTGAGGCGAGAGAGACGTGCGCGAACGTTCAGGGAACGGAACAATGTTTTTGTTTTTTTTGATGACGAGCAGCTGATCAAACGGTATCGTTTAGACAGAGCGGATATTATTTTGGTCACAGATTTAATACTTTTCGATTCCTTGTTGATTTCTGCATGTGTCTGCAGTGGGCTAGTATATATAGAGCCACCCACACCAGTTTCAAATTAGTTGCCTAATTAATGAATTGGAAAGAAAATGTTATGACAGTAGCGTATGTGTGTGGCCGTGGGGTGAGTGACGTCAGTGAGTGTGTGGGCGAGAGAAGAGAAGAGAGGGAGCGGTAGCGTGAGTGCCGGCGGGGACTAGTTTGTTTTGTATTATTTTGTAGTTTATTGTCAAAATATACACTCCCATTGTCCACTTAAATATTTCCAAGATATTTCTTTATTCTTAGACAACGGATTCCCTTCCGTGATTGGTCATTTCTATGGACACAGAAATGACGTCACCTAAAATTCCGTTTACGGCACATAGTAATGTCGTAATTCAGCTCTGAGTGTGACACTTAAGATTCAGTCCTACACTTCGCTGAAAGTGTGAGTAAGACACTTGATAACTAACTTTTAAGTGCAGCTTTCAGCGAAGAATTTATTTACTCTTAAGTCAACTCTTAACAGACTTCTTAGGAGTAATTCTAAGAAGCTTGATAAGTACGGCCCCAGATGTTTTGGGCTGAATTTACAGGGTTCACTGTGGCATTCGCTATGCCAACTAGCGGTGGGGCGTCTCGTGACCCACATTTTTGTTTGCGACCTTAAGTATAAAAATAAAAACATTACATAAAAATGTTGACACAAATTTTGCATCAGTTTTCGTATACCATCCCTGTGTAACTACATTAGTCTGCTTGCCAGCACTAATTAACTGCCCAAAGAAAGACATCGGCGTGTTTTTTACTCAGTTTTGTTTTTTCCATCTATCCATCCATTTTCTTCCGCTTTGGGTCACGGGGGCAGCAGCCTAAGCAGAGAAGCCCAGACTTCCTTCTCCCCAGCCATTTCGTCCAGCTCCTCCCGGGGGATCCCAAGTCGTTCCCAGACCAACCGGGAGACATATTTTTCCCAACGTGTCCTGGGTTTTCCCCGTGGCCTCCTACCGTTTTGGACATGCCCTAAACACCTCCATTGAGAGGCGTTCGGGTGGCATCCTAAGCAGATGCCCGAACCACCTCATCTGGCTCCTCTCCATGTGGAGGAGCAGCGGCTTTACTCTGAGCTCCTCCCGGATGACAGAGCTTCTCACCTAATCTCTCAGGGAGAGCCCCGCCACCCTGCGGAGGAAACTCATTTTGGTCGCTTGTACCCGTGATCTTGTCCTTTCGGTCATAACCCAAAACTCATGACCATAGGTGAGGATGGGAACGTAGATCGACCGGTAAATTGAGAGCTTTGCCTTCCGGCTCAGCTCCTTCTTCACCACAACGGATCGATACAGCGTCCGCATTACTGAAGACGCCGCACTGATCCGTCTGTTGATCTCACGATCCACTCTTCCCTCACTCGTGAACAAGACTCCTAGGTACTTGAACTCCTCCACTTGGGGCAAGATCTCCTCCCCAACCCGGAGATGGCACTCCACCCTTTTCCAGGCAAGAACCATGGACTCTGACTTGGAGGTGCTGATTCCCATCCCAGTCACTTCACACTCTGCTGCGAACCGATCCAGTGAGAGCTGAAGATCTTGGCCAGATGAAACCATCAGGACCACATCATCTGCAAAAAGCAGAGACCTAATCCTGCAGCCACCAAACCAGATCCCTTCAACGCCCTGACGGCGCCTAGAAATTATGTCCATAAAAGTTATGAACAGAATCAGTTTTAACTAATATAAACCAACATTTATATAGAACATTTTGGTAGCTTATTGTAATGCTTGTGTTTTACTGTGTACAAAAATAAACAAGGAAGGGCACAGTTTACCCCTACTTGCAGTTTTTAAAATGATTAATTTATAGCTTATGTACAGTAACACTCCAGTCCTGTTAGTGATGTTCACAATGATACTGACAGACAAACAAAACAAATCCTCTATTGGCCTTCCGGGTCTGCGCCAATAACAATGATTTTCTGCCTTCGCTCGGATGTAGGCAACAAACCTTGAATATCAACGTCTGAATGTTCAGTCTTCTAGAACAGTGTTTTTCAACCACTGTGCCTGCGGAACACTAGTGTACCGTGAGATACAGTCTGGTGTGCCGTGGGAGATTATCTAATTTCACCTATTTGGGTTAAAAATGTTTTTTGCAAACCAGTAATTATAGTCTGCAAATTATGTGTTGTTGTTGAGTGTCCATGCTGTCAAGAGTTCGGCAGATTAACCGTTTAATACTCTTCCATATCAGTAGGTGGCAGCCGGTAGCTAATTGCTTTGTAGATGTCGGAGGCAGCGTGCAGGTGAAAAGGTGTCTAATGCTTAAACCAAAAATAAACAAAAGGTGAGTGCCTCTAAGAAAATGCATTGAAGCTTAGGGAAGGCTATGCAGAACGAAACTAAAACTGAACTGGCTACAAAGTAAACAAAAACAGAATGCTGGACGACAGCAAAGACTTACCGTGGAACAAAGATGGCGTCCACAATGTACATCCGAACATGACATGACAATCAACAATGTGCCCACAAAGAAGGATAAAAACAACTGAAATATTCTTGATTGCTAAAACTAAGTAGATGCGGGAAATATCGCTCAAAGGAAGACATGAAACTGCTACAGGAAAATACAAAAAAAGAGAATAAGCCACCAAAATAGGAGCGCAAGACAAGAACTAAAACACTTTACACAGGAAAACAGCAAAAAACTCAAAATAAGCCAGGGCGTGATGTGACAGGTGGTGACAGTACACCTACTTTGAGACAAGAGCTATCTCGTGATGCATGCTTGGTTATGGTTTAAAGTCATATCCAACAATTGCGACAACGACATTTTACTGTCAACTGAGTTTCGATTTTCAATGATTTCCGCTGGTGGTGTGCCCTCGGATTTTTTCAACGCAAGAAAATGTGCCTTGGCTCAAAAAAGGTTGAAAAACACTGATCTAGACTCTGCGTCCTTGAAGTCAGCTATTGGTCATGCGTCGTTCAATAAGAATCCTCCATCCAACAAAGCTAGATTATGGTGGTGAAATATTTAGTTGCTTTTGTCACAAAATGTCACAGTATAAAGACCCACTAAAGTTGCAAACCCCATTACAGTAATTACAGATTTCCTTCACAACCCCGAGAGGATTATCTATGTCTGTTTTCTATGCATGCATGACTATTTATATTCAAAGGGCTTCCAACACAGCGCTGGCCTGAATGTGAACGTGAGCTCTGCAGTATGTTAATCCTGCGTCTCTTGCTGCGAGTGTTTTGGTGGCATATGATTAGATGGCTACCACCCATGATGTAGTGACGACTGAATGTGAGAAGACGCCTCAGCCTGTCTACATATCCATAAAAAGCAGCATTTGCATGCAGGACCAATCAGAATGCAAGCTGCGGTGCATACATTTAATCGGAATAATACATGAATTAGAAACTGTAACTGATAATGTAATAGGCCATCATGATTGCATTGTTCATGTTACTTGGAAGTTCTAGTTCTAAACACACAAGGCCTGAAAGGTCAACTTTAATTAGAAACGGCATATCAATGTATTGTGATAGTTCGGCACAGTAATGCAGTAAAATTGCTTCACTGAACCTAATTACAAAATCCTCCCATTTTAAGTAGACAATATTTCATTGTAAGTGCTCAATTTGAATATTAATGTCCCTGGTCTGGAGGTGCTTAGAGACATAACTTTGCTTCTAGCAGAAGGGTCGCAGACTAAATGTTATTGATTTTCCACTCAGCACGGAAGAATACTTTACACACCTTGCCACCATAGTGTGTTGAAAGTGTGTTGTCCAAAATATAGCTTTAAAGTTGGAGTTTAGACTGTTTAAAGGCCTACTGAAACCCACTACTACCGACCACGCAGTCTGATAGTTTATATATCAATGATGAAATCTTAACATTGCAACACATGCCAATACGGCCGGGTTAATTTATAAAGTACAATTTTAAATTTCCCGCCACACTTCCGGTTGAAAACGTCTAGATATAATGACGTATGCGCGTGACGTCAACGGTTGATACGGAAGTATTCGGACCCATTGAATCCAATACAAAAAAGCTCTGTTTTCATCCCAAAATTCCACAGTATTCTAGACATCTGTGTTGGTGAATCTTTTGCAATTGAACAATGAAGACTGCAAAGAAGAAAGCTGTAGGTGCGATCGGTGTATTAGCGGCGGACTACAGCAACACAGCCAGGAGGACTTTGAGGATAGCAGACGCGCTAGCTGAACGACCTCACCTTGACTTCCTCCGTCTCCGGGCCGCCAACCACATCGGTGATCGGGTGAAGTCCTTCGTCGTACCGTCGATCGCTGGAACGCAGGTGAGCACGGGTCGTGGTGAGCAGATGAGAGCTGGCGTAGGTGCAGAGCTAATATTTTTAGCATAGCTCTGTCGAGGTTCCGTAGCTAAGTTAGCTTCAATGGCGTCGTTAGCAACAGCATTGCTAAGCTTCGCCAAGCTGGAAAGCATTAACCGTGTATTTACATGTCCAGAGTTTGGTAGTATGGTTGATCTTCTGTCTATCCTTCCAGTCAGGGACTTATTTGTTTTGTTTCTATATGCAGTAAAGCCAGATGCTATCACGTTAGCTCAGTAGCTAAAGAGCTTCACCGATGTATTGTCGTGGAGATAAAAGTCACTGTGAATGTCCATTTCGCGTTCTCGACTCATTTTCAAGAGGATATAGTATCCGAGGTGGTTTAAAATACAAATCTGTGATCCACAATAGAAAAAGGAGAGAGTGTGGAATCCAATGAACCCTTGTACCTAAGTTACGGTCAGAGCGAAAAAAAATACGTTCTGCACTGCACGCTAGTCCTTCACTTTCACGTTCCTCATCCACGAATCTTTCATCCTCGCTCAAATTAATGGGGTAATTGTCACTTTCTCGGTCTGAATCTCTCTCACTACTGGTGTAAACAATGGGAAAATGTGAGCAGTTGTTCCTCCGGTGTCGTCACGCTACTTCCGGTAGGGGCAAGGCTTTTTTTTATCAGAGACCAAAAGTTGCGAACTTTATCGTCGTTGTTCTATACAAAATCCTTTCAGCAAAAATATGGCAATATCGCGAAATGATCAAGTATGACACATAGAATGGATCTGCTATCCCCGTTTAAATAAAACAAAATAATTTCAGTA
>NC_084756.1:19689231-19699231 GCF_033978785.1 Entelurus aequoreus
TTGATTGAGTCAAATTAGGACTATATAACACAACCTTTCAAACCCTTTCAAAAATGCAAAAAAGGCTCATTATTTCTGGTAGGAGCAAAACCAGCATGGGACACTTCACTGGTCATAACAACTTCAAAGCTCACCTGTATTCATTCACACCTGCTTCGACAGCTGCCCCAGTTAATTACTGCTTGTGTCGTCCACATGAAGATGTAAATGCTGCACTTGGTTCAGACATTACCATAACGCCTGCACAGCAGATATGGCATCTATAAAGCTATATATAGTTTGCAATGAAATTGTCCCATAATAATTTAGATCTATGGAGATAGTGGTGCTAAACTGAAGAAAAAAAACTATTGGTGCCTCATTTGGGTGATAAATAAATGTGGATTCAGCCACATGCAACAAGTGCTTGAAGGTTATAAGCAAAGTCTTGTAAATAATGTAGCATTGTGCCTTTATTTTGGAACGAGAGGTTATTTAATCATACCCCTTGTTCATTACATGGCAGTTCCTAACACATTTCCTAATGTTCCTAATCAAAAGTACCTCTAAGAGTGTCACAAACAACGATGACATCCCTTGATCTGAACCTACACCTGGGCAAGGAAACACTTCAAAAACTGGGAAAAAGAAGAAACCTTGGTAAGTGGCTGCAGATGTGGGGAACCCTTTTCAATGGATGCCGAGCATCAGAGATTATTGCAACCCCTCCACCCCTTTTAAGGGGACAAACTACATGTCAACTCATATAATTAGAAGTGAATACCTTGTTAAGCGGAAATAAATCATTTTGGTTTTAACCAAGTCTCACTGAGACCAATAAAAAAAGAAGGGAAAAAGAAGAAACCTTGGGAAGGGGCCGCAGATGTGGAGACCCCCCTACTAGGTGACCGGCTGCAATGGATGCTGAGTGGGTACAAATGTTGAATTGTTACAATAATAGATCATGTGAGTGTCTAGTCTATCGGTAAGCCAACAGAGTGTCGTAGGGGGATCTTCTTCCATGTAGACAAGTCGGCAACGCAGAGACATCACCACCTGTGCATAGAAGAGTGGTCCACCCCGGGTCACAACTTGGAACAGCTAGCGCATCTACCAGACTGGTACCTCTCCAGAAATGATCCGTGACCACTTGGTATCTTCTCCGTGCAGGAGAGAGGGTACATAGCAGAAAAGAAAGGCGGCAGGTCAACTGGTCTAAACAGGATCTAGCCAAAAGTATATAAATGAGTTTACGGTGGGACTTAAACATTGAACGTTAACAATGGGTGAGAACTAAAAATATGATGAGGTAGTGATTAGACATGGCGTACAGGAGTACCAAAACTTTCGAGACGGTAACACCCTGGACCAGGACTAAGTCTGTCGCATTACCGTTGCAATGCGGGGGTTCATGTATTATTTGAGTAAGACCACAACTGTCGATTATAGTCTGGAACGGGTTATTCAATCATTTTAAAATCGCCCACGATATCTGCCTGGTTCACTAGGTCAGCATCAAACTCAAAAACATGTGCTTATAAAATCTGAATAAGGCGCAGGATGGTAAAAGATACCAGCCAGGTGGAGCGGTAGTGGAGATACAGACCTCATAGTGAGAACCTCAAATGAACTATATGTATTACATAGACAAGGACTAAGGTAAAGTTTGCATCAGAGATTAATGAAACAACTCCACCCATTTTAAGGAGACGAGCTACATGTGAACTGGTATAGTTAGGAGAAGAGGCATCTTTAATCTGTAAAAAACTCATTTGGTTTTAACCAGGTCACACTGAGACCAATGACGCCAAGATCATTGGCTCTTATAACCTCATTAACTAACAGCACTTTGGGAGACAATGATTTGATATTAAAAATATATATAATAGATAATAGGCTGTTTGGAGGCATTTTACTAACGGTAGTCATAGAGGCAGTGATCTGCAAGCTACTTAGAAAAGGTAGTAAGCTAAGCTCCTAGTTACTCTCGATTAAATATAGCTAAGCAACAGGGGACGTTATCCCCGGAGAATTGTAAGCTACATTTAATGGAAATTATATCTATGGGCCCACATGTAATATATCAATGTTAATGTAACTGAGAGGGTACAAATGGACCCTTACTATTAACTATCTGTCATTTAGCTGGGGGCACCCTACAACTACCTCTAGGGGTCACCACACCCCACTGTATGTGTTTATTTTAGTTGACCTTTTCTTTGGCCCACTCCTATAACGTTATTCATTGTCTCTACCTACAGTAAAAAAATAGCAATAACAATGGCTTGTGTGTTGTGTGGGAACCGTTAGTAATAGTTACATGCGGTAAAGCTTTTCATGAACTCCGTTCACTTTAATGTGTGTTCCTAAATTTGTGTTGGACGTCTTAGATCAGGGGTCACCAACCTTTTTGAAACCAAGAGCTACTTCTTGGGTACTGATTAATGCGAAGGGCTACCAGTTTGATACACACTTAAATAAATTGCCAGAAATAGCCAATTTGCTCAATTTACCTTTAACTCTATGTTATTATTGATAATTAATGATATTTACACTTAATTGAACGGTTTAAAAGAGGAGAAAACACGAACAAAATGACAATTAAATTTTGAAACATAGTTTATCTTCAATTTCGACTCTTTAAAATTCAAAATTCAACCGAAAAAAAGAAGAGAAAAACTTAAAAAAAGGATTTATGGAACATCATTAGTAATTTTTCCTGATTAAGATAATTTTTGAATTTTGATTAAATAGGTTGAAATCCAATCTACACTTTGTTAGAATATATAACAAATTGGACCAAGCTATATTTCTAACAAAGACAAATCATTATTTCTTCTAGATTTTCCAGAACAAAAATTTTAAAAGAAATTCAAAAGACTTTGAAATAAGATTTAAATTTGATTCTACAGATTTTCTAGATTTGCCAGAATAATTTTTTTGAATTTTAATCATAATAAGTTTGAAGAAATATTTCACAAATATTCTTCGTCGGAAAAACAGAAGCTAAAATGAAGAGTTAAATTAAAATGTATTTATTATTCTTTACAATAAAAAAATACATTTACTTGAACATTGATTTAAATTGTCAGGAAAGAAGAGGAAGGAATTTAAAAGGTAAAAAGGTATATGTGTTTAAAAATCCTAAAATCATTTTTAAGGTTGTATTTTTTCTCTAAAATTGTCTTTCTGAAAGTTATAAGAAGCAAAGTAAAAAAAATTATGAATTTATTTAAACAAGTGAAGACCAAGTCTTTAAAATATTTTCTTGGATTTTCAAATTCTATTTGAGTTTTGTCTCTCTTAGAATTAAAAATGTCGAGCAAAGCGAGACCAGCTTGCTAGTAAATAAATAAAATTTAAAAAATAGAGGCAGCTCACTGGTAAGTGCTGCTATTTGAGCTATTTTTAGAACAGGCCGGCGGGCTACTCATCTGGTCCTTACGGGCTACCTGGTGCCCGCGGGCACCGCGTTGGTGACCCCTGTCTTAGATGAAGAGAGCAGGTATGATTTTGATTGACAGAGTAAAAAACTAAAAACTAAGGTTTTGGGCATTATCTTCTATAAACGCATACTTTTGTCTAAATTCCTCTGCCATTTTCAATTGTTTATTAATAGTTATATTGGTCCTAGCATCTGTCTATTTGTGTTAGCCCTGCGATGAGGTAGCAACTTGTCCAAGGTGTAAATGCCTTCCGGCAGAGTGCAGCTTGGAATAGGATAAGATAGACTCCAGCTCCGCCACCCTGAGAGGGACTAGCGGTAGAAATTGATGAATGGATGGAAGTAGTTTTCTGAACACTGTTCATATCTCAAAAAATCTGTAAGGCGTGGCACACGTAAATTGAGGTACCACTTTACAACATACCGACTGTTTCCCCTAATATCGCTCAAAACCCTCTGTCTCCCTCGATTGATGGGCTCAATCGAGGGAAAAAAAAACGGAGTATCCTTTCACTTACAGTCGTGGTCAAAAGTTTACATACACTTGTAAAGAACATAATGTCATGGCTGTTTTGAGTTTCCAATAATTTCTACAACTTTTATTTTTTGTGATAGTGATTGGAGCACATACTTGTTGGTCACAATAAACATTCATGAAGTTTGGTTATTTTATGAATTTATTATGGATCTACTGAAAATGTGACCAAATCTGTGTCATAACGGGGGGGGGGGGGGGGGGGGGGGGGGTCATAGCTTACTGCGAGGTTTGTTCTCCCGGGAAGCAAACGGACTATTCCGGACAAGGCGTGAAGGTAGGAACATATTTATTAATTAATTAATCCTACACAGGACAAAAGACAGGAACTAAAACAATAGGAAAGCGTGCCGATTGCACGAGAGGCTAAGGAACATAAAACTTAACGCAGGAAACATAGACATGAAACAACTAACCAAACTATGGCATAGAACAAACAAGACTTACTGTGGCGTGAAACAAATAACTAGCAAAAACTTGGAATCGGACATGGAACGAGCAGCATGAATTAAGCATGAAACTGTGGCATGAAAGGAGCAATGACGCCAGCACGATTAACTGGCTTGAATAATAGTCTCTTGATTAGAGCAAGTGCGTGTCCCGAACACATGAGGCAGGTAAAACTAATCAGTCGCCATGGAAACTAAAACAAACAAGGATGTACAAAATCAGGAACTACTGGAGTCTTAAAATTAACAGAAAATAACAAAAACATGATCCACATCACAGATCATGACAATCTGCTGGGTCAAAAGTATACATACAGCAATGTTAATATTTGGTTACATGTCCCTTGGCAAGTTTCACTGCAATAAGGTGCTTTTGGTAGCCATCCACAAGCTTCTGGTTGAATTTTTGACCACTCCTCTCGACAAAATTGGTGCAATTCAGCTAAATGTGTTGGTTTTCTGACATGGACTTGTTTCTTCAGCATTGTCCACACGTTTAAGTCAGGACTTTGGGAAGACCTTAATTCTAGCCTGATTTAGCCATTCCTTTACCACTTTTGACGTGTGTTTGGGGTCATTGTCCTGTTGGAACACCCAACTGCACCCAAGACCCAACCTCCGGGCTGATGATTTTAGGCCACAGAACTTTCCTCCAGAAGGTCTTATCTTTGTCCATGTGATGTCAGATGAAACAAAAATGTAGCTGTTTGCCCACAATACTTAGCAATATGTTTAGAGGAGAAAAGGTGAGACCTTTAATCCAAGGAACACCATCCTTACCGTCTAGCATGGTGGTGGTAGTATCATGCTATGGGCCTGTTTTGCTGCCAATGGAACTGGTGCTTTACAGAGAGTAAATGGGACAATGAAAAAGGAGGATTACCTCCAAATTCTTCAGGACAACCTGAAATCATCAGCCCGGAGGTTGGGTCTTGGGCGCCGTTTGGTGTTCCAACAGGACAAATTTGTGTTGTTTAGTGTGGTTTCACTATATGGCACATGTTTATGACAGTGTTGTTTAACTAAATGGCACATGTTTATGACAGTGTTGTTTAGTGTGGTTTCACTATATGGCACATGTTTATGACAGTGTTGTTTAACTAAATGGCACATGTTTATGACAGTGTTGTTTAACTAAATGGCACATGTTTATGACAGTGTTGTTTAGTGTGGTTTCACTATATGGCACATATTTATGACCGTGTTGTTTAACTAAATGGCACATGTTTATGACAGTGTTGTTTAGTGTGGTTTCACTATATGGCACATATTTATGACCGTGTTGTTTAACTAAATGGCACATGTTTATGACAGTGTTGTTTAGTGTGGTTTCACTGTATGACACATATTTATGACAGTGTTGTTTAGTGTGGTTTCACTATATGGCACATATTTATGACAGTGTTGTTTAACTAAATGGCACATGTTTATGACAGTGTTGTTTAGTGTGGTTTCACTATATGGCACATATTTATGACAGTGTTGTTTAACTAAATGGCACATGTTTATGACAGTGTTGTTTAGTGTGGTTTCACTATATGGCACATGTTTATGACAGTGTTGTTTAGTGTGGTTTCACTATATAGCACATGTTTATGACAGTGTTGTTTAGTGTGGTTTCACTATATGCCACATGTTCATGACAGTGTTGTTTAGTGTGGTTTCACTATATGCCACATGTTCATGACAGTGTTGTTTAGTGTGGTTTCACTATATGGCGCATATTTATGACAGTGTTGTTTAGTGTGGTTTCACAAATGTGCTGGGTCAGAAGCATACATACAGCAATGTTAATATTTGCTTACATGTCCCTTGGCAAGTTTCACTGCAATAAGGCACTTTTTGTAGCCATCCGCAAGCTTCTGGTTGAACTTTTGTTTCATCTGACATCACATGGACAGAGATAAGACCTTTTGGAGGAAAGTTTTGTGGTCAGATGAAACAAAAATTGAGCTGTTTGGCCACAATACCAATGGAACTGGTGCTTTAAATGGGACAATGAAAAAGGAGGATTACCTCCAAATTCTTCAGGACAAGCTAAAATCATCAGCCCGGAGGTTGGGTCTTGGGCGCAGTTGGGTGTTCCAACAGGACAATGACCCCAAACACATGTCAAAAGTGGTAAAGGAATGGCTAAATCAGGCTAGAATTAAGGTTTTAGAATGGCCTTCCCAAAGTCCTGACTTAAACGTGTGGACAATGCTGAAGAAACAAGTCCATGTCAGAAAACCAACGCATTTAGCTGAACTACACCAATTTTGTCAATTTGGTCAAAAATTCAACCAGAAACTTGTGGATGGCTACCAAAAGTGCCTTATTGCAGTGAAACTTGCCAAGGGACATGTAAGCAAATATTAACATTGCTGTATGTATACTTTTGACCCAGCAGATGTTCAGTAGACCCATAATACATTCATAAAAGAACCAAACTTCATGAATGTTTTTTTGTGACCAACAGATATGTGCTTCAATCACTCTATCACAACAGAATAAGAGTTGTAGAAATGATTGGAAACTCAAGACAGCCATGACATTATGTTCTTTACAAGTGTATGTAAACTTTTGACCACGACTGTATATGTCTGGCAGGAATGAATGACCTTATATTAAATGCTCCCTTCCTCCGGGTGATATATTTGAAAATTGTGGAGTGTTATATTCACTTGGCCTATGCCCACAGTGCCTTACAATTTAATCCCCTTGAAGTCTGCAAATGTTGGCCAAAAGATTTAAACAGCCCAGTAGCAGCACTTTGGTTAGAACTGTTCTTTTTTTGAACATTATTGTAACACCGCGTGGCCCCGAGAGAGAAACATGTTTAACCAAAAGCAAGCTAAGTGCTTTTGGACAATACATCATGCCAGTTAACGACTCCGCCGATACTTGGAACATTTGCATGGGATCAAGCTGCGAGTCAATTGCAGCTGCAGTTAACAAAGACTCCAAAACTCCAAATGGTCGCCGATATTTCTCCCTAACTGCCAGCGAGCAGCACTAACGAGTCCCTGGGCTCTGCGTTGTACCGTCTTGCAAGATGGCAAATATTGACCGTGTTGTTCTGAATTGAAAAGGAAAAGAGAGAGCAGTTAGAGAGCCTTTGTGTGCGCTCAGTGGCTTCAACATGGCGCTTATATAACCCCCCCCCCCCTGAGCCTGTTGGGCTGATGGGTGACATAAAAGACAGCGTCCAGGGACGTTCAAGGTGAATTTCCCATGGAGGCGATGATTACCAAAGAGATGAAAATGTATGGCATGGTGCAGTTTTTTGTCAGGCCCACCCTTTCTTACATCATGACAGTTGTTCTGTGTCTCCAGAGAAAGCCCACGCTGCTACGAGTTCAGGAAATGATGAAGTAATGAGATAAGACATGATGATTCAGCAGTTTGTGCCCGACGGCCACATCTGTTCTCTTTCCTTTCGTTCTCCCAGATACGTCTGCATGTCCCAATTTACCTTGGGTGTGTTTTCTCTATTGAATTTCAGCCTCAGCACCATTTACTGTTGCGAGAGCAACAGTTTTTGTCGTATGATTGGTAGGATTAGGAATTGTTTACATCAGGGGTGTCCAAACTTTTTCCACTGAGGGCCGCACACGGAAAAATTAAAGCATGCGGGGGCCATTTTGATATTTTTCATTTTCAAACCATAACAAAATATATGGATTTTTTTTTTTTTTACCTTTAGGGCTCCCGGGGACCATAAAGGGTCTGTCATTAAAATGTTAAAAATATGTAAACGTATTATTTTTTTTAATTTAGAGTTAGAGTTTGAGTTTATTTCGAACATGCAAGCATACAACATGATACATCACAATTTCCAGTTTCTCTTTTCAACATGTTCGAAAAGGAGTAGGAAGAAGCGGAGCTTATTTAATCCTACCCCTTTTCTTTACATAACAATTGCTGAAACTTTTTTTATTCACTTCCTGTTCTCAATTTATTCACAATAAACTCCATAGGTAATCACAATAAAAATAAATAAATAAATAATAGTAAGAATTTAATAATAATAATTGGTGAAGAAAGTCATATTTAATATGATGAGATAAGTAAGATTACTTTAAGAATGAATGAATGGATGGATGAAATAAATTGAGAATGTTTGTCATGGTTCTTCTTCTTTGTACTTTGTAAACACTTTAAGTTTGAAGAGTTTCTTGAAGTGGATCATATTAGTACATTGTTTGATTGCTTTGCTTAATCCATTCCATAATTTAACGCTTACAGTAAATCTCTATCAACTTCAGGTTGATATAAAGTTAAAAAAAAAAAGGTTTTATGCCTTTTTTGTCAAAGACAACTTTGTTTTTTATAGTGAAAATTAAATATTTAGTAATTAGAGCCCTAAAAGATCAATAATGCAGTACACCATTGATTTTAATTCTTTAATATTTTTGAGTAATCACAGTGAAATGTTAAATAAAATCCTACTGAATATATTTGGGATCCAAAAGGTCCCCCACTCATAAAGTGATACATTTTTATTAGTTTTTTTTTTACTTTTAACACTTAAATTACGAGATCAACTTCAGATATATCTGTCGATTTTACGTTTGAACTATTATTTTGTTTGTTTTATGCTCTTTTGTCAAAGAAAACTTTGCAATATTTTTTCCACAAAACATTTTAAAGTGACATTTTTGAAGTAATTGTAGCCACGAATAGGTCAATAATTCATTATAACATAGATTTTTTGTCTTTTTTTTTTTTTTTTGAACAATGGCGAAAAAAAGAGACAAAAAAAACAAAAACAGCCTGCATGGCAGCTTTGTGTCAACATTGCAACTTTTTCTCGTTAGATTTCACCTCATTCCACTTTTTTAAATGTTTTTTTTTAATTTTTGTGACCAAAAGTTGCGAACTTTATCGTCGATGTTCTCTACTAAATCCTTTCAGCAAAAATATGGCAATATCGCGAAATGATCAAGTATGACACATAGAATGGACCTGCTGTACCCGTTTAAATAAGAAAATTTAATTTCAGTAGGCCTTTAACCTTGTTGTTGTCTTTCAGGCTTTTCTACCTTCCTAAAATATTGTCCCAGACTAGTCAGGAAGAATTTCCTCAGCTGCTGGTCTTTCAAAGAAGCTCATTTTCAGCTACTCTCTAAATACGAGTACAGTCTCCAATACCAGATAAAATATATAAAGAAGCTAGATTTGACAAAGAAAACGTCACTTAGAGGGTTGCAAAATTTTTCCATACCAACTTGGAAGAATGTAATGAAACTTGAAAAATGCTCCGGCAGTGGTTTTATTTCAAGATCGCTGATTCGCTCATTTTGCTGTCAATCAAAGAGGGATTCAGCCTCAGACAGATCATTCAATTATCATGCGGAAGCTCGGCGTCTAGGCCAGCCGAGGCCAAGCCCACTTTTCATACAGTACACCTCCAGAGACACTCTATGTCCAATGGGCGGGCGAAAGCCGAGCATTTATCCAATGACTGGTCTGGTTTGGCTGCAGTGGAACAATTTACTCTACGCTCCCCCACCGAAGTCAATGGATGCTAAGCTTCATCAGCTTTTAATGCACTGTGACGCTATCACAATTCATGAGAAGAAATAATAAGTGGCTGCATTCGAGTGCATA